>NW_024346771.1:6675529-6957215 GCF_902729225.1 Pteropus medius
GGAGGAGGAGGAGGAGGAGGAGGAGGAGAATTAGATCCAAGAGACCTAGGTTCTAGGCCTGGATTGGCCATGACTGGTCAGCTTGCTTTAAACAAGTATTTGATCTAATGTCTTCGTTTTCCTAACTGATAATTGGGCACAATTATCTCACCTTTTCCAATTTTACAAGGATATATATTTACATATAGTGTACAAATAGGCATACCATGAAAAGCAGAAAAGTGTTAAGTAAATGCTAAGTATTTTTTAATAGAATTGGCATTCCCCTTTCAGGATTAAAAGCTTTATCTGAGGGACATAGTTCCTGGACTGTGGATCCTCCTGGTGGTTAAATCTTCAGACTGCTTCTCTCTTACCTGAAAGCCACAATGGACTCTTGACAGAAAAACTCTTTTCTTGTATATATTGCTCACATTTTTCATTGAAATTGGTTTCATTTATTTATATTTTATGTAGGCATGTTTTACTCTTAAAGCCCAGGTTATATGGATATGCATGGCTTGTATTTTGACACTTCAGTATCCAAATGTCATAAATGGCTTTTGACATATCATAAATGTCATGTTACATCCTAGAGCAATGTTTGTTTTTTGTAAATTTCAGTTTTTTTCTCTTTTTTTTAAAATAGCAGAACAAAATGCCTGGATTGGCTCTATAATGCTCTAGTGTCAAATAATTGTGAGAATGGAAAGTGCTGTACTTTCTGGGGCTAAAACTGGTTCTGTGCTACTTTCTGTGGCATTATAGAATACACTTAATTCAATATTGGGCATAGCTTTGTTCTGAAGAAATGAGTGTTTGCAAATTAATATAGAAAATCAAGTATTAAAATGCTTGAAAAAGTTAGGCTATTAATAACAACTAAGTTATTCAAAGTTTTTGTACTACTTTTATTCAGTTGTGAGTTAGTATCAAGTAGAAATCTAGTGAAAAGCCTTCATAGTATTTATATCTTAGTTCTCTCATATAAATGTAATATGGTAATATGGACATGCTGAGGGCCATTAAATCAAGGTAAAAGAGTTTGGAACTCCTTGGATAAGTAGTAGAAAAGTAATAATAATAATAATTGCATTTATGGACACTGAGCTAAGAATCATACTTGTAATGTTATATTTACTTCCACCACAATTCATGTGGTTGGTATTATTTTTCACTCTTTTACAGTGGACAAAACTGAAGCTCAGAAATAAGAAAATGCAAGTCATATGTGCAAGAGTCATTTTCAACTTAGGTCTATCAAACCTCCAATATGTGCTTTTTTCAGCACACCATTCTGCTTATACATCAGTATTTGAGGGCAAGGGATCAACTTTAATGAGAATCACAAACTATATTTCAGTGATTTTTGAAGAGTGTTGAGAAGGAGAAATTACATTCATTTCAAATAAGAAATTCTGTAGGTTTTCTTTGTAAGATACCTATGTTTTCTCAAAGTGGTGGTGTATATTATGAGGAAAAACCTTGTAATTATTCTTGATTGGTTGAGACTTTTATATGTTAGCAGAAAATCTTGGGGAGAGTGAGAAATGGAATAGTGGTGTTTTACAGTGGTGGGGCCTTGTCTGCATCCTCATTCTACCATTTCTGAGTATCCACATTTATTGTTAAGTTTATCTTCCATTGTCACTCTTAAGTTCAGTTCATACGATAATCCCCTCACCTAGTTCCTTATGAATCAAATGCAAATGTAACATAAAAATTGAATATAATTATGGAATGCATTATGTATTTAATATAATATGAAGTTTCCCTAATTTGGGGAAGCATTCTACTAAAATTACTTGCGCTTTCCTTATTTCTTGCAACCTATTTCTTAGCTAATTTTTGTAAAAATATCTTACTCAACCTAAGATATTTTTTAGAAGTTTTTGTTGTTGTTGTTGTTGTTGGTTTTTTTTTGTTTGTTTTTTTTTTTTTTAGGGAGGCAGCACAGCTCAGATATGCTTTGACATTTAAAGTCATAAAGATTTTGGTTGAAATCTCAACTTTGCCATATGATGTTCTGTGCATTTTTTAACATTACCAAGTGTCAGTTTCTCCATCTATAAATTTTGAGTGATAATAGACCATAAATGAAATAACTTTTGAAGGAAACAAATAATACTTTAAAAAGAATTATTGCATAGTTATATAGCAGGTATTGAACAGATTGTTGAATATTGAGTGTTCGTAGTTTTTAATATTTTTAGTAAACAATTACAACCTACCACATGTTGTAACAAGATTATAACAAGCAAAAATGATCTGAAACCATCCTAACATTTTTTTTTTTTGCCTCTCTATCTATGTAAGAATCTAAGAAATCATTGTCTTGGGCCGCATTCTGAGGATATTTTCTCCCATGAATACCTGGAGTCTGTATTCATGGCAATCATTATATTTGGCCTCCAAAGACCTTACAACAATATGGGTTTCTTTCTCACTGAATTCTTGGAATGAGATCTGGCACTTTTGATTTAGACCCTCAAGACATAGCTACAATGGCATGTCACTTTCCACTGCTTCAAAGTATGATGATGCAAAAACTTTATTCCAGTTTATACTTTTCTCCTCTTCTACCTCTTCCTCTAAGTACTTCTGATCTCTAACTCTACCCCTTGATAACTGTCAATCCATAGCTAACATGCATTCTGAATTACAACTAGTTACATTGATTTCTGGTGCCACTCAGCAAATAGCACTGAGTCTTAAGTTTTTAATCTAGAAGACTTGCATAACACTATGTGAGAAGTCTCTTATGAGACAAAGTCTTTTAAAGCTTATAATAAGAAATACACGTATGTGATTCTTCCAAGAGTAAATAACAAATATGCACCACTACTGTAGGATATTCATGGGAATATTTGGAAAACAGCAGTTTTTCTTCCTACCCCAGTGTTCTTTTACACTTGAAGAGGAGTGTCATTTCACATCTCTTTTGGATTTTCATTATCATTACTCTGAAAATTCT
The DNA here is from genome assembly GCF_902729225.1 of Pteropus medius. Classification (NCBI taxonomy): domain Eukaryota; kingdom Metazoa; phylum Chordata; class Mammalia; order Chiroptera; family Pteropodidae; genus Pteropus; species Pteropus medius. The sequence goes on from NW_024346771.1 coordinate 6,678,483, forward strand.
GATATAGACAGGGAAGAAGGATGATCAACAAAGATATCCAAGTTCTAACCCTCAACCTGTGAATGTTAGTCTAGTATCTAGGAGGAGTTAAGTTTGCAAACAAAATCAATGTGCTACTCAACTAGTCTTAAAATAGAGAGATCATTCCAGATTATCTAGGTGATCTCAATGCAATCACAAGCATCCTTAAAAGTGAAAAAGAAGTATAAGAAGAGAATTATACATAGATGTGACTGTGGAAGAAAGTCACACACACAAAAAAAATACAATATTGCTGGCTCCAATCATAGAGGAATGTGACCATAAGCCTTGGAGGAACATGGAGCTAGAAAAGGCAAAAAAAATGATTTTTCCCTGGAACTTCTGGAAGAAATGCTGCCTTGCTAGAACCTTGATTTTAGCCAGCAAGACCCATGTCAAGACTTCTACAGAACTGTAAGACAAAAAAACCGTGTTTAATTTGTTTGGTAATTTGTTACGATGACCAGTTAAATTAATCCCCATGATTTCTTCCCTTTTCCTGTAAGAAAAGAGGAATGACAAGTCAGTGAGCTTTACAGGGGTGTTGAAGGGGGAGAGTATAATGAGGGGAAAACTAGAAGAGACATTATTAAGAGATGTTAATTTCTCATGTTCTTCCATATTCTCATTGCATCTCTTCCTAAGTGCTGCCCAAAAAGTGCTTGTTTGAAAATCCATGGAGGCATCCTTTCACCGTTTATAATTGAAATAAATTATAATCTATACCATTAGAAAGAAAAGTCCTTGCCTTCTTCCAGAAAAAAAACAACAACCAAAACAGATTAACATAAGAAAATAATTATTTGAACCATCTATCTATGTTGAAACTGTTATACCAAAAAAAAAAAATGTGTATTACAGTTTTATTTAATTGCATCATAACAATTTGTTCAAATGATCCCTGTTAAAAGAAATGGGCTTCTGAGTAATCTTACTACAAATCTTGAAGAAAAATGAGACATATAGTCTTGCTTTAAATCATATATGATTGCTTCTTTATCATTTATAAGGGCTCAAAGATACTTTTGGAGGGTTGAATGCTGCCATAAAATATTGTGCTTACAAATGAATACCATAGACAGAACTGAGCAGGTGAAAATCTTGAATAAATGGTCAGTCTATACAGTCTGCTTAATACAGTAAGCATGATAAACTTCTGGGAGGAGCACTTTGACTTCTAATCTCTCTGTCTGACACTTTTTTTTCCTTCTACATTTTTAAGTTAAATGTCGTAATGAGTATTCTAATATGTTTGAACTAATCACTAGCAGTCATTGGTAAATGGAAGTAATTATATAATTTATACAAAACATCTAGAGTGTAGAAGATATTTACTGTCTTTGATACAGTTATAAAACATTTGAATAAAAATTTTAAATTTTGAAATAGTTTCTCAAAGTAGTGATGGTCCTAACAGTTTTTTATGATATGTTGTCGACATTTTGATAATTGTATTTTGGGGGAGAGTTTGGGAAGAAGAGATGAAGAAAGAGAGGGGATGATTTCCTTTATTCAAAACATAAGGTAATTTCTATAATTTTAGACATTATTTAAGGAGAATATGGAGCACAGTTTGAAAAAAAAAAACTCTGTTTTTCGTGCTGCAGAGAATCTTGGACTGGATCCTGAAGTTGCTAAAGCAAACACTCTAGGTTTTGTTGGATGCCTGTCTTCAGTCCAGTACAACCATATAGCACCACTGAAGGCAGCTCTGCGTCATGCGGCCATCGCTCCTGTAACTATCCAAGGAACCTTGATAGAATCCACTTGTAGCTCTATAATGGATTCGGATGTCAATGCAGTGACTACAGTGCATTCTTCATCAGGTATACAAATGAATACCCCATGGAACTTATCTCAGTAGTACTACACTTGATATCTTTGAGAAGCTTCTAAGTTAAAAGCTAATGCTACTCAATACCTTATCTTGTATGAATATAGGTTGTTAAGAATCATGACTGATTTCTCATGGGTGATTTTCATATATATTTAATATAATTCTACTTTTAATAGGATGAATACTTAGAATGAAATGCATATTTGCATATATTACTATATTGATATATATATAGTCACTACCATATAAGTGACTACTTCTCTGAGGATTGAAGAGTTTGGGTCTCAGGAAGGCAGGCTGGTTGTTGACCTAATATAAGTCATGTTATTAAAATCGACCTTTCTTAATAGTAGGAATGTCCACTAGCACTTTTTCTTCTGTTTTTCCACTCCTTAAAATACCTTTTCATCTTTTCATAGTCACCATCATCCTGGGTATGCTGAAGTGTCCCTGAGATTTGTTTTAAATAGGCATGGTAATCAATTGCCAAATAAGTTATGAATTCTGAACAAAGAAATGGGATTGAGTTTTGCTGCTGCCTGTACATCTCCGATCTTGGGGTTTTCCTGCAGCAGTGAACTGTAATAGAAATAACTTGATTGTGACACTTGGCTAGCCTTGATTTGAATTCTGAATCTGCTATGAATGGACTGTAGAACTTTGAGCAAGTTAATGGCTTCTGTCTAATTTCTTATCTGTGAAATAAAAAATACTAATAATACTCGTGTCATAGTCATTTTCTGAAAATTAAATTATACAACAACAATGAGAAGAGAAGTCTCATGTTTTTAACTCCTTTTAGATCCCTTTGGGAAGACAGATGAGCGGGAACCACTCACCAATGCAGTTCGAAGTGACTCGGCCGTCATTGGAGGTAAACTATTCCTTGCTGATGAAAGCAGAAAAGACATAAGTAGTTCTGTACTTTGGAGAAATTCATCTGAATCCTTCCTTAATTATGGCCATTCAGTGTCCTCTTATCTGAAAGACTGTGAGCCTTTTCATGAATAGTTGTATGTGTTACATGATCAAAAGCTCCCTTTCTCCCAGCACCAGCAGTTCCATGGACGGTTCCCATCTCTGATTCATCGGGCAGCTGAATACTGAATCAACAGCTGGATAATTTACCTAGAGACAGGCAATATGCATCATGTTCAGCTCATCCAGTTGTCAGTTTTCCTAAAACAAGCAAAGCAAACCAATAAAACTACATATGCGGAAGGAGCCACATTGGGGCAGACAGATGAGCAAAGCTGCAGTCTTGTCAGGTTTTTCCTACCAAGTGATTTGGGTTGAATCTAATGAGCAGGGGAAAGCCTATGGACTGCGGTTTTGAATCCAGCAGCACATATAGTTACAGATGCAGCTCTTGTCCATTCTGCTATGAGCTCAGCTCTTCCTCCAGCCTTCCTAGACTTTCCATTTTCCATTTTCTCAGTGCCTGTCAGCCTCACCTGTTTTGATTCTGCCTCTACTTGGCTCCAGTAGCCTTGATTTTTCCATCTGAATCTTGCAACACAGAATGCCTCCCAAACCTTGTTTAATGTCAGATGCCTCTTAAAAACTACATTCATTTCCACCTAAGAACCACTGTCCTAGCAGGTGTCTCTATCCCTGCCTTCTGGCAGCTAGATGAACTGATCCAATCAGATGGAGTTCTCGGTTTAAAAGTTGGCAGTATTCATTCATTTAACCTCTGTTTAATAAGTCCCAGTTCTGGGTCAGGGCCTGTGTTTAGTGAAGAAATATGAGGATGAAACATAGGCATTGCTCTCAAAGAACTCATGGCCTGGGGAGGGACAGGCTGGGCAAACAGACAACAATAGAACCAGTGAATAGTGTTCTGAGAGGGGGAGTACGCATGGCTGTGGGAGCACAGAAGTGCAGCATCACAATGAGATTGTAAAGAAAAAAAACCTGACCTTTTCTTACAGAAGTTTTTAAACCGTCTGACCTGAATGTCTGCTTCAGGGAAGAATCCAACTTGGTTTATTGTTTGGCATCGAAAAATATACAAAGGAATTTGGTGCCTGATTTTTTTCCTTTAATTAATTTCTCATTTGACAAGTGGAGAAAAGACTTTTGTGACTGCTGACTTTTCCCCGCCCATGTATGTGATCCTGTGAGTATCTTTACGAGCAGGAAAATCATCCCAACCCCAGGGGGAAATTCCTGGAAGGCTGCGCAGCCTCCAACTCTGAATAGTCCAGGTATTGAAGAAGTAGAATCCAGTTCTATAGTTCATCTCTTAAAGCTTCAGCTCATTACTGGGAGTCATTCACTACCATCCAGTTTAATCATAGGTATGTTAACTTAGGAGGTTTTACTCTGCCTTTGTTCTAAAATAGTTGGGGAAAACACCACATACTGCTTTAGGAATATTTTAAAAGGCAAGCAGTCTTAATCATGTCCTCAGCTCTGATACAAACTGGTTGAAGACATATATTCAATGTATTTAACTCTCTAACGTTCATGCTTATATAAATCATAATGCAGGGTATTCAAAGTTTACTTTGGAAAATAAATATATTTTTCTCAATGCCTATTCTACTTAGATAAAAAACAATCAGCAGAATATATACTTTATTAAGAATAAACTTATCTTTGAATATCATAATTAGTTTTCAAATATTTTAATGTTGAGAAACCAACATTTATGTGTAGATGCACCCTCTCTTTTCAAAGTTGGCGGTATCCACATTTTCAACATCTCTTTGCTGACTTTGCTCTATACATCCCAAGAGCCTTCCTGGCAAAGTTAGGGATAAGACCTTAGGATCAGCAAGGGCAACTTGCCAAGTAGGTCTAGTAAATTCACATACAATCAAATCTTATACAATTGGACAGAAGCTTGTGTTTAAGTTGAATTTGAGTTTCTGGAAGACAGAGGCATACCACCTCTGAGCTAGCTGGCCTGTGTCTAGTAGTGTGCAGAACAATATAGGAATGTTCTAAATGTTTAGTAAGCATTTTGTAATGAATAGAACATTTTATTAAAACAAACATATACCATATCCACATTTGCATCAGGAAAGCATTATTGGAATGTGAGATATTTAAATATTATTTTCTAGGATACTAAAGTAGTTCTAAAACACTCGTTTGAAAGGTGACAAAGAAATGTGCTAATTACAAATGATTGACACATTCTTTCAAGCATGTCTTGAAGAAATTTAATAAAAAACACATTGTTAGTCTGATTTCATATTTGTTTGATGGCATTTTTAGTTCATTAAATAAAACCACTGATTTAAACTTCTTTCTCCCTAGCTAGTCTGGAAGAGGATTTTAGTAATTGGAGATTGAGAGTATATCAGCTGGTCTTTATTTCTGGGCAAGTGGCAAAGTTTGTGTTTGTTTTGTTATGTTTTGTTTTATTTTCTCCTAAGTGGCTTTTTTTTTTTTTTTTTTGCTTAGACTGAATTACATCTCTGGAGTGGATGATCTATGATAATATCCTTCTCTCATTTATCCCCTTTTTCAACAGGAGTGATCGCAGTGGTGATATTCATCACCTTCTCCATCATCGGCATCATGACCCGATTCCTTTACCAGCATAAGCAGTCTCCTCGTACTAACCAGATCAAGGAGAAAGAATACCCAGAAAATTTGGACAGTTCTTTTAGAAATGATATTGACTTGCAAAACACAGTAAGCGAGTGTAAGCGGGAATATTTCATCTGAAAAACTGTAAGATTACCTAAAACTCTTTTGTTGATGTTAACTTTTTTCTCCTCTCCTCTTTCTCCTGTCTTTTAATTCTGTTCATTCTCTTTCTTTTATTCATTTGCCATTTATTTTTGGAACATACCTGCATTCGCCACAGTATTTATCCCCTTGACTCAGCCCAGAAGACCAGGCAATTATGGCCATTGTCTTCCTCTTGAGAAACCTATTGTGGCCATAATGATCGCTCAGTAGACTGAGTTTACTACTCTAGACAAGGAAGACACACGTGCGCATGTGCATATTCAGTTCTGCATTTCTATTGTCTAAGATGAACTCTTTAGTTCCGCAGCCATTCAATCTGCAGGCTTACTTTGAACTTGAGCTCTGTGACTTAGGCATATAATAGTCACCTGTGACATCATCCCCCATCTCAACTCCATTCCTACCAGGGAACTCAGGGTAGAAAAAGAAGATGCTAGATGCCTGATTTCCTTCATTGGCATGTTAAAGGGAACAAAAAAGATTTATTTCGTGTTCATTTTCCTTACCATAAGAATCCCATTGACTTAACTCATAACCCTTTTTATGCTAACTCTTATCCCCTGAGTATTTTCAAATATAGGATTCCTGACAGTAGTGAGCTATCACTTTGCTCCTTTCTTACCACACTCTCCTGGCTCCAACACTTGAGAAGAGCAGACTCTAGCATAAAACTAGGGGAAGCATGGAAAATAGTAGCTTAAAACTAGGAGGTAAGAGTGCTGCTGGAAAGTAGATGTTCCATAACTTCAAAACGCCTCTTCCAATTTTGTAAGAAATGTTAGCTAGGATACTCTGGGGATTGTTATATTGAGGTATAAATATATTTACAAAAAAAAATCAAATAAAAGACTAAAATAGTACCTGGTTCCATGAAAGAGATTAAGTCATCTTGAATCAGCTTAAAAAAAAAAAGAAAAAGAAAAAGAAAGAAAGAAAGAAAGAAAGAAAGAAAGAAAGAAAGAAAGAAAGAAAGAAAGAAAGAAAGAAAGAAAAGGAAAAAAAATGCATAAAAGAAAAATAGCAGACAGAATTATTGCCTTCCATCTACTCACTAAAGATCTTGTGAAGAAAATGGCTGCAGGTTTTACATTTTAGAACAGACACAATGATCCACCTCTATCCATCAAGCCATCTTCTAAGAGATTTAGAGTGCAATGACATATGAGGCGTTATGGTAAGCTCCAGCGAACCCTCACTGCTTTACCTGAGAAGAGCCGTTAGGTTTTATAGTTAGCTCATCACATTTTCAAATCTGTTACATCCTATGTATATAAAGCTGCACGTGCGCGTGCATGCGCGTACACACACACACACACACACGCGCGCACACACACGCATATCTTTTTATAAGCATAAGTTGCCAGATGAGGTAGTGACAAATTTCTGGGTCTTTGCCCCTTTTGATAACAAAGCATAGAAGATACACAAGCATTCCTTCAGGAAGGCATCTTGAGCTCATCCAAGAGGTGGTGGTAAGAATCCTGATGATTTTGCTCTAGCAATATGCCTTGCTCTTTGCCTCTGGACTGTCTTGAAGAAAAAGATAAGGGGAAAACAATGTAAATGCTCCAGTATACTGGGACTGCCAATATAATGATCCACAGATGTGAAAAGTACTTGCTGATTCTTTTTATAAAACAGATTCAATTTGGAAAACAATTACCACATCGCTGTTTGACAGCCTTGACAGTTAGCATTCCATCTTGTTCTTAGTGTGTCTGTCACCTCTGAGTACTTAACACAGTCCTGCATGAGGAGGCTTGCAATGAGAAACTCATTAACTTCATCCATTTCAGGTTCATATAAGGCTCTTCTTTCAGAGAATGTGTTGTAAGGATTTAGTTTATAATCATATTTCTCAATTTTAAGATGTTGTTCTAATTACACATTCTCTCCTTAAAATTTTCTCTGAATTCTTACTTAATCACTTCATCATTTCCATTATATTCTTTTTCTAGTAAATTTATTTTAAAGTGATTCTAACAAAGGCACATTTTATTTTTTTTCTTCTGGCTTTAGTAAGATGGTTGATCTACTAATAGAAGGAAATATCTTTAAATACTGTTTTTTCCTGCTTTGTCCTCCTGTATTTCCAATTTTCACTTTTGAATTTTCTATTTCTATAAAAAGGTTGTATAAATCAGTCATTTGATTGGCTGCATAGTCCTTTATCCCTTGAGATAAAAGTCACTATGAAGTATAGTGAGTTTAGCCTGAAACATCTCCAATAGTAAAATGGAAAGGAAAAGGAAGGTGTGAGTCATAAAGCTGGAACTCCTCATTATTCAAGTATCTGAAAAGCAAAGATTATATTCTGCTGATACAGTGCTGGTAGAAGAAATGGAGGACTAGAAAGGCCAACTCAGAGTACTTGCTTTTCTTGTATATTTATATATGTTCATAGGTAGTTCTGTAGGGTGAAGAATTGTGAAGCTTCATTTCTGCTACATCTGCACTAGAAAACCTGTCAGCATACCTCCCTGCATATGTAGACTATATATACATACACACTGCATATCACAGACCTAAAGACAAATGCTAAGACAGTGCAATTTGCAAGTCATTCTTATAAGAGAGTCTCAGGGCTACATCAGAATTATTTTTACAGGGTTAGAATATTTCATAAAATCGGCAAACATTATAATTTTTACTAGATGTTTATGAAAACAAGTGAGCTGCTCCCTCCAAAGAAAACACAATTTTCAGTTGTTTTCAGAAATAAGTGCTAACTCTGCCTGTCTTTTCATCAGTGGTAGCACATTCCATGTATTTTTGTGCAATTTTTCAGTTGTGTGTTTCAATTCTTGAACAATTATAATCTAAAACAAATAGTCTTTGAGAGCCTTCTAATCCTTCCTTAACCACCTTTTTCTGCTTCAGTAATCAGATTTTCTGAATGCATGTTCTGGCCAATTGGACTACCATAACCCTCCACTTTAAACTTTGGTATTTGCAACTGCTGTTCACACACACACACACACACACACACACACAATTAATGAAATGTGGTCACTTTACAGTAAAACCAAAAATATCTGTGCAATTCACATCTTAAAGGGGCTGTTTCATTGATATCCTACCAACAAACATATCTATTTATGCAAGCAATAGTACATCCGCTTACCCTAAGATATATTTAACACCTACTGTATCATTCATTGTGTGGATAGGTTCGGTTGCCATGGTTTCTATGAGAATTCCTCTGGAGAATTAGAGATTTGTCACTTCTCTAGATATATTTTTATGAATAGCTTAGCTTCTTCTATTCACTCTCAACTGTGTATGAGAGATTTATCTTAAGGATCCTAGAGCTGACTTTTTAAAATAGGTTTTATTCTCCTTAGTAATAACAGAAATGGTTCTAACCAGACTTCCACCTTCTTCAGACTTATGCCTACCACAAGGTAATAGAAGCAGGACCAGAACAAAATAAATAGATTATTGTCTTCTTTATTTATTCATTCATGAAATATTTATTGAATGCCCAGGATCTTAAGGGCTATGCTAGACATTGGGTGTAAAAATATAAATTATATCTTGTTCTTGCCCTTGGGGAGCTCAAAGTCTAGTATGTTTTGTTTTAATAGGCATATATTGTTGTAAGAGAGGTACACAAAAAGTGCTGTAGAATGTAGAGCAAAGGTCCTGCACAATTATTTTTGTAAAACTCTTGCTAGAGACATAAACAGATAAATTTCTAGAAAATATTTATAATTTTTTTGTTTATTACTTTCATCTTCAATTAACTGCTTTGCTTCTTTATCTCGAAGCAAATGTATATTGATACAGATTATGTTTCTGCAGAGGGAAAAAGATTGGATCTTTAGGGACAGAAAAATAAATGCCCCTGTCATTAAAGTACATTTGGGAGGCCGAATTCTCTCTCTGCTTATTTACCTTCCTGTTGGGGGATTCTGAAAACCCTCCCTTCCATCAATCAGACCTAAGTGACAGCTTAAAGACCTTCTTTTCTGTAGAAATCAACAATCTCCACTTCTGCTCCCTTCCTCATCTTTTCTGTTCTTTTTTGACATCTAGTTATAACCTATTCCATGCCATTGCTCTTCCAGACATTCTTAAGGAGTCTTTTTTGTACTCCAGCTCCTCCTAAAACCCACCTTTGTTCTGATGAGCCATTCGCCTCTACTTTGGAAGATCTCTGAAAGATCATGAAGTATATCTTTGAGTAAATAATTGACTAAACATTGTTGTATATCTAAATGAGTTCCCACCTCTATACCCTGGGTGATTTTTTTCAATCCTGAAGTCACACATATCTCTTCTCTTCAGAAAGCTCATTCAGTTAGAAGAAGTGCACTGGGAGACCGCAAGCAGAGTCTTCTCCAAGATGTTCAGGGAAATAGAAATCAACCATTGAACTTTTTTCTTATAAAAAATTTTAACAGTCTGTTCATCAATGTCCTGATTTCCTTTGAATTCTCCCATAACTACAATCCAGCCAAACCATCTTTTAACACCAGTCTGCAAAGAGGAATTTGAGACACTGTGTATATCTCTGCTACTCATTTTCCCTCTTCAGTTGTCCCAGAGGTCACTAGTAGACCAAATAAATAAACAAGCTCCTGGATTCTATAGATGCAAAGGTGGTTAGTGGAAAAAGATGTAGGGAAACTCAAAACTTTCAGAATACTTTGAGTATAACTGAGTGCTATTCCATGTCTCTCATTCAGTTTGAAAGGTTTTCTCTAAAAGACACAAAGTGTAATTGAATTACTTTCACTGTTCTTGGGTCTTTTTAACCTCCCTCTCCATCCCTTACCCACACACTTGTTAAGCTATCGAGTTTGCAGAGTGTTGTGGTACCTAGTTTTCATCACTGCTTTTACAAATTCCAAATAGTTGGACCTCTTAAAGAGAAAAAAAGCTCAAATGCACACATATACAAATGCTTTGTAAAAACAGGGCTGCTATTCAAGCTTTCTTTGGGACATTCTGCATACATATCTGTTTAGTAGAGAGAAACATTCCCTTTTAAGATAACAGTTATTTGAAACTGTCATATGAGGTTTTAATATTTAACTCTTTTGCTGTTAAGTGATTTTTCCCTTCTTTTGCACTAAGGTACTCTGAGAAAAAACAGAAAAGCACATTTTTTTTAGTGAAATATTGTACTTTATATGCTACTTGTCTGTCTTTTGTAGTGTTTATAGTCTACAAAGTGGCTGAGCAGACATGAGCAAAAATTAAGGCAAAAGTTGTTTTTGGTGTTCTGACCACACCTGCTGGTAACATGTTGAGGAGGAAGAAGGAATATGTGACAAAACTTGGGTACTGTTCCAGGTGAGGGGGGATTGATTTTACCATGGATCAATGGCAGCAGCTTTTCCCACTCTCCTGGCTCCTAACTAGGAGCCACTTTAGTGTATCTGGATCATAGTCTCAAACATTAGGAAAAGAGGCAACATCTTGGGTTTGCATGAGGAATTCTTTACTCCCCTTTGCATGACATGTTTGACCCTTCCCAGCCCTACTCCAACCATATCTTTTTTCTCAAGATTTTTATATCATCAGGATTTTCTCAGGATGCTTTAGAGCTATCACCACTACTAATATGCCCAGATTGAGCATGCAGATACAACCTTAAGGAAAATAAATGGTCAGAAAGCTCCCTAGATCCACTATGCTGAATTGGAAGCCCCGTGGGTAGAAGCCTTGAATTCTGAAATCAGTCTAGTGATCTTACTTTCCCTTCATTGGTCCTGCCATTTACAGACATGCCATAATGACAAAAAGGTATGATACTCTCCATCCCTGAAAGTGACTAATTCCAGGAACCCACGATCTAACACTCTCTGGGAATGGTGTTTTCCTCTACCTTCTGTGGTGACACAGGGAAACTTCTGCAAAATAGCAGAAAAAAAAAATTAGGAGAGTAATCCTAGGTCATGACCAAAGGCGAAGCTAATTGTTTTAGTGATTAAATCCAGTCTTATTTTTAATAGCATCATATTATTTTATGCCTCAGATACCAGAATAGCCTCAGAATACATGTGAAAGGTTGTATGTATGCAACAGGAGCATTGCATCACCCTGTAGACTCTTTGGAAGACCCATAAGCAGATATTTTCAGTGAAACTTTAAGAGATATTAATGAGCATCTTCCTAGTCATACTTTTCCATTATGGCCAACTCCATCACAAAGGCTTTATATAAAATATTAATATAGCCTCTTATTTTTGAATAGCTATCTCAATCAATGTAACATTATGCTGCCTTAAATACACAAAAAAATACCAAACCTTGCTTAAAACAGCATAGTTATTTTGTGAGTAGGATTTTGTATTTAGTGAGGACCAACACCAAGATTTGTTTCCTTCTGAATCTGGTAGTGGACCAACTTCCTAATATCTTGTGTTGTCTTAGCTTTTCACTTCCCTCAGTCAACTGGATGAGGCAAAAAAGGTACACAGTAGTCATTGGGAATAGGACTGCTGGCTAAAGTGGAACCAAGGTTCTGCCTCCAAGTTAAGGAGGAGTCAGCAAACATTTTTTTCTGTAGAGGGCCAGTTAGGCAATCTTTTAGGCTTTGTAAAATGGACAGCCTCTGTTGCAGCTACTCACCTTTGCTGATGTAGCAGGAACACAGCCATTTGTAGACAAATAAACATGGCTATGTTTCAATAAAACTTTATTTATAAAAAAAAAAAGGCAACAGATCAGATTCGATCCAAGGACTGTAGTTTGCTGATCTCTATGATCGAGCATAGTAGTGTTGATTTCAGATGGAAAATCAGTCTCACTCGGGCATGTAGTGGTTCTTCTTTTTGAGGAATGAGAAAGAATAGGGAGATTATTTTTAACAATTAAACAAAAAAATGCAAAATAACCTTCCCCCACCAAATATATGTCACACTCTTTATTATGACAAAAGCACAAAACAGGTCACCTCTCTTTGTAGATCTCCTGGAATCTAGCTTTTCCTTTTCACTTTTCTATTTTTTGTTTCTAAAACAGAATCCCAAGTGATGTTGCCTCATTCCGTCAGTTTTGTAGACCATGTAACATGTCTTAATACACTGTATGGGGAAGAATAAAAGTTAGCCTTAGATTTCTTTGTTTTCTATAGTTACTGTTGTACAGAAAAAAAAAAGATTTAAACTGTAAATACTGTATATTTAATAAAGAGAAAATTTTATATGATTTTGTGTGGAAGAAAAATGTGCCTTGCTGTGTTTTCTTGGGTTAATAAAGAGTCAGACAGTGACTCCCTGTAGCTTGCATTCTTTGTCCTTAGACCATTCACTCCCAGACAACATGGCCTGCGGTGTTACTGGAGAAACATGGAACTCCCACTCTCCGGGTTTATTGATTTCAACAGGCCTTCAAATGCTGTCATTGCTCAGCCAAATCACACTGGCCTGTGTGCCTGGCTTAAATATGTAAAAGACTCTTTGGAAGACTTATAAGTAGAAACTTTCAGTGAAACTTTAAGAGATATTAATGAGCATCTGCCTAGTCATAATTTTCCATATGACCAATCCCATCCCAAAGGCTTAACATGAAATAATAACATAGTCTCTACTTTCTGAATAGCAATCTCAACCTGTGCAACACTATCCTGCCTTAAATACTCATAAAAAACACCAAAGTGTGTTTAAAACAGCATAGTTATACTGTAAGAGGGATTTTGTTTTTAGTGAGGTCCACTGCCAAGAATTGCTCAAAAGCCACATTGAGAGATCTGGAGCCATTGGGTTTTAGGTTCCCACATGAAACCCAGAGCCTCTTAAATCCTCATCAGTGCCCACTCATAGCAGCCATATATCTTATCTCACCAAGCCTCTCCTTCTCACAGAGTCTTAACTCCAGCTTGATTCTACCAAACATACATTGTCATGAAATAGAACTCAATATGGAGTTATTAAAACTTCTGTGTAGTCAGCATACCAAAATTAAAAATTAACATGGGTTTTAAACAAAAAAATGACACTATCAGATTTACCTCTTAAAAATCATCTAACTGCTGAATGAAAATGGGCTATAGGATAATAAAAGGAGAGGAGGAGAGAATAGTTAAGACCTGCTTTAAAAGCCTGAGAGAGGTGATGGTGTCCTGGATGACAATGTTGTAGCAGAAATTGTAACAGTAGTTGGGTCCAGACAGAACTGAAAGGACTTGCTAATAGGAAGAAGAATGTGAGAGGTAGGAAAGGATCAAGAAAGATTATGATTTTTTTGGTTTTCGCAGCTGAATAAATGGGAATAAATAGTTTTGTTTTGAAGAATGGTGCCTGTAAAATGGGAAGGGTGGATAATGAGTTCAATATGGGATTTCCTTAAATTTGAGATCCCAACTAGGTAACAAACAACCATAGATGTTAGGCAAGGTTTGGATATACACCTGCAGTTCAGGAGCGCAGTCTGGTCTGGAGAGACTCTTGGGTGATATGCATGCATGTATGTGTATATGGCTATGTATGCGTGGGTATATACATATATGAGTGTGTGTGTGTGTGTGTGTGTGTGTGTGTGTGTGTGTGTGGTGAGAGAGAGAGAGAGAGAGACAGAGAGAAAGAGAGAGATTGATCTAGATTGTGAGTATAAGTAGAAAATAGAGAGAGCCTGGAACTATGGTCTATTAGAGGAGAGGCCTCAGACTTAAGGAAGAAGAAAAACTAAGTAAGTTGGAGCCCAGGAGATAAAGTGCTTAATTAAGAGGAAGTGGGCAGTCCTTTATGCTACTGAGAAACTAAGTCAGATGAAAATAGATAAATGCCATTGGCTTTAGCAAGATTAAAGTATCAACGACCTTTTTTAGAGTCACTTAATAAATGGGGAGGAAATATCATTTGGGAATAAATGGGGAGAAAATATCATTTAGAGTCAGCTGAAAGAATGGAGACAGAATAGAATAAAGCTCAAAGCAGTAGTATATGGTTAAGACACATAGACATGTAAATCAGGCAAACTGGGGCCCAAATCCCATATAATCTCATTCTCTAGTTTTGCAACTTGAAATAAATAAACCACCATAATTCTTAGTTTTTGCAGATGTAAATTGGAAAGTAAAAACAGAAGCAAAGCTTCAGAGAATCTGAGTACTAAACAACATAATACACACAAACCACTTAGAGTATGTGGTCAGTGGAGCTCTCTATAAATGCTTCCTGTCATTTAACAAAGTGAGCCATAGAAAAGAAAGGCATGCTTTGTTTGGGGGCTCAGTAGTAGTCTGTAAATGAAGTGGACTATGAGAAGGTCTTGAGTTCTAGTTTGGGCCATGCCATCAATGAATTTTGGAGATGAACCACCCCCCTCCAAAAAAAAAAAAGAAGTTAAATGTTTCTAAATAATGAAACATATCAATTATTTTGAAAGAAACTTTTACAATAATTTGAAACTGACCTCATAGGCTTTTGGCCAGTCAGGGCTTCAAATTCCATCTTTTCTAATTAGTAGCTGAGGGACAATAAAACAAATAAGTCCTTTCTCATCTCTGACGTTCAATACCTCTTCACTCAACAGATTAAAAAAATACTCATATACTAAACAATTATTAGTTTCTCTACTCTTTTTCATGAGCTGCTTTTTATAACAAAAATAATCGGAAAACAAAATCAGAAGTTAGTGAAGGACTATGTTAATCTTATCCTCCATTTCATATCTGTATTTGGTTTAGGCCTATAAAATAAAAGAGGAGAAAAGGATGGTTCTTAATCCAAATATATATATAATATGTGAGGGAAAATAATGGTATTTTTAACATAGTGTTTAAATTGTATATGAATTGATTTTATTCTTAATGGTGGTTCAAAAAATAAAACACATTTTTAAGCACCAAAATTCAATCAGGTAAAAGATCTCACAGTGTCCGCACTTCTGAGTCAGGCTGAAAAGCACTTTGAATGCACACAAACTGTGGCTGAACACAGTCCTGACACCAACACACTCTGCTTGCTGAAAGCCAATCCTGGAATGTGAAATTCATCCTTGTGCAGAAAATGTGAGCACTAATGACAGCGCTGACTAGTCAAAAAGGCAAATCCAGTTCAGCTGCATCCTCTGAAGAACTCCAGCTGTTCAAATGGACCTTAGAGAATTAAAGCCTATTTTAGAGCTTATCTTTCACTGACTGGAGGAGAAATATCATCAACTAAAAGCACAGAAGGATGCTCTGTGAAAGGGCAAGTGTAGCACTTTTCTGACTTTGGTTTGGAGAGTTTGACAACTTGTCCTTGTCTCTCAGGGTCCTTCATTGTGTGAGGGAAGCTCTACTTAAGAGATATTAGCTTTATGAAGAGAATTGGCATGTGTCAAGTATTCTCATGCAATAATAATGTAATAATAAAATAATTAATTGTTGTAGATCTATCATATGTTGAATACTTTATAATTGTTACCACTTGCAGTCACAATAAAACTATAAGTATCATCTTTCAGATTTTGTGGATAGAAAGATGTAGCATGAGAAAATTAATTTGCTCAAAAAACTGCATTGTCTTTGATGTCACACACATTTGTACTTAAAGTCCTCTCTGTTATCTATGTAGCTTTGGGCAAGGCTCTCACCCCACCTGTGACTCACTTTCTCATCTGGAAAATAGGACTATTAACACCTATTTTTCAGAATCATATAGCTATATTGTGGAGGAGTAAAAATTTAACCTGTTTCAGCCTTAAATCATATCTAGCTATGATATGATAGTTGCTTCTAGAGCTAATTCAAATAATGTATTTTGGCCATAGTGAAACTGCTCTGTTTCTGATTTCTACTACTCAATGAAACTAGAAGACTGTGTCTAAAAAGGTGAACAGATGCTAAAAAGAGCTCTTAAAGGTTGTGAATACCAAAACGAGGCTTCCACAAGCTGTAAGTACTTATACTGAACCAACAATGAAACTGAAATACCAATAGAGTGTGACCTGAGACTGAAGAAATCACTTTGTATCTACAGGAAACTACTCTCAGGGCCAATCTTCTCATTGGGGAGTGTAGCTGATATTTTCTTGGTAGATATCTAAAGAGACAGAGTCTTCTGGAATAGAAGAGCATTATTCGATGTTCACTTAAAACAGGGGCCTACAGGAGACATTTTTAGCTCATAAGTATGCAACCAAGTAAAAGTCAAGTGCTCCCTTCCAATAAGCTGGTAGAGATTTTTCATACCATAACTCCATCTTGGAATACTGCTGGTACACTCATGTAGTAATGTACTCCAGTTCCTGTGGATCTCCCTCCTGGTTTCCATGAAGGAGCTGGTAAGTTTATTAAGGAAACTATGATATGATAATAATTGAGGGCCGGCAGTGCCCTAGATGCTGAACTTCCCATTTATGACTTTTCTATTTAAATTGTAAAAGGCACGCAACTTATAAATCAAACTGTTAGAAATCAAATAGACAGGGATCAACTTAATTTGTATATGTATATAAGTTCTTTAGCATTTAATCCTACATGAAAAGATATCTTTTTAATTTGCTGTTTAAGATTTCTAAGATAACTTTATAGTGTTGATATTATAGTGTATAATACCACATCTACTGCATATTATCTGAGAATAACTATTGACTGTCTCTCTGATTCATTTATTCATTTATTCATTTATTCATTTAGCTAACATTGGTCAGCTCTTTTGATGCAGATTTTGAGTGAGGCAATGAGAATAATCTCATAAGACATGTTGTCTGCTAGCTAAGAGCTTACAGTCTATTTGAGGAGGCCAGCAGATAAACAACAAGCTTATGTAACAGGTGTTATAGAGAATGGACCCAAGTTCTAATTAACACACACACACAAGCAGAGAACAAGCACTTGAATAAAAGAGGTATTGTTTCAGTTGTATCTCGAAGATCTAGAAAATGATTAGATGTTAGTTTAAAATAGCACTTAAGAGAAGAGAAACAACATTGAAAGAAGGCACAAAGATAAGAACAAGTGTGCCAATTTAGGAAATTGTACATAACTCAATATGGCTTAGATAAGATTAGAAAGCTGTTATTTAAAAATGATAGACAACACAGCATAGATGTGAGAATGACTTTTTATATCAAAGTTTACACATTGGGATAAAAAAAAAACAAAGATGACAAATAAGGGATGTGTAAAAAGTGAAATGGAATTATGTTCAGGTTACATCAAGTCCAAGCAGGCATTAAATGGAATTTGATGTCAGAAGATTTCTACTCTGCCCAATTCTCTCCTTTCTGTGTAGATCAGGAATAGTTAAATCTCTGTTTTGAGCTTCGGTTATCTAATTTGTAACATGAATTTAAAAATATTTACTTTGCTGAGTTGTTATGAATAATTAATAAAAAAGAAATATAAAATATATTTTAAAATTATACAGAACAATATAAATATTTGTTGTTATTATTATACTTGCATGCCTGGAGAGGAAGAAAATATTCATCAATTACAGCAAGACCAGTCTCTTTTGCAACTTCTCAGCTCTGCCCTTGTAGTATGAAAGCAGTGATGGACATGATGTAAGTAAGTGAGCATGCTGTGTTCCAGTAAAACTTCATGTATGAAAACCAAAATTTAAATTTTATATAAATTTCACATGTCAAACATATTATTCTTTTGCTTTTTTTTCCAACCATTTAAAAGTATGCAAAAAAATCATGCTAACCTTGCAAGCTGTACAAAAACAGGCAGTTGGACAGATTGGACTCATAAGCCAAAGTAACTAACCCCTTAATTAGACAAATATTCATTGAATTTGAAGTCTAACCTTTCTCTATGTGAGAGTGGAGACATAAAATACATGCTCTCTTTCTCGGAAAACAATATCATTAAAATGTACAGACAAATATAGGAAATAGGCTGACAATACTGAATGATCTCTGAGAGGTGTGGAATTAAAAAGAGATCAAGACTGCACTTAAGTTAGTCAGTGGGAAAAGAGCTTAAATCAATCGATGGGAAAAGATGTAAAGCAGAGGGGCCCCTCAGGCTACAGCTTTGACAGGCATGAGCTAAATGACCTCGATGTACTACTCACCTTAAAGAGTTTCCATGGAAATAAAAAACAGAAGAGGCTGTGAATACGAAAATACTCATTACCTATATAACATATATAAGTTTGAGTTATGCCAGAGATAAAGTATTTTTGGTGTAGTCTTGCTTGTTTGATTTGAGAGACTCCGAAGAAGTTAGAAACTTTTGCAGAAGCCACAAGATATGACTGTATTATACATTTAATTGTATGATTGATTTAATTGGGTTGAGTCACTTTAAAGAAAAATAAACATTATTGTGGAGGGAGTTTTATTTCTCAGAATAGATTCTAAGCTCCCAAACAATTCTAAGGACAATTTTAAACTCTCAAACTTGTATGTCATGTGTGGATAATGGATATGTAGTAAGATATTAATCCCTAAGTCCTTAATGGGACTGGCAGGGCTTTAGGTAAATGGAACACTCAAGCTGGTGAACTTATCCAAAGTTCCTGAAATGATGGCAAATTTAGACTGTGCATTGCAGGGATGATGTAGCAAAATCTGTAATTGCGGATCTCCATTTTGCTGTTGTAACAGACAATACAAACCAAGTAGATAAGCAGAAAACAAAAAGAACGTTTTTTTTAAAGATCAAATTTATAAAGACTACAGCAAGCCAAACAATGATAAGCACAGGAAATAAAAAAGAAAAGATAAAAATTTGCATAAGGGAATTACTCAAAAAGTTTTGTGCTCTTCTAGAAAAGAAGAAATTTTAACAGAAAGCCATAAATATTCTGAGTATTTATATGACTTCTTCATTTCTTGCTTTTAACAAAGCTAGATATGAATTTTGGAGTTGAATAACTGTTAGTTTGTCCGAAGGTCAATTCTAAATGCTGAAAGATAAAGAAGAATGAGTAGTGGTGTCATATTTAAATTAGAAGAATGAAATGCCATGCCCTTCAGGCTTTCAATGTGTTTGGCCATGATTCTTGGTGTTGACCCTAGGTACCAGCCCTTAAGAAGAGAAAGGCAACATTTTGAAAAGTCATCAGCCAAAAAAAAAAAAAAAAAAGATCCTAGAAAGCTATCAAGTATCAAATAACTCATTTGGGGTAACTTAAAACAGCATTAGATGTTTCAGTATTAGAATACAAGATTCTGAAAAGAACAAATCTGTCTAGACCAATTTAACTTATTTCAACCAAAGGGTACAAAAATGTAGAAACAAGATGGAAACAACAACAGCCATCTATTTTTAGGAAGTTTTTTTATCATTTCTATCTGAAAAGATGTTCTTCTCAATAAGTGATGACTGTCCAGATTTGAATATCATATTTTGGTACAAAAATAAGTGACTTTAAGAGTGATTATTTATAACTCAGTCTCCACTATGGCCACAAATATTATTTAACAATAATTAGTTCTAGAGTACATTATATTTTACAACTTACAATAACTCCTCTTGAAAATCGTGAGTATGTTTATCAAATATATAAATAACATCACTAACAGAGCTATTAATATAAAAGAAATAAATGTATTTCAAGATGCTATTATACACTGGCCAAAGTATACTACTAAAGAAGAAAAAGATAACATTTGACAAACATAAGGAAATGCAGTAAACATGCATATTCAGAAAGGGGAAGAATTTGTACTAAAGAAAATAAACTAAGGTCGAAGAAGACAATATTTTAATATAAATAGAGGTTAAAATGAAGGGCTCTTTGTCCATTATGTGTTATTCACGTATGTCATGGACATATGACCCTCAGATTTTCTCTTATTGCAACATATGTATGCCTCTGTTATTAGGACTCTGCTTGCAAATTTTGCTTCCATACTTTCCTGTTCATCTCTGTGCTTCCTGAGTGCAGTGACCAAGCCTTAGTACCTTTTGGTATTTATTTCTAAAAGCATAGAAGGCTTTAGGGCTTCTTCATTATTAGTGTTGTCAATGGTTAAATATTAGACTAAAGTACCCTGATAACTTCAGTGATAAATGTGGGACAGAGAGGCCTGTGATGAATGTTCAGAAAATAATATGAAGTATTTGAAAATACATCTTGTAAAATACTTGAAATTTGATGAAGACAAAAATTAAGTAGAGCATAAATCCCAGAAAAACCTCAAAGACAAGTGAATAATTTATCTCAGAAAACTTAGCTATTAATCCTAGTTTCTTGTCATCAAACTTTTATGGAATTTTCTTATATTGAGTTTCATAAATGTTGTTTAAATATTAACCTTATGTTAAAGAAAGTATTTAAAAAGTTTCGGTTGATTATTTTTAACTGATAGAGGTACAAGACTTTTAGCCAATTTATTCAAATATATTCCAATAGACTCATGTTAGCTATTACAGGAACATCAATTTCCATTTAGTTTCAGTTATTCGGCTAATTGCTCATTGGCACCATTTTTATTATGATGAAAAAAAGCAATAATATTCAAAACTCACATAATACTCATTGCATGCCAAGTCTTCAATGGTCTCAGAGATACATGATAACTGATATTGGTACTGCGACTGGGGTCATTACTGTGAGGTAGCTAGTCAGACATGAGTGACAGGGAAACAAAGATATGGAGGCCCAGCCTAGAGACCGCCCAAAGAACACCCTATTGGTAGTTAGAGAATCTCTCTTGAATCTCCAGAGACAAAAGACAGGAGGGACATAACCTATAGCTGGTTTAATCCAGCCATAGACATGTGCGCAGAAGGTCCTACCCTAACTTGCCCACAACCTCAGCCTCATTATACCATCATTATAATACCATGTTTATGTCCACAAGTTCATGAATCTAGTTATAACAGACTATCTTCTGGTTAAGTAGATGCACACTAGAAAAAGTGTTATACAACAACCAAGTGTCAATCAAAATAACCTCACGTGCCAATCACCTAGGAACTCCTTCATAACCATGTATCATGACCCAAATATAAGACAGATCTTCCCAGTTCTGGGTGGTTACAAGTGTCTTCACTAAAAACCCATTCCTCCCTTGGAGCGTGCTCTGTCTTTCTAAAATATAAATAAATAGATTTAATAAATATATAAAAATATATATACATAAAAATATAAAAAAAAGACTTAATAAATCTTTTCTAAATCTCGCTGATCTGTGATTCTTTGCTGCGTCAGTGGGGAAGAACCGAGGAAAAATGCTAATTATGCTTCTGCATTGTTATCTCTCCTGTGCCGCTGGGGTGACACTGAAGTTCAAATAGCCCTCAATTGGTAACATTACTATCAGGCTAAGTTAAGGTCATAGGTAGTCAATGCAACACCATTTAAACTACAAAAGTTCCAACAGCTGTTCATATACATTCCATGGAAAATTAAAATACTATAAACATATAAAGATTATATGAGTAAATAATATTTGTGGAGTAAAATATTTTCTCCAAATCTGGCACTTCTATGTATACGGGGAAATTGTAAGAATTTCTACAGCAAAGAAACATGATGAACTGTATTTATCCCACGTACAACAATATTTTTGAGCATGGAACATTTTCTCCCAAACCCCATTAATTAATCTCTACTATGAAAGTTGAGTAAGAAGCCCAGGAGTCAAAAGCCTGGATCCTCACCTCAAATATATTCCTGAGACATTGTTTGACCTTGGAGAAAAAGCTTCAACTCTCAGAAATGCAGTTTTCTCTAATGTAAAATGAGAGAGCTTATCCAAATGTGTCTCAGAGATTTTATAGCTATTGAGTTTCATGACACTAACAAAGTTCTCAGCAAAGAGGGCCCTGCTTCTTCCATATTGATTTTTTGTCATTAGGCTAACACAAGCTTAAGAATGCATAATAGTATTATTCATGGAGGATGACAAAATTAGTTACCTCTTTAAAAAGAAAATAGCATAGGCAAAAAAAGACATTAATAACCAAAATAGTACCAAAGATTTGATGAAGAATTTGAGCCCAGATGAATCTGAAGGGGTGAGCAGGGTAACACAACAGCGACACATGGAAGAGAATGCAAGGCTCAGTACATCACTAACCTTCTCAAGCTTTGTCTTCCTTCATTGTCATACCTCAAAGCAAGGAATGATCTTAGTTGCCAATTATATGTATGAGCTATGGAATTACATTGCCTCTCTTATCTTTATTTTTTGTCTCTTCCATCCTCAGGAATGTACTCTGAAGACACAGGCTAATTGTCTTAGCCTGTCTTTATATCCTTTTATCATAAAGAAGTTCCCTACTGAGTCCATTCAAAAAGATAAAATGCTCCTATATCCTGGGAACCTCCCTCTGGGAGTGAGAAAAGAGAGGAGGCTAAGGAGATAATAGACCAGCAAAGTAGACCCCAAAAGAGATATTAGAATTAGTATTATGCAGATAAAAATTGAGAATAGCTGAATAAATGTAAGGATGATGA
Source organism: Pteropus medius (assembly GCF_902729225.1). Classification (NCBI taxonomy): domain Eukaryota; kingdom Metazoa; phylum Chordata; class Mammalia; order Chiroptera; family Pteropodidae; genus Pteropus; species Pteropus medius. The sequence continues at coordinate 6,701,358 of NW_024346771.1, forward strand.
TGAGAGCTAGACTGTTGGTTTTAAGAAGTACTTTTCTAAATAGCTCTGTGGAAACTAGAACAAGCTACCAGATAGGATCATTGTCCCTGAAGCTTGATATTAAACAGGTCAGAGATATTAACTGGAAAGATTTGGATGCATTTCTGCACAGATAAGCTAGCCCAGATACTGTGTCAAGGTTGGAGAGAGTGAAGCAAGAGACAAGAAGGATGACAGTGTTGCGATTTAATTGTCAGGGTTTACATTACACATTTCAATAATCTCAAATGCTGAAGAGACCTCTGACAGCAGAATATGATGGCGAAACTTGGCAGAGAACAGAATATGAACACTGTTCCATAAGTATGAAATTCCTCTGACTGGGCAGAATTCTCTAAATGAGTTATATGTGTCTAGGCAATTCTTTTGCCCTGCTGGACTTTCTCCTAAAATGAATGGAATAGACAAGATATGTCTGGGGTTCCTTCCCACTAAATTTATAATTTTATGATTATATTTGAGAAAAATAAAAGTCCATTGAGTGTTCAGAAATATTTTCAGAAGATTTAAGGGAGAATCATGTTATAGAACAGAAAGAGTTCATCTACTGGGCACTAGCAGAGCCAAGCACTTAACATCAAGAATTGCAATGAAGAAAGATTGGCTATTTTATTATGAATGGAGCCACCCTGGAGAATTAGAAGCTAATGATCAAAAGCCTGAACTCCCTATCCAGGGTTCAGATCAGATTTCTAAGTATACAGGGGAAACAACTATGCAGAAGTGCTGGCAGGGCAGGTTTTAATCAGAGGACCCTGGAGATTGGCCATTTATGGTAAGGGGCATTAGCACAGGAACTTCCTGGACAATGGAACCTCTGCTATTGAAAGAGTTTCAGTGTTTGAGTTCCACCTATGTCCTAGTCCCTTGGTTTCATGATGGAGATAGAGGATGAGACATTAGCTCTGGGTACAACTAGAATTAACCCCTCTGTTCATGCTTCAGTGGCATGACTTGCGATTTTGGTCAGTTGTCTCTGAAAAGCACTCAGTATCTCATTAAACAGGTCAAGACCATTTTGAGCTGATTCTGTGTTTACAATCACAGAATAACAATTTAATCACCTCCCCATAAAAAAAAAAAAAAAAAAAAAGATAAGAAATTTTAGCCTCTACCATAATCAAATTCCGATGTGAAAATAATGATCAGTTAATATTTTCTTCTAGCTAACAGCCATAACAGTAAAGGTTACTTCTTTTAGAGCTTTGGTATCATGTACTACATATTATGCATCATCTCTGATTCTCACAGTACCTCTACAAAGTTAGTCTTGGCATTCCCAGTTTGCTAATGAGACAATTTAGTCTTTAAAAGATAACATCACTGTCCCAATTACTGCTCTCATAGTCATTGTTGGGGAAGGGAGAAACTGGATACAGGATGATTTGATCCTAATTGCCTTGTTCTTCAGCATAATCAACACCATTATGCTCATCTCCTGTGCTATCTCAGAAAAAGTGGCCTAATGATATGGGAAACATAAAGAAATCTAAGATGGCTACCCTTTCCTGGAGGAATTTTTCCAACCTCCTCTCCCTGGAACCCTACGTTTCCCACACACACACGCGCAAAACGAAAGACTACCAAGTGTGTGGAAGTAATCAATGTATAAATCTACCTGCCTGCCTTTGTTCAGGGCTTAGACTCTGGAGAGTGACTCCTCTGAGCCCACCAGCATAAATAAACCTCTTTTGATTCTTAGTTCACTGAGAGCTGCTTGGTTCTTCTGGGTACACGGGCCAAAATCCACAACACTGAGAGAAGAAAAGGACCAAATACAGAGATGTCAGTTTGGGATGTGGTACGAAGTGGCTGGTTAATATTTGGTGGTTGATTCTGAAGTTAGTACACCCAAGAGTGGTACTAAAATAGCTGGCAAGTTGCTTGGGGTTAGGGTGTAAACACCATTAAGTCTCCTGAAATACTTAAATACAGTTAAAACCAAGCCAAATAAAAAAACAATATTTGACATTTGTTGAAATCTTAAAATGTTAAATATTGTGCTAAAAGCTTTATACTTTTAGCACAATATTTAACATTTCCTTTAATACAACAGCCCTATGGGATAAGCATCATCATTATCATCATCATCATTGTTATTATTTTTATTATTTCCTGCTTTTCAGACAAGGAAGTAGAGTTTTGTAGTTTAAGCACCAAGCTCTTAGAGCAAGGACTCAAGGACAGGTCTTGAATGCAATTCCATAATCTCAACTACTGTGCTCTATGTCTGTGCAGCAGCCAGTAGAACATATACGTAGTAAGGAAGCCTGGGCTGAGGCATGGGAATATTGGTTTTAGCTCTTAAAACTGGGTGAGCACATGCAGACGCATGTAATCCCAGTAGATGAGGTGCATATACATGAGGCTGGTAATTCATGAAGAGATTAAATGCTTTGCTCTGGGTCAAGCATTCTGCCAAAATATCCAACTCAATTAGAATGAAAGTTAAAGGTGCTTGGGCGTATAAACTGGGCTGCTTTCCAAATCTAGAAGTCACTGACCTAGAAGCTAAGCAATAGCCACCTTTTAACCATGATAGAAAGGACTATGGTCACAAGAGCAAAGTAACTGGTACATTATTGAATATGTGCACATCGGGTGCCTAATCACCATCCACTTTCTTTTTTTCTTTCTTTTTTTAATCTGGATGAAAATGGATACTATTATTCAAATTGTAAAAACAAGACATAGATATTCTAGGTGTATGCTGTTCCCCTAACCTCATCCCCAACTAACCCCCAAGGATAGTCACAATTTGGGGATTATCAGGCCCAATAATAGGCCACAGAAGAAATCTTGGACTTCACTTAGCTTAATATAAGTTTTTCAGATGAGAAAACAGTAAACAACCATGCAACTTGCTGATTCGCACCCAACTTGTTACTTATAATGTATGTGGGTTTGGAGAAGATGCTCATCTTGTCTAGACCTTTGTTTCATCTGTGAACGAAGGACAATATTAATAAAACCTACTGCATGGAGTTGAATAAAAAATTAGATGAAAGGCTGAATTGAAATCATTCAGGATATTACCTGGTACACCGTTCAGTAAATGTTGACAAATTTCAGTTCACATCAAATATTTCTTTCTAAGATCTGTTGAAGCCTCATCTCTCTAGCACTTCCTGTGACTATGTAAGCCTACAGGGTATGGCCTTCTCTGGCTATCTATTACTCCAGAAAATGGATCATTTAATTATACATCCATAAGTAGTTTATGTATAAGACTTTGACTCTCAATCTCAGGTCCTCTGCAGAATACATACTGAAATTTCTCTAGTATTGTCTATATTCTCTATATGCCAACTTCAATACCTAGGTCATAGTAGGTATCCATGGTTAAATTTCAATTGAATAATTGTCTTTTAAAATTATTTAATCAACTTAAAACTGACACTTATTTTTAAAAGTGTAATTGTTTGATAAGTCATAATTACAATAAAAATTCTCTGCCCTACCTATCTTTTCCCCTGATTTTAATGCCTCAGAAAAAAGACTTTAATCTATTTAGGTTGTTTCTTCTGATATAATCATGTTTCTCTAAACATATTTATGCTGTTAACTTTTAACTTTTCAATTTTAGATATCACTATGATTTTCCTACTGTGGAAAATAAAGGTTTAGGTTGCTTACGCACCATCTACCACCCACACAGAAAAATTAATGCACAATTATTGGTTATATCAATTGTTGTTTAGATCATTGTGACACATAAGTATTATTCAACCTAAGCCACTGTATAATAATTTTATTTATATTTTTTAAAAATTTCTCTGTTTTCACCTCCTCTATGTTTTTCACAAGTTTAACATTAAACTGCCTGAACTGTGAATCTCTTTTCAATATGCTAAAAGGCATCAGGTATGTGGTTTCATTTCAGCCTTCTCTCCTGAAGCCTTTAATCTGCCTGCTCCACTCAGGACTTTTGCTCTCCAGGCCTGCCACTAAGCTACTCTCTGGGTTTTTCTTTATCCTCTAAGAAATGCATTGTGTTTTATTTTGCATTGTATTCTCTTTACCTGGACACAAGACTTCCTGCTTTTTGTTTTTCTCTCTCATTTGGAAGAGTGTATCCTGACAAAAACAGAGAAAATGAAATGCTTGCTTATCTGTAGTTTTAGATTGTTTTTCTCATACTTAATTAGCAGCTAAATGAGGTACAGAATTTTTATGTTGAGAGTATTTTCCTTTAGAATTTTGAAGGTACTGCCCCACTGAAATTTTAGCTTCTGATACAGGGACTAAGAATTCTTATACTATATAATTTTTTCATTGATTATAGGATAACTGCTTCCTTACACTTTGTAAAACATTTCAGGAATTTCCATTTGTTGCTCTTCTGAAATTCCATAATGATGTCACTTGACGTGAGTGATTTTTTAATTATGCTGTACCCACGGCAAGACCCTCTGGGCTGCAGTATGAGAAGCTCTAGTGTTATTTAACAAATTCCTCCTTTCTCATTTTTCTGTCTTTATGGAACAAAGTAATTTGGGACATCTGGGTCTGATTCTCTCTCTTCTTTTTGTCTATTCTTGCACCATTTTACTCTTCTTTCCAAATATTTTCCTTAATGTTAACAACTCTGTTCTTAAGCTTTAAATTTCTACTATCGTAATTTTGCTAAGAATCCTCATGTATTGTTTTAATGTGTCCTTTATTATAGTAAACTGTATTTTTACTTCTCTTCATTTTCTATCTTTTTTAAATCAAAATTAACAACATTGCAAGTATGAGTTTGAGCAAATCTACATTATAAGCCTGAAAAAATGTAACAGTTTTGTTCAAATTCAAATTTCAATATAGTTTTGAGAAAAAAAACTCATAAGAGAAACTTTTTTTTTTTTTCCAGACAGACTGCCTTGCTTAAAATTGATTTGTTCAAATATTCCTTTGTGGTACAAGTATGAGAAAATGCTCCTCCTCAGAAGTATTAGTCAGAAAACAGTAGGACTATGGAGGAGGTGGATCAATTACTTCATTTCCCTTCCTGGGCCCTATCCTCCCAAAGAACTCTTAACCATACTTTATCTCATCTCATCAGCTGATACTTTTCTGTCACATGTTAGTCAAATAAATGCACATTCACTTGAAAAGTAAGTTAGTAATGGGTTGAGATTGTTCAGCCTTGTGCTGCATGTCCAATGCCTGTGCACACAGATTCCTGTAGAAAAAAATAATGGTCACGTAGTGATGAAAACATAAAGAAATATGACTTTGGTTACTTCAATGTGACCAACTGGAATTTTTATTTGATCAAACATTTTTTCAGCTTTATTAAGATATAATTGAGAAATAAAAATTGTATATATTTAGAGTATACAATTTAATATATGTGTACATTGTGAAATGATTGCTACAATCAGATTCATCAATTCAACTATTAAAAGTGAGAACTGCGAGGTATAACATTTTTGTTTCAAAAGTATAAAATTTAATTCATACACAAAATGTTATTTGTATATGAATAATATCTTTAAAGTAGAAATTTAGTCCTATAATTGACTTGCCTTTTTTCACTGTAATGTTCACTTTATTTTACTTTTATTTTTTGTTTCTTATTGGCATGATTATACAAAGTTCATTAAAAGAATATTTTTATTTTCCATATTTCTCTGCTATTGATATTATTAGTCTTATTAATTATAAATATTGAAAATAATTTTGTATAATAAAGGAAATGACTGATAAAAAATAAGTTGCAGTGGTTGAAAAATAAGCTAGTTGTGGCACTGGGGGATAGCATTGTCCTTGACTGAGCATCTAGCCCCAGAGATGTCTACAACAGAGTTGCTCATGAAGGCACCCTGTCTTCTGTCTTCTTCAAGAACTAGCATTGTCCCTCTTCTACTGTACTCTCTACCAGCAGCTTGTAACAGCCATGGCATCTCCTCCTCATGCCTCTGTACCATTGGTCATGCACCTTCTTCTAACTAGAATTCTGCTATCAATGTGCAACTCTCGTGAATCTTACCATCTAATCTCGTGAAAGATTAGAGGCAATGTTATCTTTTTTGTGAATCTTTTCTTGCTGCTGTCCCAGGAGTATTGTTTAGTCCCTTATCCGAGCTCCACTGCACTCCATAAATACATCTCTACAGATACTTATATGACTTGCCCCCTTTTTGTGTGTGTGAAATATTTCAAATATATCTTGAGACTTCATAATTTATCCTTTTTCATGAAATATTTCAAATATAAATAAAAGTACAGAAAAAAATAACAAATTCTCTTGCACCAAGCAACCAGATTTAACAAATGATAACACTTTGCCATATTAGGTTCAGATGTTTTAATTATTATTAATATTTAATATTAAGATTATTATTGAGGACATAAAATATGATATATGTCATTGAAGGCCATTTTTCTTCTTTTTCCCATTTCTGTCCATGCATTGGTAAATGTAGTCAATGTTCTAAAGTAGATACATATTTTTCTGAATGATCTATATATTTACTCTAAATGTGTGAAACCATCAAAATATGTCATCTATATGAACAATTAATTTACATAAATATATGCATATTAGATATTCACAGTATTTCTATAAATTGTTAAATTTCTTTTTTTAATTTTAAGAAGTTTTAAATTAAAATAAATGGTATCATAGTGCTCATATCTTCTACTTGTTTATTTCCACTCACCATTAAGTTTTCAGGTTTTATCCATTTGGATCGTTTGTTAATGAAAGCTTTTGTATAAAACATTCTATTGCATGTGCTACAACGTATCTATTTATCTAATGATGGAAATCTCTAAAACCAATCTACTCTTGCATCTTTAAAGCACAAGAGTGCTTACTTTTCTATATTTTTGTCAACTTTTAGAATGTGTGCTCTCTTAAATACCTGTGACTTAATGGGTGTAAAATAAATGAAACCTCAGCATTTTAATTGTTTTTCTTTTTTTCTAATTAATTAATTTTTCTAAAATTAATTAATGTGTCGAGCATTCGTTGTGTGCTCACCACTTTCTCATTTCCTAAAATACCTCAGTGAACAAATTACAGAAAGATGCCTGCTCCTATAGAGCTGATAACTTGTTTGGTCTCAATACTTTGGGATTATAACCTTAGATTAGGTGTGAAGAACATTTTTTTTCAGTTATCTATTACTGTATAACAATCCACTCAAAAACAGTAGCTAAAAACATTAGCAATAATTTATTTTGCTCACCAATTTGGGGGTTGACAGGGCTCAGCTAAGCAGTTCCGATTTGGGATTTCTCATGTTATCGCAGTCAGATAGTAGCTGAGGCTAAAGTCATTTTAGAGGCTCTTTCTCTTGTATACCTGGCTCCTGGGCTGGGGAGATTCAATCAGCTAGAGGATAGAAGAACTGGGGCCTCCTAGGCATTTCTGTCTCTAAGGCTTTCCACTTTGTCCATATGGAAGTTTCAAGGTAGTAGTTTCAACATCTTACATGTTGTCTCAGGGCTCCTGGAATCAGTGTCTCAAGAGAAATTGGCATAATATGCATGACCTCTTTTAATCTAGCTATGGAAGTAAGACCATGTCATTTTTGCTACTTTCTATACATTAAGACAGTCCCAAAAACCAATCCATGTTCATGAAGAGGGAATGTAGACTGTCTTTTGATGGCAAAGGTGTTAACTTTCAAATATTTTGTAAAACTACTATAATAGTGAATCATAATCACATGTCAAAATAAACCATATATCTGCTTACTTGCCACGTCCAGCAAGTGGTAAATCATGTTACATCCAGCGCGGCTCTGGAAAATATACCTGAGTGGGAATGGTGGGAGATTGAGAAAAGAAAGAAGACAGAAAGCTGGAATCGGGAGGCTCACTATTCACTGATGATGGAGTAGAGGTCGATTTTATTTTTGCAAGTTGCTTTTATACAAGAGCATATATTTGCTGGCTAAAATAAAATTATCCTCACCCTAAACACCGTGCTATAATCATTTGCATTTCGACATCGCATTCTTCTCCCATCAGTTCCTATTTCCCCATTCTTAGGAGGATTTGTGGAGGTGAGGCAACCCTTGGTTGGCCTCACAGATTGCAAGGACCTTGTCAGTTGACAACCCGCCCTCCACACTTACTTATTTTGAAAATACCTAAAAACTTAAGCTCAGATCTACCAGATATATATGTACAGGGAAGGTAAATAATTTTGTTGAAAATCCTTTTTTAAGAATGTTTTCATAAAGGAAACCTGTCCACACTAAAATAATCCCTTATTCAAAGTAATTCTTTTTTCTTCTGCTGAAACATTTTACTGCCAGAGTTTTATCTTAATGGAATAAAAAAGAAAAAGAAATAGCTCAGTGTTAAAGTTAAATAGACTCTTACAGTCTGCATGCATAGACTTCCATGGACAAGAGTCCTTGACAAATGTATCAGGAACAAAATAGTTTCATAAAAGATAAGAAATCTATCAAAAAGTGATAAATATTTTACTAAAAAGAGACATCTCTAATAGCATATAATATCTGTGCTTGAAAGTTTTCATTGCACAAATCTCCCAAAGCAGATAATAGCAACTGGGGTATTAGATAAAAATTGATTGAATGTTTTTTTTAAAAAAAAAGTTGATTGAATGTTTTTGATCTACAAGACATTATGATAGATGCTAAGAATAATAATAATAATAAAACACTTTGGTATAGATTTTCTGTCCTTTGAAAATTTACAATTTTGTGAAGGGTAAAATATATAGGCTTAAAAATAATGAACAATAATAATTTAATAATTAATAACAATTGCAACTACAACTTCTGAAACATTTACTGTATGTCCGGCCAGTTCTAAACACACTGCTTATGACATTTCTTTATTCCTGGTTAGATCTATGATGTGTGTATTTTCTCCTTATTTCTTAGCTAAGAAAAATTGAGGATGAGACATTGTCGCTAACTAAATTTATACAGAATGTTTTTAGCCACAGTACTAAACTAAGAATCACATTCACTGCCAATATGTATACTATGTTTGATACTCAATGACTGACAAGAACTCTATCATCTCAGTTCAGAGATGGGGAGCATAATCTTTGTATGGGACAGTTAGAAAGTACTTAGAGGAGAGAGTCAGAGCTGGCTCTTGAAAGATGACTAGGTAGGATTCAGATAATCAATAAAGGTGTAAAAAACAAATGGCTTTAGCAACAGAAACAGTTTTTAAGGTTTTTTATAACAAGACAGAAAAACATTAAAAAAGTGATTTTCTATCTTATATATCATCTGGCTGAAAGATAAACTGGAGAAAAAAGTAATAAAAAATGTGTCTAGTATTGTATATAAAGAATGTTTGAGGGGAAAATATGCCATTCAAATAAGAGTTTGTAGATTCTTTATGGATTTTTGAATGTATTCATTTTCTAGTAAATGGAAATTGACAGTTTATGTGAAACAAAAACTTCGATACACAGGAAGGGGAAACTTTCAAGTTATAATCAGTGTAGCTCTCAGTACAATGCCTGTGGATACAGGGAAAATGATTCTTGCTGTTCCACCACTTGATCAGAAGCTGGAAGGATGTTTCCTTAGAGCTAAAGGCCCTGGGGTCTCAGGGAGAAGTTGCCAGTGGCTAAGATAAAAATGTGAAGAATAACAGGTTAGAGAAGAGAAGAGAGATGAAGAGAAAACAGATTTGCATTAGTCTCAGAGTATGCACATCTAAAGCCAGTCTTATTGAACTTTTAACTACATGAATCTTTTTTGCTTAAGCCAATGTAAGTTGTTTTTTTTTCTCTTTATTTGCAATTAAAAGATACTTAATTGATACACCATCTTAAGATGTGGCATCAGATTATATAGAGAATTAAACTCTAAACACATCAAATTAACCAATGATATTCTTCTTTCAGTCATCAGTTATTTATTATATCGTTAATTTTACTTCTACCTTGTAAATATATCTATTACCTAGGTGAAATAGAGACAAATCTTTATTGTCCTTGCCTTAAAGGGATCAGAGTCTAGTAGGAAGTTCTCTATGTAAATGGTCATAATATACTGTGAAAATGATATAATGCAAAAAAAAAAAGGTTAAGACAAATGTTACTTAGACCTGGAACATCTAGATCTACTTGCAAAATGAGGAAGATTTCTAATGGAAAAAATTGCCTACGATGAGACTTAAAACATGTGCACTATATAATCTTTACACTCTACTTCGAAATATTTACATCGCGGGGCATTAATTTTTGAGAAAATTTGTAACTGTATTTTTCTTTCCAAGCCCTCTTCAGGACAATAGTGTTTGAACTACAGTCTCAGTGAAACAGCATGCTTGGAATCCCTTGGTAGTAATAAAATGCGAAGACTCCAGGTATCGAGTTCAAGGTATTGATCTAACCACAGGAAATGTGATTGTTGCTGAACAACTTCACAAGACAGGAAGTGGATCAACTTCACTGGAGGTCACCAACATGTGCTCTCTGGTCTTGAAATGAAGTTCACATCTTTGACCTTTAAATGGGACTTTCTTGGAAGACATATATTTCTTTATATTTCTCAAAAACAAGGGACAGAGTAATGTACCTGTTATTTGGGCATATTATCTCTGAATTAAAGTGATATTCTGAGACTACTATAGGCCTATGTAGGATCATACTCAGATGGTGGGATGGCCAGTAATCATTTTTCAAAGGTAATGGAGAATCAGAACCATGCATACTTATCTTTTGCCTTGGTTTCTTGAAAATTCAAAGCTTGGAAGTTAAACTTGAGTAGCAAATAAAACTTAGGTGCCTAGAAACCTATAATATCATTGATTTTTTATTTTTATTCTCATTTTATTTTTTCAAAAATGTTAGTACAAAAATTCTCAAGTATACAGCAACATTGAAAGAATTTTATAGTAAAAACCCTCTATATGCTGCCATTATTATTTTATGATGCTATTTAATCACAAGTGTCTCTATCTACCTTTATTTCCATTTATTAACCTATCATTTTGATGGATTTCAAAGTAGGTTAAATGTTTATAGTAAATATCCTACATGTATATCATTAACTACAATCTAGTTGTGTTAACAGTATTTCCCCTCCTCTGAGGTAACATTTAGAAATGACAAACTGCATGTATGTTATTTTATTTTGCTGAGTTTTGATAAATGCATGCACTGTAAAATCAAACCTTATCCATATACTAAACTTTACTACTGCCTCAGAACATGTTTTTCATGATTTCCTCCTATCATGACAGACAATTATAACTCTGATTTTTTTGTCAGCTACAGATTAGATTTATCTATTTTAGGAATTCATATAAGTGGAATCATACAACATGATATTTTCATTTAAGGTTTCTTTGACTTAGCAAAATATTTTTTAGAATCTCCCATGCTATGTATAGTTCTTTCCTTTTTATTGCCGAATAATATTTGTTGTCTGACTATACCTGTTTATTTATCTACTCCTAAGTGCCAAGTTGTTTCCATATCTATTCCTGACACCAGACTATTTACATATGTTAGCTATCATGCATAAAATTTTTGAACATGTTGTTTTTGTAATTTTGTGGGTATATATCATTTCTCTTGGGTAAATACATAGTTTTAGAACTTCTGAGTAGATATGTGTTTAGTATCATTTTACATTCATACTAACATTTTAGCAGAGTTTCTATTACAAATACCTGTTAACATCTATTGTTATCAGTCTTTAGATTTGGCCATCCTAGTGGGGATAGTTATATCTCATTGTAGTTTTTATTGTTTTTCTCTGTTGTCTAAAGTTTTTAAACAAAAATTTTATATGCTTGTTGGCTATGTTTATATCTTCTTTTATGAGATGTCTGTTAAAATAATTTGCTCAGTTTTTCATTAAATTGGTTATATTTTTATTATTAAAATGTAGGATTTTTTTCAAATAAATCTGGAATATCAGTCTTTGCTAAATACAGTTTTTTTAAAATATATTCTCACTCTGTGACTTATTCATATATTTCTTTAATGATATACTTAATGAGTAAAATTTTCTATTTTGATGAGTGTCTTTTTTTCTTTTTTCCTATTATTCTGCTTTTTATTATTAATAGTTGCTTATTTTTTTTTTTAGTCTTGAAAAATACTCTAAACTGTCTTGACATATAGTCAGACATAAAAATAAGGAGTAAAAATGGTTGGAATAGACATCTGTTTTCTATGATATTAATAATCCATTTATTCTTTTTTTTTTTAATTTTTTTTTTTTTTAGTTATACTCATATATCAAGAACTTTGCAGAAATAACAGTGGTGAACAAAAGGATCTCTTCTCCCCTAGAGTACTGGGAAGAAACAAGTTAGACAGGGAAGGAGTCAATGAGGAATGGGGAATGATATTTTAAATAAAATAAAGACTAAATGCTAATGAGATAAATTATTATTTTGATAAGGGCTATAACTAAAAAAAAGCGATACAACACATTTTGAGGAACTTACTATAAGCCAGATAGGCCATCTGACTTCATATGCATTATCAATTCACACTTATACTACTTTGAAAAAAACTCATTCTCCTTAGAAATATGTAATAATGTCATCATTTTCAGGATAAAAACATAAATAAAACAAAGGAGAAGGAGAAAGAAGAGGAGGAAGAGAAGAAGACGACAAAAAAGAAGAAAGTGTGTTTTATGTGAAATAATTTGAGTCTTGGTCAAGAGAGTGTAAGATTTTAGCTCTTAACCACTAATTACTATATTTCTAATATTAGGGGTCAACTTAGCTGGGCCACATTGCCAAGACATTGGTCAAACATTATTCTGGATATTTTTGGGAGGATTGTTTTGGATGAGACTTACATTTAACATTGGCAGATTTTGAGTAAAGCAGATTATTTTCCATAATGTGAGCAGTGGGCCTCATGCCATTAGTCGAAGTCCTCAAAAGAATGAAGACTGACTTACCTCCACCAAGCAAGAAAGAATTTGGCCTTTAAACTTGAACTCCAACATCAGTTCTATTGAGTTTCTACAGTGATTTCATTCTTGATTTTTAAAATATTGAAATTAGGCCAAAACTCTTTCCAAACACAATGGAATGAAGATAATAATTGATAACAGAATTAAAATTAAAAAGTTCAAATATGTAAAAATTAAACAAAACACTCTTAAACAATCAATGGTCAAAGAGGATATTACAAGGGAAATTAAAAATAGTTAGAGATAAATTAAAACAAAACTGCAATGTTTAAAAACTTATGAGATACAGTGAAAGACATCTCAAAAGAATATTTATAGTTGAGAATGATTACATTTAAATGAAAAATAATGTCAAACTAAAAACCTAACTTTACACATTAAGAAACTAAAAGAAGTAAAACGAACTCAGCCCAAGGTAGCAGAAAAAGGAAAGAATGAAGATTAGAGCAGGGATAAAATAGAAAACAGAAAAATAATATAATTGATGAAACTAAAAGCTACTTCTCTGAAAAGATCAACAAAATTGATAAACCTTTTGCTAAACTTACAAAAAAAGTAGGAGAGAAGACATAAATAACTGAAAAGTAGAAATAACATTTCTACTTTACAAAAATATAAAATTTTAAAGAATATTATGAAATTATACCCCAATAAATTAGATAACCTAGGTTATAGGAACAAATTTTTAAAAACATAAAAATTTCCTAAAGTAACTCAAAGTGAAAATCTCAACAGACAGATAATAAGATATTAAATAGGTAATTAATCACCTCCCAAAAAAGAAAGGCCCAGCATCAGAATTCTATCAAATATTTAAAGAACAATTAACATTGATTCTTCTTAAACTCTTCCAAAAAATAGTGGAGGAATTAATTTAGAAATTAATCAGCTACTAATGCAACCTATGAGACCAACGTTATCCTGGTACCAAAGTCAAATAAACACATCATATGAAAAGAAAACTCCAAACCAATATTCCTTATGAACAAAGATGCAAAAGTTCTCAGTACAATACTAACAAACAAATTACAAAAGCATATTAAAAAGATTATAAACCATCTGTCAAAATTCACATAGAAGACATAGGTGATCTGAATAGACCTATATCTATTAAGAAATTTAATCACTAATTAATTACCTTATAATACAGAAAATATGAGGCCCAGATGTGTTCACTGGTGAATTTTACCAAACAGTTAAGAAAGAAATTATATTAATTGTCTACAATCTCAGAAGACAGAAGCAGAGAGAATATTTCTAATTTATTCTATGAGGTTAGTGTAACCTTAGTGCCAAGACCAGATAAAGACATTACAAGAAAAAAATAAACAAACTACAGACCAATAACTTTTAAGAACATAGATGCAAAATCCTCAACAAAATATTAGCAAATTAAACTCAAAAATATATAAAAACAATGATACATTATAGTCAGGTGTTTATTTTTGTTGTTGTTGTTTTTTTGTTTTGTTTTTTTTCCAGATATTCAAGGCTGGTTCGATGATTGAAAATCAATTAATATAATCTATCACATCAATAGGCTAAAAATAAACATTACATTATTATATCAGTAGATGTAAAAAATCCTTTAACAAAATCTTATACCTATTCATCACAAAAAGTCACAGGAAACTATAAATAAAGAATTTTCTCAACTTGATTAAGAGCATCAACAAAATTCCTAACAAATGAAGACATACTTAATGGTGAAAATCTAGAAACTTTCCCACTAAGTTCAAGAACAAGAAGAAGATATCCACTCTCAACAATTCTTTACAACATCATACTGCAAGTTTTAGCTAAAGCCACAAGATAATAGATGATAGATAGATAGGTAAATAGATAGATGATAGATAGATAGGTAAATAGATAGATAGAGAGAGAGAGAGAGAGAGAGAGAGAGAGAGAGAGAGAGAAAGAGATAGAGATAGAGAGATAGATGATAGATAGGTGATAGGTGATAGGTAGATAGATAGATGAAAGTTTTGTGGATTAGAAAGGAAGTGTTAAAACTGTTTTGCTCACAAATTACATAATTATCTATGTAGAAAATTAGAAAGAATTAATACCAACGGTAAAAACTCTTGAAAGTAGGAAATGATCATAGCAAAGATGCAGAGCACAGAGTTTGCATACAAGTCAATATTTTCTATATATAAACAATGAACAATTGAAATTTTAAATATAAAAATATGTCATTTACTTTAGCATCTCTAAAATGAAATATTTAGGTAGAAGTACAAGAAAATATGTAAAAGATCTATAAGGAAAAATACAAACCTCTGGTGAAAAAAGTCAAAGAATAAGTAACTGAGAGTATATCCTATGTTCATGGATAGGAAGACTCAAGATTGTCAAAATGTCAGTTCTTCTCAACACGCTATAAATTTATGGCAATCCCAATCAAAACACTAGAAAGTTATTTTGTGAATATTGACAAATTGGCCTAAAGTTTATATTCAAAAGACCCGAAATAGCCTACACAATGTTGAAGAAAAAGAACAAAATCAGAGGATGGACACTACATGACTTTAAGACTAAATTTAAAGCTACATTATTTAAGGCAGTGTAGTATTGGGGAAAGGACAAAAATAAAATCAATGGAACAGAATAGTAAGCTCAAAATAGTCCCACACAAATATAGTCAACTGACCTTCGATAAAGGAATAAAGTCGGTACAATGGTGAAAAGATAGCTTTTCAGCAAATGGTACTGGAAGAACTGAACATCCACAATGAAAAATAATGAATCTAGATACAGACGTTACACTTTCCACAAAAATTAACTCAAAATGAGTCATAGACCTAAATGTAAAACACAAAGCTGTAAAATTCCTAGAAGATAACAGAGGAGGAAATCTAGATAACTTTTGGTTTGGTGATGACTTTTTAGATACAACATCAAAGGCATAATTAATGAAAAAAAATAGTGATAATTTGGACCTCATTAAAATTATAAACTTCAGCTCTGCAAAAAGACTCTTTCGAGGTAATAAAAAGACGTACCACAGGTTTAGAGAAAATGTTTTCAAAGGACATATGTGATATAGTACTTATAACTAAAATATAAAAAAAAAAAACCTTTTGAAACTCAACAATAAGAAAAGAAAGAACAAGATTTAAAGGCAAAAGATCTGAACAGATATCTCAAAAAAGAAGATAGACTGGTGACAAACATATGAAAATATTCTTGATAGATGTCATTAGGGAATTGAAAATGATAAGGACAGTAAGGTAATACTACACACCTATTGAAATGGCAAAAATCCCAAACTATCAACACAAAATGCTGGTGGAGACGGAGAGCAACAGAAACTTTCATTCATATCTGGCAGGAATACAGAATGGTACTGCCACTTTAAAAGAAATCTTGACAGTTCTTTTGCAAAACTAAATATACTCTTGGCATACTATAGAGCAAACACATTCCTTGACACTTACCTAAGTAAAGTGAAAACTTATGTCCCCACAAAAATCTGTTCGTTTTTACAGCAGCTTTATTTATAATTGCAAAACTTAGACACAATCATGATGAACCTCAGTAGAGAAATAAATAAATAATCTGTGGTACATTCATACAATGGACTACTCTCGTTACTTCAGTAAGGAAATCAGAAAGTATATATTTTGTGTGTGACTGCCTTATTTCACTAAGCATAATGTGTTCAAGATTCATCCATGTTGTAGCATGTGCCAAAATTTATTTCTTTTTAAAACTTAATACTATTCCATTGTATGTATAGACTACATTTTCATTTATCTGTTGATGATCACTTGGATAGCTTCCACCTTTTGTTTATTGTGGATAATGCTGCTATGAACATGTGTGTAAAAATAAAAGTCCAAGTTCATGATTTCAGTTATTTAGGATATATAGCCAAAAATTGAATTGCTTGAATAAATATCCAATCTTTAATTTTTGAGGAACCTCAAGACTGTTATACATAGTGGCTACACAATTTTACATTCTTACCACAGTGCACAAGTTTCCCAATTCTGTGACAACTGGATCTCTACAAGTAAAGAAATGAAGTTAGACACCTACTTCACACAATATAAAAATTTAACTCAAAATAGATCAACAATCTAAATATTAGAGCTAAAATCATAAAGTTCCCAGAAGAAAACATAAGGATAAATATTCATGATCCTGGTATTGATAATGTGTTCTAAGATATGACACAATAAACATGCAAAGGAAAACAAAAAATAAATAAATTGGTCTTCATCTAAATTAAAATCATTTGTGCATCAAATGATATCAAGAAAATTGAAAGACAATCTATAGAATGAGATAAAATATTTGCAAAGTATATATCTCTCGAAGGCTTAATATCCAGAATATATAAAGAAACTCCTACAACTCTCCAACAATGAATAAAACCTAATTAAAAATGGCATAAGGCTTGAATAGATATGTCTCCAAAGAATATATGCAGATATTCATATATAAATGGTTAACATGGAAAGATGATCAAACTCTTTAATCATTAGAAAAATGAAAATCAAAATCACAATGAGATACCAATTCACACTTACTAGGATGACTGTAATAATAATAAAGATTAAAATTAAAAGTGTTAGTAAGAATATGACAAATTTATAGCCCTCATGAAATGCTGGTGGAAATGTAAAATGGTGCAATTGCTATGGAAAACATTGTGGCAGTTCCTGAAAAAGCTAAATGTAAGAGTAAATGCTTTGACTCTAAGAGTGGGGAAAATGCTACTCTTATTACTCTTGTTCAGCAAAGTGCTGAAAGTTGTAGACAGCACAATAAGAAAGAAAATAAGAGAAGAAGAGAAAAGAAAAAAGAAAAGAAAAAAGAAAAGAAAAAAGAAAAGAGAAAAGAAAAGGCATACATATTGGAAAGAAAGAAATAAAACTGTCTCTATTTGCAGCTGGCAAGTGTGTGTGGAGAAAATTCTAAAGAATCTACAAAAAAAAGGAATCTTTATAGAACTTGTAGGTACATTCAGTAACGTTGCAGAATAAAAGTTCAACATATTATTTCTAAATGCTAGTACTGAACACATGGACATTGAAATTAAAGATACAATACTTTTTACACTTATTTGAAAATGAAACACTTAAGTGTAAACCTTACAAAACATGCCAGAATTAATGCTCAAAACTCCACAACATTTGGAATATAACAAAAAGGATCTAAATTAATAGAAAGACATATTATGTTCATGGATTGGAAGATTATAATAAAGATGTTAATTCTTCCCCAATTAATATATAATTTTAACATAAGTTCTATCAAAATCCTAAAAAAGATCTTTTTGCAAATATAAGTAAGATTATTCTAAAATGTATATGTAAAGGCAAAGGAACTAGAATAGCTGAAACAATTTTGAAAAAAAAATAAAGTGAAAGAAAATGATTACCTGGTTCCTGGGCTATATAGCTATAGTAATCAAAATTTAAAATTAAATTAAAAAAGAGTTTGCTGTATAGAAGATACTGTTACAGATTTAAAAATATGCCCTTGAGGTGGAAAAAATATTTGCAAACCACATATTTGACAAAGAAATAGAGTCTAAAATATACAAAGAATTTTTAAAACTCAAGACTAAACTGATAAACAATCCAATTAGAGAATGAGCAAAAGTCATGGAAGATGTACAAATGTCAAAAAAGCACATATTAAGATTTTATACGTCATTAACCAATAGAGAAACATAAATTAAAACCACAATAAACAATCATCACACATCTATCAAAATAGCTGTAATAAAAATAGTCAAACTAATATTCCATTATATAAATATTTATATACCACAATTTCTTTATCCATTAATTTTTATCCATTGATGAATATTTTGGTTGTTTCTATATCTTGGCTATTGTAAATAATGTTTCAATAAACATGGGGATGCAGATATCTTTCTGAGACAGTGTTTTTGTTTTCATCTGATAAATATTCAGGAGTGGAAATGCTGGATCATATGGTAATTTTATTTTTAATTTTTTGAGGAACCTTTATACTGTTTCCATAGTGGCTACACTAATTTACATTCTCATCTACTATGCTCAAAATTTCCTTTCTCCACAACCTTATGTCATTGCTGAGGTGATGTGAAATCCGGTATCGCCCCAGCAGCATGGAGGAGAAGGAGGAGGACAGTGGTGTTGTGCGTTGCCCCTCGGTTCTTCCCCACTGAAGCAGCAAATTACAGGTCAGTGAGATTTAGAAAAAGTAAGATTTATTGAAAGTACATTTTAGAAGAAGATGGGCCATGCTAGGGAAGGCGCAGCCCTGTGGAATTTGGAAGGTGAAGAGATAAGATAATGATGGTATAATGAGGCTGAAGTTATAAGCAGTACTTTCTGCACATACATGTGTGTCCAGATTAGCACAGTTAAGACTATGACCCTCCTTTCCTCTGTCTCTGGGAATGCAGGAGGGATTCGCTAACTACTAATAGGGTATTATTTGGGCAGTCTCTAGGCTGAGCCCCTTTTCCTTTGATCCCCCTTGTTCCTCATGTTTGACTATCTACCTAACACTTACTAACACTTATTTCTTGTATTTTTTGAAAATAGCCAGGCTAACAGACATGAAATAACATGTCCCTATGGTTTTGATTTGCATTTCCATGATGATTAATGATGTTGAACATTTTTTCATATACCTGTTGTTTATTTCTAAGACTTTTTTGGAAAAAAAAAAATGTCTGTTCGGACCTTCTGCTCATGTTTTAATCATGGGCAGAATGTTCTTTTGCTTGCTTGTTTTGCTATTGAGTTGTATTGGTTCTTTACATATTCTGCATATTAACTTCTTACCAGATAAAATGTTTGCAAATATTTTCTTATTTAGTAGACTGCCTTTTTATTCTGTTGATTGTTTCTTTTGTTATGCACAGCTTTTTGCTTGAATGTAGTTCCACTTGTTTGTTTTGGCTTTTGTTGCTTTAACTTTTTGTGTCAGCTTTAAAAAAAAAAAAATTGTCACCAAGACCAATAACAAGGCTCCTATGTTTTCTAATCTAGGAGTTTTATGATTTCAGTTCTTATATTCAAACTCTTTAATCAATTTTGAATTATTTTTATGTATGATGCAAGAATGAAAGAATAAAATTTTCCCATTTGTGACAACATGGATGGAACTTGAGTGCACTGTGCAAATACCAGATGTTCTCTCTATGTATGGAATCTAAACAACAGCAACAAGAAACCCAACAAGTTTATGGATATAGAGGACAGATTGGTGGTTACCAGAGCAGAGAGTGTTGAAGTGAGTGAAGAGGGTCAAAAGATAAAAATAACTAAATGAATAAAACATATGGTCCACAGATATTTGAGAAATATGAAAAATATCAGAAATATTTATTGACAATAATAGGATGGAGCATCCCAAAACCACACCTGAGGGAAAAAGAAAAAGGTACTCCCCATACCAACAACTCTAAGTTGTTAGAGGGTTGGTTCACTAGTTACAGGTTTTAGATTAAGACTAAAAATGCAGTCTTTGTCCAGAGATCTAGCCTGCAGTTGTCCTGGTAAGTTCAACTTTTGTACTAAAAACAAAAGACATAAAGGAAGAAAGAAAAGAAAAAAGGAAGGAAGGAAGGAAGGAAGGTTTGATGAAAATAATTCTGTCTGTCCACTATGATGAGAAACTGGATCTCTTATACATTGCGGTGGGAATGTGAAAAGATACAGCCTAGCCTCTATGGGAAATAAGCTAAACACACCCACCAAACAAACAGACCAACAATAAAAAATGCAGCTACTGTATGATCCAGTGATTACATTCCTGGGTTTTGATCCCAGAGAAATAGATTTATGGTTAGTAACAATCAAAAACTGGAAAATCCAGACTTAATGAACTGCTAAACATACTCTCATATAACCATAGCGTGAAATACTACTCAACAACAACAACAACAAAACAACAACAACAAGAACAGAATATATACAATTACCAGCTTGGATGAATATCCAGAGATTAATGCTAAATGAAAACAGCAGCCAATCTTAAAAAATTACATGCTATATAAGTTTATTTATATAACATTCTTTAAATAATAAATTTGAGTAACAAATTGAGAAACAAATTGAGAAATTGAGAAACAAATCAGTAGTTGCTGAGGGTCATGGCAGGGAATGAGAGAGAATGAGAGAGAAGTGCATATGGCTTTAAAAGTGCAATAGAAGGAATCTTTGTGCTGGTGAATTCATGTACAGTGACTATCAATGTCAGTGCCCTGAGTGTCATATTGTACCATAGTTTTGATGTTACTATTGGGGTAAACTATGTAAAGGATACATAAGATTTCTCTGTATTATTGCTTACAAATATGTGTGGATTTTCAGTTTTCTAAAAAAAAAATGTTTAACTAAAAATAAAATACTTGATTAAAAGCAAAAATAAATGCATCAAAATGGGGACCTTCATATTTAGAAGTTATAATAAAGGGAGTGATGGTCAGCATTAAATCCATTTAACATTATGGGTCATTATGTTTTAGATATTTATTTAACAGACAACTAACAAATAAACTAAAGCTAAATTAAAAAATAGTATTTTACTCAGATTATAAATTTATATCATTTATAAAACAAATATAATCTATTTATAATTTATTGTAAGTACTCATAAGTTGGACACTTTCTCATATCATTTTGTTTTATTTTATTATACTGTTATTTTATTTTCAAAAATCATTTTTTCACTTTTTTTAAATTAAACTTATCAAGTTTATTTCATTCCTTTGTTCTTTCTCCGGTTCCTCAGTTTAGAAGACTTTCTTTTATTTGCATTATTCTATGTTTTCCCTTAAAACAGAAGTTTAGAGTTAATACCACCACCCTTCTTACCAACGATACAGGAAACATTATATTTTATTTGTATATTGTGTTCTAGAATTTTAGTTCTGCTTTATTTTAAAATCTAAAATTAGTCATTATTTTTGTATTATTTTTTCGATAAATGCCTTATTCGTATTTCATTTATTTTTATGTATTTATTTGTTCACAATTGTCTCTTGTATTTCCTTTTCCTTGTTTTAATGTCCTTTTTTTTCCTGTACTTGTTTTTATGAATTTCTGTGAACTATAAATTCCTTTTGACTGAAAATATTTTGAATTTATCCTCACTCTTGAATGACAGTTTATTGTGCAGAGAATTCTAGATTGACAGTTATTTTCCATTAGCACAGAGAGAATAATATTATCATTATTTTTTTTTACTCTTATCCCCAACATTTGATGTTCTATGATTTCTCTAAGAATTTCTGAATATGGATTGAATTTTGCTTATTTTGCTCTGGACTTGGCATGCTTATACAATCCAAGGATCCATGTCTTTCATTGAACCTGGAGAATTCTCAACCATTATCTCTTTTTCATTCTCTCAGGTAAATTCTGTATCTCTTTCTGTGTATTTGATGACTATTATTATTTCATATACTTGTTTTTTTTTTACTGCTCGTTCTCTCACTTTATTCATTTCCACCTCTCAGTATTGAATATGAAAGAATTTTCTCAAGTCTGTCTTCAGTCCAATTGTTTCTAATCTAGTGCTAAATTTACCTATTAAGATTTTAATTGATGTTAGTTCATACATTTTAAAAGTTGTCTTATTTTATTTTTATACTTTTTAAAAAATTTCGATTACTGTTCCTATTCTTATCTCTTTAATAATTTAAAATTTATTTATGGTGTCTTTCAGATTGTTTTATTATCTCAGGCTCTTGAGATTATTAATCTTTCTGTGCTTTTGTTTAGTTTTCCCTCATTACCTTTGTGGTTTGCAAGGTTTTTTTGTGGGCCCAATAAACTTAAGGATTACTTTTTCTTAAGTATTATTTTATCCTTGATTTATTCAGGCATCATTAGTGAGCTAGGTGCATTGTTCACAGGCTAGTTTTTGTGTTAAATTCTGGAAATTTATATTCAGTATATCTCATGTAAATTCTGCCTCTACAGAATGTGGGTCTTATTATTTCACAAGAAGTATTAGTTTTTACTTGACATTTTCCTTAGGTCTTTGGATAAGAGGTTTTTAGTCCTCCTTGCAGCAAAAATAAATAAATAAACAAACAAACAAACAAACAAACAAACAAACAAATAAATAAAAATTACAAAAAGACATCTATTCCAGAGTTTCCTTTATTCAGTGTTATTAGTTCCGACCTCCTCTTCACACAGGACATGTCTTTTGCCCAAAGGTGATATTACAAACTTATTCCCTGACTATTAAAGCCCATATCTTTGTGAGATACCATTTCTGCCTACAGCAGCATCAGCATAGTGTGTTAGAAAACTCAGTCACTTCAAAACATCAGGATTGCAAGCTTTCAATTTGCACTTGTAGTTGGTTTAGTATACAAATTAAAGATTGGTCAAACTTAATTCTCATGTGAGAGACTTCTGAATAATATGCTTTCACCAGTCATCCAGGTTTTTTGCCTCATCATTAACAAAAATATTCTAGAGAATATTTATTGAAAAATCTTTCCTGGATTTTCTTTTCTTTTTTCTTTTTTCTTTTTTTTTTTTTTTTTTGGCTGATGAACACTGGTTTATGCCTAGTCATCTTGGAAATTCACATTTGCTTTTAGCATTTTTAAAAAATAGTATGCACCCAAACTTTCAACAATAGGCTTTTTTCTCATTTTCTTGCAACTTTTTCTGTTCAGTTTGTATTTTCATCCTAAACTCAATTATGACTCATTTGTAGTGGTTCATTTTTTTAGAGTAAAAGAAAAACAGCCAATTTTGGAAATACTGTATTTTGACTTCTTCTTGCTGTTCTCACATTTTTAAAATGATATTTGCCATTTATATATTTTAAACCAATTATCAGTTTGCATAGCCTAGAGATAAATAGAATAAATTTTAACATCGAAGTCATGACATCAAAACTTTGAAATTTATTTTAACAACTCTGGAATATTGTGCGATAAAATTAAATAAGATATAGCCTCTTCTTGGTTTATTAATTAAAGTTATTATTGGTATATGTTTCACTAATATGATAATTAGCTGATGATCATCAATAGTCATAGCCAGGGTAAAAAAAAAAAAAATGGAACTATTTTCTAGCAACATTAGAAGAAGAGGATATTTTCTCTTTTCTCATTGGATAAAAAGTAATCACAATACAGTTCAATGAATAACATTAATCTGCATAGAACATTTCCCTAACCCCGCAATTCAATTTATAATGCTTTATGTTCAATTCTTAGAAAGAGATAGGGACTCTAAAATCTCCTTCTATGTCATGTGATGAGACTGTAGTGAGAAAAATTTAAAATTCCCCATAGTCCCACACTGTCAGGCAGGAGAGATGAGACTGGTGAAGATAGCATAGTGTGAGATGTAACAAGAGAGCTATGCAGGAAGGAGTTATACTTTCAATACTATCATTAGAGGAAAAACCAAAACCAACAGTTAAATCTCTATCTGTGGTAAATCAGCTTCCCAGATAATAGGTAATACTTGCAACATCAGAAATAGAAGAAAAATTTCAAATCAAGGCACTGGCCTTTTTAGCATTTGAGTTTCCTTTCTATTTCAGAGATACTATGATTCACTGAGAACAGTAACAAGACAAATCTGATAGTGAGGTATATGACATAATTTGTTTAATCTTTTTAGCAGCTCCACAAGGTCTGTGATAATACTTGTTTTATGAAGAGAAACAGAGGCTTATGGATTAAATAACTTTCCCAAGATCACAGAGTGAGAAGTGAATATAAATCCCTCACTACACTTCTAGAACACTTTAGTCAAATATCTATCTTGGTCTATTGACATTAAACAATTAGAAGATGGTTTTGTCTAAAATAAAATAAAATAAATAGATACAATTTAGGAATTAGAAAATCTATTACAGAGAGGCATGAAAACATTTCACATACCACGATAGAAATTCAACATGCTAAAGCAGAATTGTGTTCACAAGACTGATGACTTAGTTTATCCACGCTGGGGAGTAGAACATTTACTCTGGCAGTAAGAGGTGACCCACTTGATCCAAACACCCATTGCTAACAATGTTAGAAAACTCAGTACCTTAAAAAGATAGCACAGTTTTATTGGGAGTGTCTGAACTCACATTTCACAAGACATTATGAACAGATATTATCAATAAACTTTAAGAGACAGAGTTCTGATACAAACTTTAGTTTATACTTCCTAATAAACAGATAAGAGCAAATAAACCCACTGAAATGCCCTGGGTTCTGGTCTTTCTTAAGACCTTTTAAAGATTCATTCTGCTTTGCCTCAGTTTCACAGTGGTTAACAATAAATATTTTTTTATCCTCTTGTATTAATTCCCTTATCATGATTGATTATTCTCATTTTTCATGTGAATTTCTAAGAATATTTGTTTTCTGTATTAACAGTTCCTATAACTTTGGTTTAGCCCAATGCAAGCATTTCTTTTCTGTGATGTCTTTTCTGGATGGTCGTCACAAAAGAGATTTTTATGTCTCCTCTCATATACTAGCACTTCTTACTCAGGTTGATTCTGAAAATAAATTTTCACATAAGGAGATATAGAGAGATGATAGCATTCTCTTTGTTCTTGTGAGTTATCACCACACATCCTTCAGTCCTACCCTTTTGGCTACAGCTCTGTGAGTGACACTCCTGTTTCAAGTCAAATATCACATGCTGTTTAGACTACAATTCCAAGCAAAGAACATTAGTCTCCAAAATTTTATTATGATTGAAATCTAATATAGTAAATGATTAAATGGGGCTCAACAACTATAGAGGCGGTTTATAAAGACTTTACTCTTCTGGAATGAAAGAAGAAAGGTTTTTAGGGTTGGCTTATTGAGCTGAAACAGAGTAGAATTACCGCTTCATATAAATGGAATTGTATCACAGTGTGTGTGTGTGTGTGTGTGTGTGTGTGTGTGTGTGTGTGTGTGTGACAGTCATTCTCACAGGAAGAAGGATTTGATAATGACGAAATGAGCAGAGAAATGTTGGGTGGCAGAATTGTATTCTTCATTCTGATGGTAAAATTTTTATGGAATATAATGATTAAGTTTCTGTATTTCAACTCTGCTTCTGTCTATTGCAGTCTCACTAAATCAGACTTATATTGCTCTGGAATTAGGGAGATATAAACTTTAAAAAAATCACACACAATTTATCCCCTATCCATGGAGTAATTTAAGATAGCTCTTTTGTGTCACCTTAAAATATTGCAGTAGACATTTTATTTACTGAAATATAAGTGCTAGCAAGTTTCTTTGCATAAATAGATGTGTTCTGAGGGAAATATATGTTTCCCATGTACTCATTTATGGATATATGGTTTCTCTTAGGAGCTGAAAATATTTCTACTTTTTTTTTAAATCTCAAATCCCCTTAGAGTTAATTATCTGCTTACAGTTTTAATTTTTTTATTTATAAGAAAATAGAAGCATCGATACAGGTCAATAATTCAGTTAAGGCATTTAACTTCCAAGTAGAATTTCTTGTTTCCAATAAGTCGGATTTCCAGGCTTTACTTTTTATCTTCTGATAAAATAGTATCTCAAAGTAAACTTTCATCTTCTTTCATACATCAGGACTGAAACTCTATGTGTCTGTTTTAATCATATATACATGCAATCATTTATATATGGACAATAAGATAAGTTATATGCATGTATTAAAATAGATGGGAATTTCTTTTTTTTCCCTTAAAAAATGTCCCATGATTTTATCTTCAAGTAAGTGATTCTTATATGGATTTTTGTGATTTCAAATTCTCCAATACTTTTGGGGACATGATATGTTCTGAGTTATAAATCATAGATATTTCAACTTAGCTTAGTTGAAATATCATATATGTTGACGTACTTTAAGAAGTTTAGTTATCTATCCAGTCAGAAATGGTAAAGGCAGGAAAAGAAGAAAGGGGAGTGTGTCAATTAGTACACTTTTTTTTTCCCTTTGGAGTTTCATGTTCCCTATGTGTCAGATACAGAGTGTTGTGAACTTTCTCTTAGAAGGTACACACAGCAACTTTCCTCCTCACTCCCGACTCAAGGCAAGGTTCCTCACTTACTTCCAGCTCTTTGTTCTAAGACTAATCATGCTTGAGAATCAGCTTCTACCTGAAGATGAAGTACCTGGAGGCTACTAAGGTAAAAGTTGCCCCTTCAGTTACTCACACTCAGTACTAATTGCCTTAATTTCTGACTGGGTTCAAGTTGGATTTTCCATTTTTAACATTGGGTTGCCCAGGCTCTTTACTAGATTTCCTCCCTCCTTGCTTTCTTCACTTTCTCCTTTCTATCTCTTCTTCTTTCCAGTTTCCTCCCTCTTCAAAATATGTGCTTCATGTAAAACAAATGAGACATGTCTCCCCATTTCAGACTATTTTCTTCTCCTTCCAAACCCCAAAGATAAAAATGTTCAGCCAGTCACTTTAGACATCCAAAGATATGGAGCAGAGTCTTCAATTATAGGAAAACAATATATTTTCTTTTGTGATTTTAGAATGCAGTAGCTTTTAGCCCTTCTGAAAAAAAAAGGGTTCTGCTGTCCTCAGGTTCCCTGTGGGAAGAAGAGTTAAAACAGGTAAGGGGAAATAAGTATAAAGACTTACGACCCTGCAGGGAAAAGGGGTTGCAGTGCTTTTATTTTTTCCTTCTCTGTCTTAAGAAATATTCATTTTATTTTTCAGAACTCTTCAGAAATGTCAATTCTACTCAAACCTGAATTACCAAAAATCTGGCATTCTATGGAGATAGATCCTAAATAACGTGCTTTGGGAAATCGATATTTAATCTTATCTATATTGACTACCTTTGTCACAGAACACTCTGACCACCTATCTACACTCAGCTTAGGCAGGAGACAAAAGCTTCATTTCTTTTTTAGTGGTTAGTCTATGGAAAACTGTATCTTATTGTTTTAAGGGGTGATCCACAGGCAAGGAATATAACATTTAAGCAAGCCCTGGGGAGTGGGATGAATCTTACTTTTTTGTGCACTACATGAGGCAAGCTTTACATGACCTACTGAAACCCAGAATCCCAGAAGGGGGCACGAATGCTGCCATTACTGTCAGTTTCAGCAGTATGGGACTGTCTCTATTGAACAAGTCTTCTAGTTGTGAACAAAGCCAGTCTATTCTCAGCCTGTCAGCTGCAGCTCAACTCAGCTTTTAGGTGAAATGAGGTATTTATTTGCTCTTTTATTCTTTGCCCATAGAAACTTCTTTTATATCAATCATGTGCGTGCATCTTCTTGTTCCATTTTAGATTCTTTCTGTCAGCTCTACTATATGTATGTCCAAAGAAATATTCACAGACTGAGAGACATGGAGTAAGGTAGGGAGGAGAAAGTTCTAGAATATACGTGGACTCAGTACTAGATTTTGAGACAGGCTACATCTACTGATGATAATAAACTTGACTGAAAGGTGGGCAGTCTCTTGTTCAGGCATTCATCTGTGCAAGAACTTAAATTTTAATTAAGAAACATTTGTGCACGGGTAGATGGAGGGCCTTCTTCTGGTAAAGTTCTGAAGTTACAGTAGTTTACTGTTTTTTGTTCTGCCAGCCCCACATACTAGAACTTTTAAAAATCCATTGCCCGGAAATTACATCACAGTCTCTAAGGATGAAATTCAGGTGTAAATCGTTTTAAAGCTTTCTAGGTGATTGCATTTGCAGACAATTTGAGAAATATTATGTTAATATTTTCAGGCCTTTGCAATTATATGTGAGTTTCTTGTGAGGGTATGTGGAAACTTTGCTGAAGGAGTTAAACTAATAATATTTCAATAATTGTTTAATCCATTTAGAATAATGCCAATTTCTCTGCCATGTTAGAAGCTAGCACCTTGTTAAATTCTCCACAGTTTACACTTTTACCCTTGTCTTTGCTAGTCTGGAAACTGGATTTTATAAGTACCCAGAGAAAATAAGACTGATATATCAGTTTATTAATATATTATTAGTGTGTCATTAGCTATTTCTATTGACAAGGGTCTTTGTCTCCTATGCTAGTGTTAGACTGTTAGGTAGACATGAGTGACTAGGGAATAAAGACCCCACCCAAAGACCTCTCCTAGAACATCCTTTTTATAGTTATAAATTACCACTACATCCTAAGGCACAAAGAAGTATAAAGCCTTAAATTAGCAGCTGGTTTGGTCCAGCTGCAGTGTTTGTGCAGTTAGTACTACCCTAACCTCTGTAACCTTAGCCATATTATACCATCATTATAATATCATGCATATGCCTAGAAGTTCATGAATCTAATTATAACAGACTGAGCTCTGGGTAACCACATGAGCAGTAGGCAAAGAGTTATGTAACAGCCAAATGTGAATCAAAATGACCTCACATGCCAATCAACTCATACAAGTCTTGTAAACACACATCCAGAAGCCAACATAAGACTGACACCCGGAGTTCCACGAGGTTATTTGGTGTAGCCCATTTCTCTCTTGAAACGTATTTTAATATATCTTTAATATATCTTTTTCTAAATCTCGCTGATCTGCAGTTCTTTATTGTGTCAGCAGAAAGACCCGAGGACCCCTCAGTGCTACTGGGGCAATGGCAGGTTTGAGATCTCTCCAATGGTAACAGCTTTTGGCACCATGACCTGTGTGGTCTTGGGAAGACTCAAGTCTCACCCTCTCCACTAGAGGCCCTTCTACCTATTCCATTTCTGTCATCCCAACATTCTCCTCTGAAGCTTCTCATTTTCTTCTGAGACCCGGCATCCCTTTCTCACCACTTCCCTCCCAACCTCACAGCTGTTTTTGCTCCCTAATTAGTCTCTCTGCCTGCAATCTCAATTGCCTAATTGATTTCTTCACCCACGATCTTAATTTCCTCTTCCTCGCAGGAGAGGGCAACCTTTCCCTTACCAGAAACGGCTTTCTCATTCCAAGAGCTCTGCCATATGGTAAAAAATTGGCTCCTTCATGCCGGAGAAGGGTCTCTCATGCCAGAAATGTGTTTCTTTTTCTTTCTCATCCCCCTCTCTTCCACTTTCACAGGCAGCAGTGCGCACACTCCCACGGGCCAGGAAGGAGCCACCAAGAAAAACAAAAAGTGGTGCTCAGCTTTTGGCACTGCAGGGTGCACACCTCTCAGCAGGCAGAGTAATACTCAGTAATACTTTTAGACTCAGATAGTGCCTACAAGCTAGTGTCTGCTGGTAGTTTGGGGATTACAAAGTAGTGCTTTTACCCAGTCTACCCAGGTTGGATTCCTGGTGAGGGAAGGTTTTTTTTTCCTCCTTCCTCCCCAGCAGCACCTACTTGCCAGCTCATGCTTGCAAAGAAGGTAGGACTTATGGCCCAAGACCCAGCTATCAGCAAAGTGCCCTTCCTCACAGGGGAAGTACACACATCATGCTCATAGGGGCCCTGCCTTCTCTCAAACTATGGGAGGGAGATAATAAGAAGTTCAGCTTGTAAATGGTCCTCTATAATACTATTACACAATTAGATTTTTTTTTTCAAAAGGCAGGAAAAGTGGGAAGAAATCCCCCATATATGGGCTTCTATGATCCTTTACCAAGACCCAGAAGTATTAGATGGCCCAATCATAGCACTGTGTCCCCCGAGATCACAAAATAATCAGGAATTTTCTCCTCCCCCTTTATCCTGGCACTCTGAATGGGGAACTGAGTTCTCTGTGGATTTCTTTTATTTTTTTATTTATTTATTTTTTTAGGTGAGGCAACACTTGGTTGATCTCACAGATTGCAAGGACCTTGTCAGTTTACAATCCTTTATTTTTTATTTTTTATGCCTATAGCACCTGGTCTTCCTAGGCAGTCTCCCATCCAAGTACTAACCAGGCCCGACTCTGCTTAGCTTCCAAGATCAGACAAGATTGGGCTTGTTCAGAATGATATAGCTGTAGACTATGTAGATTTCATCTATTTCACTATTCCTTGAGGAAATTAGATTTGCCCCCTCAGAGAAGTTATAAATACTGATAGGGGAATAATAAGAGGATGTATATGACAGCTGATGTCTATATTTATTGGTATTTTATACATATATAATATGGTGTGTTTTTGCCTCCAGATGGTATTACCAGTTTAAAATATTTAATTGGTTTGGAAAAACATGCCTTTTAGAGTTATTAACATTAATTATTAGAGGAATCTGAGTTCCCTACTTTTGGCTTCTCATTACAGAAAAGCTAAAATACAAATTAGAATGTGTTAATCAATGTTGTGTACCTCATTAAAATGTCTCTTAAAAATTGTACATATATTGCCAACAAAAGCCTATTCTTCTAGAGGTTACAAAATAGATTTATAAATTTACCAGTTTAAAGACGTTAATTGCTTACTTTTTAGCTGCCACTAGAAATTGAGGTTTATAAGAGTTAAAAATTCTAATTATGATAGAAAGTGAGCTAGCAAAAAATTTGAATTGCATTTTCTGTTTCTTTGACTGTTGGTCTGCTACTGATGTTATAGAAAATTTTTCTGAGTAGAAAACAAGGATTCTCTGCTCCGTAAAAATAAATTTGTGTTTTATGTTGTCTTAACTAGTTTTCTGAGGCTTTTAGAAAACATACTAACATTGACCCAAAGTCTGATGAAGACCAGACACTCCTGGCTATGCATTTCATAACTCAAGCTGTGTTAGATATTCAAAGGAAGCCCCAAAAGTTAAAGACTAGATCCCAAACCCACAGGCTGCCTTGGTCCCAGAGGTCTTTAAGGTGAAGAGTAGAAAAAAAGGCATACATTTTAGCTACCATAATATAGGGACCATCTCAAGGTGACCCTAGGCAATAAAAGTCCTTCAGGCATGGAGCGCCTTGACCTCGATTGGGCATAATCAATGCATAAACTGCAGGAAAGAAGGATACTAGAAAGGTGAGTATTTATCAAACTCTGGGAAGCCGGGGAGGGGTGGACCTTATAAGCCCTCTCTCCTCAGAGCTAGCCTCTCAAATGAGAGAGCTGCTCCCTCCTCCAACAAAGGAGGCCCAAGTGCTCACTACTCCAGTCCTAGAGAAATTCATTGCAGTCACAACAGTGGAGCCTCAGAAAACCCTCGACGTGGCAGAGAGGAAAAACTGAATTTTTACTAGATACTAGAGCTACTTACTCTGTCCTGACTTGTCCCATGGGCTTCTCTCCAACGCTAACTACAGAGTGATCGGGAATAAATAGCCAGCCTAAAGTTAGGTAATTTACTTTTCCCACTGTGGAACCTGGGCTAGTAATGAAATTCTCCGCCACACATCAGGACCAAGGTCCAGTATGGAAAGCCCCTCGTCCTGGGAAATAGGGAACAGTGGGAAAGGGTGCAACTCCCTTGCCCGTCACACAGTGCATGCTTGTGGGGAACCTGGTGCTAACCATTTGTGACGACCTAGTGTTTCCTATGGAGCAGGGCTGTTCCCTCCTTGCAGTTGAAAGTCAGCCCTCAACACAAATGGAAAGGGCCATATCAAGTTTCCTCAAGCTCCCCAATTACTGTCAAATTACAAGGAAT
The DNA here is from genome assembly GCF_902729225.1 of Pteropus medius. Lineage (NCBI taxonomy): Eukaryota > Metazoa > Chordata > Mammalia > Chiroptera > Pteropodidae > Pteropus > Pteropus medius. Next base: position 6,733,739 of record NW_024346771.1, read on the forward strand.
CAATAGCTGGGTACATTTGTCTCAAATTAAACCAGTTTTTTATGAGTCTCCACAGGTTCCTCCAGAAAATAAAATGGGACATATAGTCTATTCCCGTGAACCCATGGAAGACCTTAAGTTCTATAGGTCACTAAGCACAAGAAACTTGATCAAATCCTCAAATACCCGCAAATCCTTGTTCTGTGAGGTAGTAAAGTCACCATCGAATAAATACCACAAGAAATGATTTCAGTTCCTTTTCTACTGAACCATGTAACTTGGAGCAAATCAATTAACATCTTGACTTAGGTTGCTTTATTTTTAACACATACTGCAATAGAGCATAATATTACATAAAAATACAGTAACCTATTTACTGAAGAATAGTAAAAGCTACCTCGTAGTGAAGGTTGTTTTTTGTTTTGTTTTTATAGAAGGGTTTTGGCATATTTTCCCAAAATATTTCATTTGATTTTCACATTAATCTTTAGATTATGTGTTTTTATCAATAATTTGAAGATGATAAAACTAAGATTCATGAAATTTGATGCATTTTTCCAAAGCAAACAAGGCAGTAAGTAACATACCCAGGATTCACATGTAATTCACTGACTACAAAGTCTTTTTACCTTTGGTTCACAATGCTGTCTTTATGGAGTTTGGTCTGGATGATGTTTTGAGGTCATTTCTAGTCATAGTGACTACACAAGTACAGCATATACTTATTACTTCTTTATCTGGCCCACTGTCTTCCTGCTGCTTTTACGATATAAAGTTTATTCTCTGCCTATTTTACCTGAGCCTCCCCACCTTTACTTAATTCCCACAAGTATAAATTAGCAGCTCTCACTTAACTATTGACTAGTGTCTGTCTATCTAGAAAGAGTCAGGGAAACAATAGACTTTATGTAGTGTTTTATGGAGTAAATAAAATAATGCTCCTTGGTGCCAACTCATCAGGTGCCTTGTTAGAATCATTTCATTATATTCTCACCTACTTTGCAACACCAAAGGCTGGCTTTGTGATAATATGTCTTTTGAATGCAACCTCAGTCTATAAGCCTATAGATGCAGAGAGACTAGCAGAGAAGAATAGTCACAGACCTTTTATTTATTTTTTTTCTTTTTTTGATCTTGTGACTCCCACTCCAGGGCTCCAGCCCCCCAAGGTAAGTGTTCTTTTCCCAAATGGAAGCACTAAAGTGCAGATAATTTAAATATTTTACTCGAATTACTTGACTTTGAGCCTGGATTCAAACTGAGATTTTCTGACTCCCATCTCACCATACTGTCTTTACTCATCACATCTTCTTACTCTGGTTAAGTTTAAAATGTGTGTAGTCAGTATCAGTCTCTGTTCTGGGTGCTAGAAATAGAGTTGGGAACAGACCCAAGTCTCTGATTTCACTGACCTGATGCTTTAGTGGGGTAGTAACTGGCAATAAACAAGGACATTAATAGATAATAAAATATAACTTTGTATAGTGCTGTGTTATGAAGAATTAATTTCAGGGTGCGTATTAGAAAGTAATGAGGCTTGGACTGTGCAATTTAGATGAGGTCAAAAAGAAGGCATTTAAAAAGAGACCCAGAGAGGTCCAAGACAGTGGTAGCATAGGAGGACACTGAACTCACACCTTCCCATGAGTAAACTCAAATATACATTCATATATAGAGCTATTACTCCTGTGAGACAACTGAGGGCCAAAGGAATAACTTCTGAACAACAACCAAGAGAAAGAGACTGAATAGAGGATGAGAAACCACAAATGTCTTTCAGAAGCTGCCAGAGGACCTGAGAAGCATTATTGTTTACATACTCTACAACTTCAATGGGCCAAGTGGGAGCTCTATTTCGGTGCTTCAGCCTACCTGGAAGATCGCTACAGTGTATTCCCATCTACATTGTCCAGAGCCTTTGCCTCCAAACACAGGGAGCAACAGGAACTACAGTGCTTCATCACAGGCACCTGGCTTCGCTATTTAGAGATGCTTCAGCCTTTCAGATCAATGCCACAGGTATCAGAAGCACCTGCCCAGCTCCAAACAGCTTCCGTAAACTGCCCAGTACATAAAGCCTCCACAGAGGTTGCTTCCACAGAAGACCACGTCCTGCACACAAAACAAGAGAGAGACTGTATGGAGAAAGATGGGGAGCCGTGGGAGCTCACCAAAGACTGTGGGACTTCTCCAGGATCAAAGGCACCAGTGAGCACCATGGTTTCTATCCCCATCTACCTCCTTTGGAGGCTCTATTCAGGTGCTCTGTCCTACCTGCAAGGTCGCTGCGGCATGTACCCGGACATGCTGCCATAGCCCATTTTAGCTCCAAACAAAGGGAGTAAGCAGGATCAATGAGGAATTACTACAGGCATCTACCCTCCTCATGCAAAGCCCCAGACACCTTAGGCAGCCAATCGGCTGCTAATTGTCTTCCAAAACCACTTATCATATACAGCCTACAACAGAGGTTGTTTCTATTAGAGGCTGCTTTTTTAAGACTGGGAGTGATAGTTATTTTGTCTGATTCATAAAAACAAACATAGAAAATAAAACAAAATGAAAGACAGGAGGATACCTCTCAAGTGGAGAAACAAAAAAAAATTCCCTGCTGGTGGCGGGGAGGGAGGGGGTGGGGTACTAAGGAAAGAAAGATAAGTAATTTGCCTGATAAATAATTCAAAAGAAGTCTATGGCCATGGCACCTTGAACAAGCCCAATCTCATCTGATCTCGGAAGCTAAGCAGGGTAGGGCCTGGTTAGTACTTGGAGGAGAGACCACCTAGGAAGACCAGGTGCTGTAGGCATAAAAAATAAAAAATAAGAGATTGTAAGCTGACAAGGTCCTTGCAATCTATGAGGTCAACCGAGGGTTACTTCAGCTAAAATAAAATAAAATAAAATAAGAATTCAAAAGAAATGATCATAAGGATCATTTCTTATGATCATTTCTTTTGAATTCTTATTTTATTTTGAAATGATCTTGGTTAGATCAATTATCTAACCAAGCTTGAGAGTGAAATAGAGAAACTTAAGGAGAACTTTGACGAAGAGGAAGTATAATTAAGAACCAAACAGACCTGAAGAATACAATAACTGAAATGAAAAGTACATGAGAAGGAATCAATAGTAGATTAGCTAATACAGAAGAATGGGTCAGTGACTTGGAAAATAGACTAGTGGAAATCAACCAATCAGAACAACAAAACAAAAAAAAAAAATGAGAAAAAAAATCCCAGGATAGTTTAAGGGACCTCTGAGATAATACCAAACACTCAAACATTTACATTATAAGAATCTTAGAAGAAGAAGAGAGAAAGAAACAGAAACTTTATTTTAAAAAAAATAATGGCTGAAAGCTTCCTTAATCTGAGAAAGAAAATAAACATCCAGGTCCATGAAGCACAGAGAGTTCCAAACAAAAGAACCCAGAGACCCAAAGTTGAGATAAATAGACAGTCTTGAAGAAAGCAAGACAAATGGGTTCAGAACAAAAGAAACCCCGTAAGTCCATCAGAAGATTTTTCAGGAGCAATTTTACAGGCCAGAAGGGAATGACGGAACATCTTAAATTGCTCAAAGAAGGGAAACTACAATCTAGAATAGTTTACCCAGCACAGTTATCATTCAGAATTGAAAAAGAGATAAACAATTTCCCAGACAAACAAAAACTGATGGCGTTCATTACCATTAAATCAGCTTTATAAGAAATATTAAAGGGTCTTCTCTAAGCACAAAAGGAAAGGCCAAAACCAGACCAGAAATGAGAAAATGTGAGAAAAAAGAATATCTCACATGTTAAGTAAATATTTAATACATACAGTGAATCAGATATTTAAAAAACTGCTATGAAGGTTAAAAGGAAAAGTGCCAAACTCAACCTAAACTGCAATAAGTAGTTAGGAGACACGTGGCATAAAAAAATTCTAAAACATGACATCACTAACATAAGGCGTGGAGGTGGGAATAAAAATGTAGATCTTATAATAATGTAATCAAACTTAAAATACATTGCTATTAATATAAAATAATATATATAAACTTCATGGTAACCAAAAACCTACAAAAGACATACAGAAAACAAAGAGAAAGGAAATTAACAAAATGCTAAAGAAAAATAGCAAACCACAAAGGAAGAGATCAAGAGAAGAAAGGAACAGAAAACTATAAAAACAACCAAAAAAATAAAAAATAAAATAAAGCAGTAATAGGTACGTACTTACCAATAATTACTTTAAATGTAAATGAATTGAATATTTCAATAAAAAATGGGTGCCTAAATGGTTTAAAGGTATTACCCATCTCTATGCTGATTACAAGAGACTCACTTCAAATGGAAAGATGAACACAAACTGAAAGTGAAGGGATGGTAAAAGATATTCTATGCAAATAGAAATAAAATTAAAGCTGGATAGCAATACTCTATCTGACCAAATAGACTTCAAAATAAAAAAATGTATAAATCAAAGGCATTATATAATTATAAAGGAGGTCCATCTAAGGAAAAGATATAATAATTGTAAATATATACACATCAATATAAAAAGCAATTATTAATAAACATAAAGGGAGAAATCCACAGTAATATAATAATAATATCACACTCATCTTTTTAATATCACACTCACCTTAAAAGACTGATCATCCAGATAGAAAATTAATAAGTAAATAATGGTTGCGATGTCACATTAGACTAGATTGATTTAATAGATATTTATTGAAAATTTCATCCACAAAACTGAAGAATGTACACTTTTTTTTTAAAGTGTACATGGAACATTCTAAAGGCTAGATAACATTTTAGGCCACAAAACAAGCTTCAATAAATTCAAGATGGTTAAAATCATAGCAATTATTTTTTTTCTGAGCACAATGACATAAAAATCAACTAAGAAAGAAAACTGGAATAAAACACAAATGTGTGGTGACTAAACAACATACTACTAAACAATCAATGGATCAAAGAAGGAATCAAACAAGATATCAAGACTATCTCAAAAAAAATGAAACCAAAAACACAACTTTTCAAAGTTTATGAGATGCAGCAAAGGCAGTCTGAGAGGGTAGTTCACAGCTATACAGTCTACCTCAAGAAACAAGAAAATCTCAAGAAAATAAGTTAACTCTACACCTAAAAAAGCTACAAAAAGGAAAACAAACAAAACTCAAAGTAGAGAAAGAAGGAAATAGCTAATATCAGAGTAAAAATAAATGAAATAGAAATTACAAAAAAATAGAAAAGATCAACAAAACTAAAAGCTGGTTCTTTGAAAATTATAAAAACTGACAAACTTTTAGACAAACTCATTAAGAAAAGAGTCAAAATAAGCAGAATCATAAATGAAATATGCAAAGTTATATCTGATACCACAGAAATACAAAGAATCATTAAAGAATACTATAAACAATTATATACCAACAATTTTGACAGTCTACAAGAAATCGATTAATTTCTAGAGGTATATAATTTTACGGTACTGAATCAGGAAGAAATACAAAATTTAAGGAGATTAATTACTAGTAATAAAATTGAACTATTAATAATATATATATAGATATATATATCCAAGAACAGATAGCTTCACAGGTGAATTTTACCAAACATTCAAGGGTTTTATTATATAACAAACTCACAGCTTATATCGTACCCAGTAGTGAAAAGTTGAAATCTTTTTTTTACTAAGGTCAGAAATAAGACAGAAATGCCCACTATCACCACTTCTAATTAACATAGTACTGGAAGTCCTAGCCACAGCAATCAGACAGAAAAACAAACAAACAAACAAACAAACAAACAAACAAATATAACATCCAAATTGGGAAAGAATTAAAACTCTCAGCATTTGTAGATGACATAATTCTATATGTAGGAAACATTAAAGATTTCACCAAAAACTATTAGAATACATGAATTCAGTAAAGTTACAGAATACAGAATAAATATACAGTAATCTATTGTATTTCTATACACCAATAATAAATGATATAAAGGAGAAATTAAGAAAACAATGATAGTTGCAATTGTATCAAAAAGCATAAAATATCAAGAAATAAATTTAATCAAAGAGGTAAGCCACCTGTCATCTGAAAACTATAAGGTACTGAAGAAAGAAATCAAAGAAGATACAAATAAATGGGAAAATATGCTTATGGATTGGAAGGATTAATATTATTAAAATGTTCTCACTACCTAAAGCAAGAATCAATGTAATCTTTATTAAAATACCAATGACATTCTTCTCAGAACTAGAACAACTAATCCTAAAATTTACATGTAACCACAAAAGAAACTGAAAAGCCAAAGAAATCTTGATAAAGAAAGAAGTGGGAGGTATTATGCTTCCTGATACCAAACTATACTACAAAGTTACAGTAATCAAAACATTATGATAATGGCATAAACATGGATATATAGATCAATGGAATAGAATAGCCCAGAAATAAGTCCATGCTTATACAGTCAACTAATCTACAATAAAGGCAGCACGGCTGCAATGGAGTAAACACAGTCTCTTAAATAAATGGTGTTGGAAAAACTGGAGAGATACATGTAAAAAATAAAATTGGACCACTTTCTTACACCGTATACAAAAATAAACCCAAAATGGATGAAAAACTTAAATGTAAGACTTGAAACCATAAAACTCCTTAAAAGAAAAGATAGACGGTAGACTTTTTGACTTTGCTCTTAGCAATATTTTTTGGGTATATCTCCTTGGGCAAAGGCAATAAAAGCATAAAGAAACAAATGAGATTACATCAAACTAAAAAGCTTTTGCATAGCAAAGGAAGCCATTAGCAAGATGAAAAGGCAACCTACTAAATAGGAGAAAATATTTGCAAGTGATCCATCCAATAAAGGGTTAATATTGAAAATGTACAAGGAACCCATACAATTTAGCACACACAAACACAAAGAATCCCATCGAAAAAAGACAGAGGACCTAAATAGACATTGCTCCACAAAGGGTATATAGAAGGCCAATAGATATATGAAAAGATGCTCAACATCACTAATCATCAGGAAAATTAAAAGTAAAACCACAATGAAATATAAGCTCATACATGTCAGAATGGCTATCATCAAAATCAACAAACAAGTGTTGTCAAGAGTGTAGAGAAAAACAACTGTCATACACTGCTGGTGGGAATGCAAATTATGCAGCTATTATGGAAAACAATATGGAGGTTCCTCAAAAATTAAAAATAGAGCTTCTATATGATCCAGCAATTCCATTGTTGGGTATTTATCTAAAGAAAACAAAAACTCAAATTTGAAAAGATATATGCACCCCCGTGTTCATTGCAGCCTTACTAGCAATAGCCAAATGTATGGAAAAAATCCGGGTGTCCATTGATAGATGAATAGATAAATAAGATATGAGACATATAAGAATAAAATTTTGTCATTTGCAACAACATGGACAGACCTAGCGGGTATCCTCCTAAGTGAAATAAGTCAGAGAAAGACAAATACCATATGATTTTACTTATACGTGGAATCTAAAAACAAACAAGAAAACTCACAAAATAAAACAAATGAATAAACAAAACAAAACGGAAAAGACCCATACATACAGAAAACAAGCTGATGGTTATCAAAGGCAGGCAAGTAAAGGATGAGGTAAAAGAATTCTTCATTGGGCTTACATATAGCAATACTGACTGAAATTGGGAAAAGCACATTGACCAACCCGATTAGCCAATATTAATTAACAAATTCAATAAAAAATTAAAAAATAAATAAGACAATATAAAAGGAGGCCAGTGTGCTAGAAAGAAGCAGACATATATGATCTAGGGGACAGTATTCCAGAGAGAGGAAGAGCAAGTTCTAAGGTCTCGATGTGGGATTGGCTGCCTGTTTGAGTTACAGATACAGGGTATGTTCCTGCAGTGTAGAAAGATTTCCTCTCTTGTCCACTTGTCACTAATAAGAATTGTTGTTGCTTAGACCAGAGGGAGGATCATGCCCTGGGCCAGCAGAAGGACACAAATTCCATCTGGAGTCATGGTGCCATTCATCACTCTAGGAAGGTGGTTGCTCATTACCCTTCTGGGCGAAAGTCAGTCAGCAAGCCCAGGTTAGCTCAGGCTATCTCTCCCTGGGGAATCTATATAATCCACATAGCTATTTGGTTTTGTTTTTAAATTACAACAGTGGTCTTTCATTACATAAATTCTAAGTAAAATTAATAAAATTACATAAGGGATTGATTGCCACAATGACTTACAGAATGTTCCAAAGGAGAAAATAAATAAACAAAAGGGTTGGAGTAAAGGAACAAGATAGTTCAGTTATGTTAAGCTGACCCTTCTTTATTTCTCAAAAAGTCGCATTCAAATCTCTCTTTGCATTTGGATGGCTTATAGTGGTTGGATGTTTGTTATGGGAAAATGACCACCTTTTCTGCTATTCTTTCAATCAAGTCAATGTAGTTTATGACAATAAAAGAGACAAATGCAAAATCATCAGAGTCTCTGCTCCCTGATAAAGCATAGGATCTGGTAAATGACATTAAACAGAAGCATAGAGGATGTCTTCTAATTCTGTTGAAATAATCAGCTTTTCCTTCCTTAAGCCCTACTACCCCTGCTTTGGCAGGAGGGCAATAGCTAAAGGATATGTGATGATGTTCAAGGCAACAGAACCCAGAGTATTTCAGGTAACATTTATTCTGAGGAAGTTATTCTTTTTCAGGTCTGAAAAAGAGGACTGGGTCCTAGAAGGGAATTGATGGTGCTGCAGTTGACAATGCTGTTTTGTTTTGTCTCTATTTCAACATGCTTTTCCTGTTCAGAAAGTCATGCATATAATATCTGGCTTACACAATAATATTTAAAGTGCCCCACCAGCCAGCCATGCAGGAGACTGGGGTTTCTCAAGGACAGTGACGTATGTACTGAGCACTCACTGTAAAAATGCTATGCTTCTTGAAGGAACATTTTCTCTTATCTTAATATTTGGCCTGCTAGGGTCTGGGACAATATATATGAATGCAAGAGATTGAAGTTATATAGTTTTTTCTGAAGTCAATAGTTTTTTCTGAAGAATAGCTCCTACAGGTAAATCTGAATCCAGCCAAGATGGCATTGGGGTGGGAAGGAGTCACAGTAGTTGTTCAACGCACATGCTCATCATCTTTTCCTATAAAAAATTTCATACATTTGGCATTTCACGTACACAGTTAATTAATTATATATTTCCCAGTTTCTCTTTCTAAATCATGTTTGCTTCACACTTACCTTCAGACTGCTCCCAGTGTCTTGGTTCACGGCTGGGACTGTAAAGACAATCAGGACTCCACTTTGCCTCTAAAGACTCATAGTCTCCATTAACAAACAGGTCAGGCCTGGGAAGGGCACAAGGTGTGTGATCTGCTCCTGCTTCATGCTCACTTAGCTGCCCATAGTGGATGAAAAATAAGAGGCAAAGCAACTGTGACTCACACACTTATCAGCTGAGAAAGTCACATTCTGTTATAGACTCTAAAGGATGATAAGAGGGAAGAGAATGAGAAAGTTCTGATATTGTGGAAACCCTAGAAAATGTTGGAGTGAAAGACTGAAAGTAAAGAAGGCATGTTCGATGGACTTCAGAACAGCCACCTGGAGTGGCTGCGAAGGAGGAGAAAGTCATGTTAATGTGACACCTAAGCAGAAAATTACTGCACACTCGAATCATTATCAAGTAACTTTAATGTAGGGAGGAGGCAAGAGAATTAAAATGTTAATCAAACTACTTTCAGAGACTAAAATATGCTGATCAGCCCTGCAGCCCCGGCCAGGAAGACACCTTCAGAACAAAGGAAGATTTCTACTGGGATTGCTAATAACCCATTTCCCCACACCTGTAGAAAGAGAAACAGAAAAAACAGTCTTTAAGGGGCTGTCCTACACAAATAAAATCATTCATTCCCTATGACTAAAACCATTGGGAACCTATGGATTAAAGACTGGGAACTGCCAATCCCTCCTTTCAGGCTATATACTCTTCTCCTTCCCTTTCCTCACTGTATGTCCATATCAAAGGAACTAAAGAATGATATATAAACTGAATTCTCTGAACATTTGGGGTCCCTCTCACTTTCTGTCTCTGAGAGGAAACCACACTGTCTGTGGAGAGTTATCACTTGTCTAATAAACTTTCCCTTTAACTCTGACTGGCATGTGTTGAATTCTTTCTACACTCTTTGCCAGAGGACCCTCTTCTTGTCCTGGTGCAGGGCTTGGTCCCATACTCACTCAGAGAAATTTGCCCTGTCCTGCTTCAACAAGTCCTGACACCCAGGCTGCATGCAGACTGATTGCACCAGAACCTTGGGCTGGGGCCCAGACATGCTTAACATTTCTTGAATGTCTCTGTGTGCAGCCACAACTGAGAACCTGTAAACCAGAGGGTCTCAGTGGTAGATTAGTCTCACACAGCTACTGTTGACATTCAGCCATTTCTTGCCTTCTTGCTTCAATTTCCAATTTCCAGAGAGGAAATTCCAGCCAGATTCCCTCTCCCCCAGGAAGCGTCCCTATCTACCTTGACTTGGGAATATATTTCCCTCCCAAACCAGAATTTTTTCTTTGATTCTCTTAAAGCACATTAAGTCTTTTAATTATACAGACATAAATGACGAACAGTAACTCACAATGACAAATTAACAAGTGTACATATGCTACAAGGCTTTAGGGTCCAGAAACCCAGTTCCAGGTGTTGTACAAAATGTTTTTCATGCATAATTGCACTAAAACCTCACAATCATTCTATGAAATAGAAAACTGCGTATTCCTTTTTCCAGACGGGATAACAGAAGTTTAGAAAAGTAACTGGCAAAGATCATTTGTCATGTCTTAATAAAGATTGGGCATGAGCCCAGTTCCGTTTGATTAGAACCTTGACCTTAATGACAGTATTGTAATCACAGCACCTAGTTCTATCTTGTTTTTAACAAGACTCAGAACTAAGGTCTAACTCTTGTATACACCACTTATGAGCAACACTTGAGAAACACCACTTACGAGTAACATTTGTGAACGCTTAATTGCTACCCCTTAAAACCCCACCCCAAATCTTGGATTGAGAGAGACAGATCCAAACCTTGCTTCCTGTCTCTTTTCTAGTCGATGCAAAAATAAAGCTCCTTTCTTTTCTCCAAAGACGGTGCTATGCTCCTATGTGCATTGGGAATAGAGCCTTTGGTATCAGTATAACATGGTCATATGGAAATATCATAGGATCAGATAATGGCCATGCTTACTCATGGTTGTCTTTTTGATGTTGAGGCTCAAGCCTCAACCCAACACAACTCTAGTCCCTATGGTCCTTCTTCACCATGGTCACTCATCACACCTGGATGATGTTTTGGGGGCTAAAGATTGAATCCAGACAGACCAAGGCTAGAGTAAAAGTACTCCAAATTTAAACTGTGTGACCTTGAGTGAGTTACTTCTTTATCTCTTTGAGTTTTACTGCTCATATATACAATGAGGATTTTTTTCAAAGCATTGTAAATGAGGGCTAAAAGGGAAAGCACATAAAAGCCTATTAAAATGCAAATGCATAACAGACTCCTAATAGATGGTAGTGAATGGGGGAGTGGATGATTTGCATTTCTGATATGCTACAGACACAGAACTCTGCTCAGCTTACCTGCTCTTTGGGGCCCTGCCTCCCATGAGACTAGAATGGAAGCTTGTATAAACCTTAGTCCTGGCCCAAAGAAGGGACACGATTGTCCCCAGAGCCCTTGCTCCAATCACTGAGGTCAGCACCATTCTGTGTCTATGCTCACCTTTGACATGGTGGATACTTCTGGCCTTGTTTCTCTCTGCTCTCTCCCCCTGTGTCACCTTCACTGCTTCCTAACTTTCTGTTAAAACCAGGTTACTAAGTATGTAATAACTATTTTTAAAGAGTAATCACTCCTGAATAAACATTAGGGATTTATACCCAAGATGGAGATAGAGCTTCAGGGTAGGAGTTTTGTAGCTGTCCCTTTGATCCCTCGAAGACTCATGTACTGTGGGAGGGGTTGCTGTGCTTCATAGACACCAGACAACTTTTCCTGGAGCTTGTGTTCATGTGCCCTGAGAACCGTAATGCAACAGACAACCATGGCCTGCTTTCACATACTCAAAGCTTACTGAAAAATCAACAGTATTATTTTTATTTTAAATAAACATACATGCACACCTATATCTCCCCCCAACACAAATTCACTCACTGAATTTCATTAATATTTAATATAAAATATAAGACTTCAGACATATTTCACACCTGGAGTAGGTTATTTATGATTAAGACCCTATGCCCAATCTGAGTTTATATTCGATTGCCTCCTACATTAAGAATGTTTAGGTAAGAAGAATGTTTAGGTGAGCAGCCTTGGGGGAGCTGTGTAGAAGCAGAGGCCCAGTGGTCAGAGAAAGAAATCTGTTATCTCAGTTCAAATTTGAGCTCTGTTTCCAGAGAGTTGTAGAAATGTCATCCTTTTTACATGTAAAAAGAAATGCTGTGTTGGTTGTTCTGTTTGCTTCCCCACCCTCCATCTACATTCACACATTTTTCTGCCCTGTTGTGGGTTCCAGAAAGCTGACCTTGTGGAATGCATGCCCTGAGAAGCAACTCTGAGGTAACTCAGGGCAGAAGAAGAGGAACATTGAGAGGTGTCCCCTGCACACTCTTGCCTTCCTGTGGAGTCTTGGCAGTGACCACATTTCTCTATGGCCTTAGCTCCTACTGGGAATCTCCTTTCCAGCTGTAAGTTCTTGTTAAGTTCCAGAAACACTGTTTTCTCATGCCAGGGGGAAGAGTTTCTCTCTGAGATTAGTCCTAAGGCCTGATGAAGTTTCACCCTCACTTACAGGCTCCTGTAACCTGGCCCACACCATCTGCACATCACTCATCCTAAAGCTTTTCTTGGTTTTATACATACTGAGTCATTACTTTCCTGCCTCTCTCTGACTAATGAAGTATTAATGCCTAAGAGTTCTGGATTGTTTAGGTTATGACTACATGTGCAACGTCGTGTTCACTTAATACGTACTGAATAGGTGGCTGCTATTGTTATATTCTGTGTTTACTTCTGGGTAAGAGACAGGTGACCAGGAGATTCTGTGCTAGAAGTCACATGTGCTAGTATAGCCACACTGCTCCAGGGATTTGGCACACCAAATGGCTGCTCTCTGTCCTGCACAGGAAAAGAACATGTGCAATATCATGCATATTTTCTGCGGGTTTTCCCTTATTCGAGCTTCTTCGCCTCAGGATTTGTGGGCTATAGAACAGAGATGTTCTCCCTCCCTCAGCTCTATGTGCCCCACCACCGATTATCGAGACAGTAGATGATAGTGGTTATATTGAGCTAAGAAAAAATACCACAGTGTGACAGAGAATCCTGGGGACCTGGTACAGAGAGGCAAGGGACTGCAAACCACAAAGGTATCAGTAGAAAGAACTGACCAACCCAATGACCAATGCTTCTCTGAAATTCTGTTAATGATGGTTGCTAATTTGGCTTCTGGGAATCTTTTTGTCTTACTGGTTAAAGATGTATATATTTCATAATTTTATGTTTTAATTAATCATTTTATGTTCTACATATTATCTTGACTTATAAATTCAAATGGGGTCTTGGAGGTTCTTTAATTGGAAATGCATTCCATAAATATAAGATTGTTATTAATTTTGATTATTAATATTTAATTTTAAAATAAATAGTTAACCTCATTAATTCCATCTTTTAATAGTGTATCCAGAACTCTTATTTTTATTCATATATAACCCAGAGCACCTCACTCTTCTGAGACTGTAGTTTGCTTTGAAATGTCAAAATTTATGTCACTTTTGCATTCAGTTTTTGTCTTTGCAAGGGGTCCTATTAGTAAGTCACAGATACATATAAGAACTGATATGAGCAAAAGTAGAAATTATTGAACAAATGTCAGGTAGTGACAGAATAGAGAGGGGCAGTAAACCTGGCTTGTAAATAGGCAGGAGTCAAGAGAGGTAAAAAGCAGGATGAACACCCTCATCCCAACACTGCATGAGTGAGGGACACCACTGCCCTCATCACTGAATTCAGGTCACTGAAGTCACTGCCAAGACTTCCGCACTGGACATAGGCCCAGCCCCTGCTACTGAATCCAGAAACTAGATATTCTTCCTCCATCCTCAGTCACCAGAGAATCTTCTACCGTAGCCATTCCCATGTGACACTAATTCTTGGTCTGACGCAGTGGTACATGCATCTATCTCATTGAGTCTTGGTCACATGCCCATGCTCTGATGTAAGGAAGGCTGAAAGAAAGGCTTCTAGACCGCTCAGATCTCTAACAGAATCACATAATAATTAGACAAAAATTTCAGCTGCTGGGACTTTAAAAAGGACAGAGGTCTAGTACAATGTCATTTCTTACGATCTTTCCCATGTTGTAAAATAGTGCAGTCCCAGTGCCTATACTACAGATAGTGTCTTTGAAAATAGCAAAGCTATTCCATTCAGCTATGAATGGCAAATACCGTTTTTCTGTTAAGAGATTTTTTTTCTTTGTTCTTCCTTTGTTTGAAATCACCGAATATTTAATAATTTCCTCAAATTTCCCTTAATTTGCCTGTGGTTAAGAATCTGGGCTTTAGAGGTAAATGCCTGGCTTCAGATCTGTCTGTCCCCTCACCAGCTGTATTTACCTGTCACCCTGAATCTCACATTCCTCTCCTGAAAATAAAAATAAGGATAATACCTATCTCATAGGGTATTTATGAGAATTCAATGTGTTAATACAGTGCTGCTCACATTGTGGGCTGAGAATAAGAGCAGCTACATAGTTTACATGGCCCAGAGCAATATGAAAATGAGAACTCCCCTCTTCAACAATTATCAAGAATTTCAAGATGGTGACAACAGAGCACTACACTAAGTGTTAAACCCTTTAGAGCATGTGTCCTTTGAAACTACATGGGTCACATGTCCATGAAGTGACTTTGCCTGTTGAACATTGTTAGTTACTGGTCCAGAGAAGATGCAGAAATTAAGAGGAACATTTGAACATTTATAGTAATTTTGCATTGTTATGATACTTAAGAATGTCATGAGCAGTGAATCTGATTTGTTGAATAGAAACTGGTTTAGATGTTGTCAAACTTACATGCTGAGTTACATGTGGTATTAGCATTGCATTAGTAATTCCCACTATGATTATTATTCAACTGAGGTAAATTAAAAATCAGGGGAAAAATGGTTCTTTGAGACCTTTCATCTGAGAAGCAATAAGCTAATGAATACAATAAACATAAACAGTCCTCAACACATAATTATATGTTCAGTAAATGTTATTATTGTTACTTGTGGTTATTTTTAACATACATTCTTTTGGTTGTGGTGTGTGTGTGTGAAGGAGGCATGAGATGTGTTTTTTTTTAATTTAATTAATTTCTTTTTTCAATTTTATTTTATATGTTTCCAGTATACGGTACATTGGTTAGACATTTATATAGTTTATAAAACTATTCCGCTAATTGCTCTTTCTCTCCTAGCAAATACACCAATGCTAACTGTATCCCCTATGCCATGCTCCCTATCCCCATGACCATCTATCAACTAATAAATTGTACTTTAACCCTTCACCCCATTCTATAAGCGCCCCCAGATCCCTTCCCTCTGTCCATCACCAAATTGTCCTCTATATATTTGTGAGTCTATTTTTGATTAGTTTGTTCTTTTTTTTCCTTAGATTCTGCATGTAAGTAAAATCATATGGTATTTATCTTTCTCTGATTTATTTCACACAGTGTAATAAAGATCAGAGTGAAAATAAATGAAATAGAGTCCAGAAAAACAATACAAAAGATTAATGAAACCAAGAGCTGGTTCTTTAAAAGAATAAACAAAATTGGCAGATCCTTAACCAAACTCATCAAGGAACAAAGAGAGAGGACTCAAATAAAATCAGAAATGAAAGAGGATAAATAACTATGGACTCCACAGAAAATACAAAGAATCATAAGAAAATATATGCCAATGAATTATACAATCTGGAAGAAATGTACACATTCCTAGAAAACATACAATCTCCCAAGACTGAAGCAAGAAGAAACAAAAAATATGAACTGACCAATTACCACCAATGAAATGGAATCAGTAATCAAAAACCTCCCAAAAAACGAAAGTTCTGGACCAGATGGCTTCATAGGCGAATTTTACCAAACATTCAAAGAAGAATTAACACCTATTCTTCTCAAACTATTCCAAAAAAATTCAAGAAGAGGAAAGGTTCCCTAATTTCTTTTATGACCATTACCTTGATTCCAAAACCAGAGGAAGACATTACAAAAAAATCTATAAGCTGATATCTCTTATGAACATTGATGCAAAACTCCTCAACAAAATATTAGCAAACAGAATTCAGCAATACATTAAAAATATCATACACCAGATTGTTAGATTTATTCCCAGGATGCAAGGTTGGTTGGTACAATATCTGCAAATCAATTAATGTGATACACCACATTAACAAATAGAAAGATAAAAATCATATGATCATGTCGATAGATGCAGAAAAAGTGGTCTACAAAATCGAGCATCTATTTATGATAAAAACTCTCAGCAAATTTGGGATAGAGGGAACATACCTCAACATAATAAAGGCTATGTATGACAAACCTACAACTAACATCATACTCAATGGGGCAAGTCTAAAAGTGTTGTCCCTCAAACCAGGAACAAGACAAGGATGCCCACTTTTACTATTCCTCTTCAACATTGTATTGGAAGTCTTAGCTACGGCAATAAGACAAAAAAGAGAAAAAGAAAATTATTCTAATTGAAAAGGAAGTAGTAAAACTCTCATTATTTGCCAATGAGATGATAATATATATAGAAAACTCTAAAGATTCCACCCAAAAACTGTTAGAATTGATCAATGAATTCAGTAAAGTAGCAGGTTACAAAATAAATGCTCAGAAGTCAGTGGCATTTTTAACACCAATGATGAACTTTCAGAAAGAGAAATTAAGAAAACAATCCCATTTACAGTTGCATCGAAAACAATAAATTACCTGGGAATCAAATTAACCAAAGAGGTAAAAAACCTGTTCTCAGAAAATTATGTCATTGAAAAAACAAAAACAAAAACAAAAACAAAACAAGATGTGCTTTTTCAGAATTTTTTGTTTCAACCTTTACTTCTCTAATTCTAATTCTTTGTGACTGTCCATTTCCTACTCAGAGTGTTGCAAGTTCCTTATACTCTAACTGGATTAGTTGTCCCTCATCTGTGCCCCTCACTTCTCATCAGTATCTTAAGGACTAGTACCTTTTACTGAATTTATCTTCTTTTCCTGAAATTTTTTTTTCTTCTCAAATACTTTGTCTCTAGGAGGCCTTTGAAGTTAAAGACAGCATATTCTGATTACTTTGAGTCCATGCAAAGCAGCCCTTTTGAGTCCTCTCATAACAGAGTTAATGCTAACTCATTTTCATTGGTCAGAGTCAAAGCTTAGCTCAGATTCTGCCCAACCTGTCTCCTCCTTCAGCTGATTTAAACCTGTATTCTTTCACTGCACTAAACTGTAACCATAAGTATGACAGCTTTCAGTGAGTTCTTTGAGTCCTTCTAGTGAATTATCAAAACCGAGGGTGTTTTGATCTTCAGAACTGCCATCAGTCAAGCTTAGAGGGCACAGATTTCTCCAGAAGACTGCCCTCACTTCTGCCAAAAGCTGCTCTGCTCTTCTAGGCTACATGATGCTAAGCAGTTGTCTGAATACTACTCTTCAAGGGGGAATCTGAATTAACTTGATTGACCTATAAGACTTGTTTACATAGGAATACCCATTTGTATTAAAAGAAAACTCATAAAAACAATTTATTTACTCTTAACAAATTAGAATGTTGCTTATTTCCTTTTTTTTATTTTCTGTTCTAGGAAGCTATCCTAATCATATAAAATAACAAGTCTTTGTTAAAAATGGTTATCAAATAATTGTTTAAATATGGAATGTCTTGAAAAATTTAAATTCCCAACATTAAAGAAGTGATTAAATAAATTATAGTATAAACATCTAATGATAATATGTAGCCATTATTGAGATTGTTTACTAAGAAGTGTTAGACACATGTGAAAACGCTAATGAGATACTAATAAATAGAAAACAACAGGGTGTCAAATTTTATTCTCAATATGATTTTGACTCTAATTTGTTTTACTGCATTTTCTAAATTGCAAGTATCTGGAATGTATATTTTTGTAATAAAACAAGTAAATTTTATTGTAATAGAGATTTGACTTTGAAGAGTTATACTGAGCTTGAGGAACCAGAGATGGATAATTTCTTTGTTTCTCCAACTCTTCTGTACATTACTCAAGGGGTCTCAGGATAAAACCTAAAGTAGATTGAAAAACACTTGAAATATGATATTTAGATTTTTATTCTATAATAAATATATATGTGAAATATTTCTTTGTATTTAATAATATATTAATTTTTAAAATAAAAATAACTTACCTTCAGGAAAATAATTTCGACAGAACAGACCACAGACCACATTTTCTAATTATTTATCACACATACAATTTTCTCCTCTCTCAGCCTTCTCAAATCCCTAAGAACAGCCAATGCAAAAATTATATAACATTAATTGGTACCTGTGTAGCATAAGCTTTTTAGGATTCAAATTAAGGAGTATTCACCTAGTGTTTTACTCAAATAAAAGTATTACTCTAGGAACATTACTTATGTCTATCCTGTGTCATTGTGTGCTCTTTGCTATACCTGGATATGCCCTGGTGTAGTCACACATAACCCTCTTTGAGGAACACGATCACCTTTAAATTTCACATATTAATAATAACATATAGAAGTGTGCACACGTTATTTCTTTTAATTTCTAGCTATATATGTTTTCCCTGAAAAGTAGAATTGTCATTTGGTTTGTTATATCTGTAGAAAGATTTGGGTTCAGATAAGGAAAAAAAAACAAAAAATAAAAAACAAAAAACAAAAACACAAACTAACGAATAGTTCTCTTTAAATATTAAAAAAAAATTAGACTTCCTATGCCTAGATGTGTTTAAGCAGAAGTGCAGGGACTTAGCACTGTATAAAAGTGAGACTAAGATAACTTGAGTCTCCTTTAGACTATTAAAAATATACAGTGGATGCACCCATAGCTGTTGCATAGTGACTGAAATGACCAGGGAGTGTGTGTATTACGACATTCTTCATTACATCTACATCTTTCGCTCTACTACTTTTTTTCTCTCCTAAATAATTTATTTTCCTCCCATGATACAGATTTCTTTGCTGTGTTCAATTTTCCAGTGTACTACCTCATTCTCTCTCATATCTTTTCACTGAGAATTCAGACAGGAACTGGTGCGATAGCTGTTTGTTTGTTTCCAGATATTCAGACACAGTTGATTTCCCTGGTATATGAATTAAGCAGCACTTGTCTGTTTTCCATCTCCATGGCACATTGGCATGCCCTTTCAAACACCTTTTTTACCCCTACTTGCAACTCATTAAGATAATTGACTTTTTAAAATGTTTTTTTTTTAGCTATAGCATAAATTTTATTCCTTTAAATAATGTGATGGCCTGACCGTTTTTAAATAGTATAAAGGTTATTGTAATGACAAGTATTCTCACTAGAATATGACATGGGGTTAATGGTGAGGTGTAGTAATTTCCATTTCGGTGAACGATATAGAATACACATATCTTGAGGGAGTGACTTAGAATACACACTCCCAGACACCATCTGAAAACAAGCAGTGTGGGACACAGAAAAGAGAGGCAAAGAGAAGGTCATCAAATATAATTCCTGGAGAATGAGACAACTGCAACAACGGAGTCCCCAACAACTTACAAGCAAGTGAAGGAAGTAATAAAGCATCCTAGAGTCATCAGAAGTGGGTTTGTGTCCTGGCTCTACTCCTCACTTGTATAAGATTAAGCAAGGCTGGGGACTAAGGTGCAGTATTTAGTGAGGACAAATTATGTGGTGAGGGTGAGGGTAGAGAAGATGTGTCTGTTGACAACATATAGCTCTAGATTATGAAAAACTGTGAGTTAAATTTTAATTTTATTGACAAAAAATGGTCTGAGGTACCAGAAAATGTGTAAGATGACTCAGAAAGGAGTTGGGATACAAATTAAAAGGTTAAGCCAACACCTAGGGGCCTGGAATGAGACAGTAACAGTGGTAGTAGCAAGGAGACATATGTAACAACTAATAAGGAAAACCAATTAGATTAGTTGTTTAGGACAAGAATGATTCTTTATTTTCTATTTTAGCAGCTGGTAGTGCCAATCATAACAGGAAAAGATGCAATTTATATGGAAGACAATGAGGAATTCTCTCAAGGTCTTATTGGCTCAAAGGGCTTAAGTATCATTATAGATAGAAATGATCTATAAACAATAATGTTTATATCTAGAGGTCAACTGCAGACAGCAATTAGGAGTCATCCCTTTTGTAAGAATGTAACTCTGCTTTTAGATATGGACTATGAATACCTCAGGTGAGATGTAGGTAAGGTCAAGTGGCCACTGATTATTATCATGTTGACTAATATTTCAATGGTGCACCTTGCAACATACTTTTAAATATACATTTAATTCCATCTCAATGAGTGAAATATGAACAATTAGCATCATCTACATCTTTCCAAGTATAACAGAAAGTTTAGAAAGTTATATGTTTTCAAATTGAAAATACAGCATAAAATAATAGATTCGGTGCCTTTCTGCTATCCTGATCAGGAGCTGCCCAATCATAAATGGCAGCAGACCCTAGAGCTAGCTATCAGAACATCTGCAAAGCCAGAAAACTCTTTGATGCTATAAATTACAGTTCCATTCCTTTATTGTCTTTCATTCTTGAGATCCCCTGGTTACTGGTTCTCTTGAATTTAAACTACTCAGTCTCTATTAAAAAGATATATTTATTAGGCCTATATCATAAATATTTGGTTCCTTAATATTTGGAAAAAAATATTACCATTATTTTGTCCTTAGGCAGAACCCATATCATCAGATTTCGCCTAGCTTTCTGAGCAAGGAGTAGAAACCGCTAATGCTTTTTCTCTCAAAAAATTCCAATTTTTTTCAGGATGTCGTATTATAAACTTGAAGAGATTCTGATTATTGGAGCGATAGGCTCTATTGCCCAAGAAAGCCAACAAAGTCTCTTCAAAGGAAGTAGAAATTAGGATCAAGAAAAAGATGTCAGGTCTGGAACATGAAAGTTTAATGACGGTAGGTCATCTTATTCCTGTTTTGTGAACAGGAGGTAAAGATAAAACCATCCAATTGGCCCAGCCTCAGTCACCCATTAATCAGTCAACTATGGTTGGGATTTTGTTGAACAAGCATGGCTTCTAGGTATTCTATTAATCTACCCAAGAGATAAGAGAAAGAGGTTCTATTCTTGTAAATTTAATATGTGGCATGTGTGTTTAACATGATCTGTTATATGTCCATTACAAGGACAAACATTTCCAATATTATAGCAGATATCTATGTCAAGAATAAAACAAAAAAAGTTAACATTATAAAACTACATTGTATGATCATTACTTTTTAAAGAGATTGACAATTTTTTTTTTAATTTCAAGAAACTATTCAATCTAAGAAATATTTATAGGATACAATTTAACATGTTCTAGAAATTGCACCTAGCACCTCCTCTCTGTTAAAACCCCTTGGTAAATCCTGCTGATAGAAATATCAACATGAGCCAACATTCACCAAAGACTTATAGTCAGGAGTAAAGACATAACTATTGTTACCCGTACTTATTTTACATTTTTTTCTACATCTGGAATGTTATTCAACTGGGCTACTTTTTGGAGGCTAAGAGAGACACTGTGAGAATGTAGGAATCCAGAGTTTAAAAAGCACACAATACAAATTGAAAGGATAAATCAATACACTTATCTATCGTACTTTGAGAGGTAAATATATAGATGACCAAGAACTTCCAAAACAGAAAATTGACCCTGGGAATGGTGAGAAAGAGGAATAGATGCATTGTTGGACGGTGATGGTTATTCTTGATTTTTTCTTATAACTTTTACTCTGAATTTTATAACAAACTTCTGGTATTTCAAATTAGAGCTTCATCTGCATTTCCCCTGAGATACATTGCTTTATAGTGAACTGTGCTTTTCAACTAGTGTGACACTAAGCTTCTGATACTGTATGAGTTACTATATGAGTTTTATTAGCCTGTTCTAAGAACCAACTCTGATTTACATATTGTTTCTATGGGGAGTGTGTTCAGAGTGCCAATTATAGGGCCTATCCTACACTGAGGTGGGAGGATTCTTGGAAAACTTCTGTGACTGGAAATCCGTTTATGTCCCAAAATAATATGACAATTCCTAACCCGCATGGCAGAGCACTAATTTCTTTTCATTTATTTTGGAGTTTGTTAGTGCTTTATAAACTGCCTTTTAATGTGAGGAGTTGTCGAAAGGACACGCACACACAGAAAGGTTCAAACTGAGGTTGCCCAGACACATTCCAAGAAAAGAAAGGGAACAATCAGTTTTGGAGTATGTACTATGAGGATAAATGGGGAGTGTTTGAAGCCAGTTGACCAGTGACCAACTTACAAAGACTCATTAAGTTCTGGGCACTGAAGCTGCAGGTAACACTTTTTTTTTTTTTAATTCACACTTTATTAATCTCCCCCTTTTCTAAACCACTGTGATATTTATTGTCTTGACTCTGAATCAGTCACTTACCATAAGGTTAATGGTGGGAATCTGTGCACAAATCTTGCTTTAATTGGCTGTAACCTCTAGAAGGCAGAGCCCAACATTAGCCTTTGCTTTCTCACCCACAGAGCCCAGCTCAGTGTCTGGCACATGTGTTCAGGAAGTGAGCACAGCATGAATGAATGCACTTGCTGGAAGCTACTACAGTTCTGGAATAGTTCATTTTGTTTTCCAGCTATTCCAGGGTAACTTTCTAATTCCACAACTTCTACCAAAATTGCATGCCTGACACAACCAACCAGTCAGTGAAAACTGCTACTACTGTGAATCAACCAACAGATGGGAAGATTTTATAGTTGGAAAGCATGAATGAATTAGCTCCACATTAGAAAAGACTCCATCTTGTTTTTGTTTTAATGATCATAAAGAAATAAGTCTTTCAAAGACTGTGGGAAACTAGATTTCCAAGTGAGAATAGATGTGATATTTGGGAGAAAGGAGTGATCCTTAGAAAGGCATAAGGTAAAAAAATGGTACAAATAAGACATAAAACTAGAAAGGGATCTATTTGTCTTTTCACTTTTTTGAGAGAGAAATGAAGCTAGAATAAAGCTAAAGACATTGACATTGTCTCAGATTCTTGATAGGGAGAGCAGTGGCAGTGGAAGAATTCAGAAATGGAGAATATGCATGACATCTCTGCATTCTTAATTTCAAGTGGAGTCTCCCTGCTTAGGAGGCCAAATATCACAGCAGCAAAAAGAGAAAGAAGAGATCTTCTAGCTTTGTCCTAGCTTATGCAATATCAAGTAACTGTATGCTTAGATGATTAAATGTTATTTTTAATCTGTGAAAATAGTACATATAAGATGTTTGCTTCAAATATGACTATCACCTGGATCTCTAAAACATACATACCCATATATAGTACACAATGGACAATGCAGAATTAGTAATTCATTCTTTTAACAGTGGTTTAATACAACTAGGCATAGAGGTTTAGAAGGATGTATGATTTTTTTCATCCAATACCAGTTTTTCTCAACCCCTCCTCAAAGGAGATCATTTTTCCAGGGGTGATACAGCAATGAAATAGTGACAAATAATGTATGCAATATTTTTCTAAGACCTTATATTTAGAAAATAAATATGTACTATTTTCATAATACAAACTGTAAGAATTATGTTTCTCAAAATCTTCTTGATTGGAGAAACAAGGGATAAGAATAGTTGAGAAACACTAAAATAGACTGAGTTTCTTGTATGCAGACCACATGTCTCCGGGTTGCTTTTTTTTTTTTTTTTTTTGATCTCTCCTCCTCATTTTCCTTCACAATACCTTCAAGCTTATGTTCCTGTAGTTGGGCTCTGCCTTGCTTCATTCTCAGGCTCTACGCAAGACTTTGAGGATACAAAGATAACTAATGCAGAGCCTCTGGCCTCAAGATGCTGCACTCTGGAGGAGAAGACAGTTAAATAAACAGATAGATGAAACATGATGCTGCAAGATTTAATCACAGAGTGTTTGTTGTGCAAGAGTATAGAGACACTAAACTCATACTTGAGTTAAACAGAAAAATAAAACATCGATAAAAATCTTTACTTATACTCAGCAGGACAAATACTTCAACCAACGTATATCAGTGAAGACCACCTATCCTCAAGGAATGTCTTACGGGAAGCTTAAGATTATGTTTCTATGCTTTCTTCTTTCCTCTCACACTGGAAACAAACACTTTGTTCTCAATTCACACATTAGCTTCTATGGAATTTATTGCTGGAATTTTGGCAAAATAATTTATGGACGAGAGCCTTTAAAATATTTAATTGGAAATATGGTGCCTTCTACCTTCATTACATAGAATATGGGAGCACATTTTAGAATCCTTTCAAGGAAAAGTATTTCTAAATCAAATTACTTAAATGCAGTAAGTTTTTGCTTTTCACATGAGTAAATATCTCAGTTGAGATGTAGAAAACCATTTAGGTCCCTATTTATCTCTGCTTTGCAAATGGGTACTGGCTTCTCTTAGCATAAAGCGGAGAACAGTGAGTGGTGGGTGTGTGTGATAAGGGTGACTCCACTGGAAATGAGGTGGCTAAAGTTTCAATCTCATTTCCTGTCCTCAACAGCTTTGCCAATTGTCTCGGGAATCAGTGAACTGCATTATCCTTAAAAACAATAGTGTTTCATCAGAAAGCGATTTTCAAGAATGAGCCATTTTCCTTTGCTTCCTTTAGTTACTGAGGCTCATTGATCTAAGAGGGCAGCAGAACACAGTGGTGAAGTCTGTTCCTGGATTCAGACTATTTTACTATTATGATCTGCAGGACTCATGCTTGTCACCTGGCTTCTCTGAACATGTAAAATGAAGATAATAATAGTACTTATTTGAAAGGATTATGGCAGTTAAATAAGTTAACACATACAAAGAACTCAAGCAGTGCCCACATATTACAGGCACTGAATAAATGCTTTAAAAAATGTTAGACTCATATTTATTATTATATTTATTGAATTACTAGTATACGCCATACATTCTACATAGGTTATCTTCTTTTAATTTTTTCACAATGGCCTTGTGAAGTATTAGCATTTGTTTTATAGATTCCAAAACTGAGGTAACAGCGCAGTGGGATTCAGTTACATAGCATCATTCAGTAAGTGGCTCAGGTAGAATTTACTTAGAGTTGACTGACATCTAGGTTGTGCTTTATTTTAAACACCATTGGAATGATTTCAGAAAAGTGTATTTTCAATAATTAAAGAAAAAAATTTCTTAAGTATTGCTGGGAAAACTTTTTTTTTAAATTTAAACAATTCTAATCAAATACTTATTTCACTTAAAGGTGAGGTGTTATGGGTAATGGAAGCAATATATAAATGAGTCAGCACTTTAACCTAAGGGCTAACAGTGAGACCAAGTAGGTGCCCCACAGGCCCAGGGACAGTGGCTTCACTCATTCCTTATCCACAAGGATGGTTGGTTTGAGTGTTTTTCCAAAATAATTCACTTTCTTTAATGATTCTAGGACTCTTTGTATATGTCTAAATAATTTTTATTGAAGCTGAAACAGTTGTGTTAATGCGTGAGAAAATGTATTTGGTTATCATGTGGTGCATCTGTAAACCTCAGAGGCTAAGCCATGATGGTTGTGAATGGTGAATAATAAATGAATGAGGGAAAAAGCTGAAAGAAAAAAAATTTTGGATTCGTATATCCTCATTATGTTAAATGAAAAAATCTCTCTCAATTTAAGAAATCTCTTCATATATAATTTAATTATCAGATTGACAAAATAATATTTAAAAAGATGAAATTTTGTCACTGCCTATATTATCTCACATATTATAACCATTTCACATAGTTCTTACAACAATCATATGAGACAGATAATTCTTTCATTTTGTAGATGTCAAAGTAGAAAATTAGAGCGATTAAGTGATTCAACAATCCCACATAACAAGTAATAGTAAAAATGCCCCTTTTTTTTTTTTTTTTTTTTAGATCTTAGCACATGTCAGATACTGCTTACAGTAGATTTTAGGTATTTTCCATCAACTTATTAAATATTTATGACATGCCTACTATGTACTAAACTCTCTTCTCAGGCTTAAAGATAAAACAGAATGCTAAACATGATGCTTAGGGCTCAGATTCTCAACGCATGGTAGAAGGGGAGGCTGCAGTTAATATGTGAGTGAATTTTATGTAATATCATAACATAAATGCTATAGATGAGGAAACAGGGAGAGCTGGAGGGGTACATTTTAAAATAGGATGCAGGGGTACATCTGGGAAAGAGGAAGAAATAAAGTTCAACACTCATGATAAAGCGCTATCTGTTTACACTTATATAAATCTGGTTGACACACATCACTGCATCAGGGACTAGAATAAGAACTGGGGTCAAGAGCCGGAGAGGTAGCAAACAAAGAGTGTCAGATCCATAAACTAAAATTAATTTTAGACTGTGATAAAGAATTTTAAAAAGCATTTATTTGAGCAATAGTAGCTGCAGCCTGGGAGATATAGATTCAGGTAGCAACCTAAATTGTTCCAAAGAGACAAGCGGGGGAGGGGCACCTGTTTTTAAAACAAGTTCCCAGTGAGGTTCTCAAATAGGTCTCAGGTTTTTTTTGCACAGTTCTGATTGGACAGGACAGGTCTCATTCTGTTGGCAGAAAGAGGAAACCAAGGTGTCCTTGTAGTTGTTGGCTCAGATGGTGCAAACAAACGGATATACTATGGGCTAGCAGGGGATTTGGTCTGAGGTCCTTCCCGGTACACAGAGTACAAAAGGAGCCCCTGTCAACAAATGACTGCTTGACTGTTACTATTTATAAAATCTGGGCCCTCGGATGACCATGGGGAGTCCATATCAACACATAAATTTCTTCTCAGTGTCTACAGATTCATGGGCTTATATAGAACTGAGCTGCTATGCTATTTCATCACACACTACTATAGCATAATTTTTAAGAATTCATGTTTTATAAGTAGCCCTCCATGGTTTAAATACTATCTTTAGGGGAGTCCCCTTAGGCAAACTATTTAAACTTGCTGTAAATTTCCTTAAGCTGTAAATTGAATAAAATGTTATATCATGCCTCTTAAGGTGCTTGTAAGGATTAGTGAGTTCTCTGATCTCACTTCCTAGCATTCTCTTTCTCATAGACTTCTCTATATACCTTGCCCAGCCCTCACACTCCCATCCAATTCTATTGGCCACACTTATGTTCTGGTGTTCTTCAAGTTGTTCCTACATGGTTCATTCTTACTCCAGATTTTACTATGGCTTGTTTAGTTGCCTTTTTTCTGTATCAGTTCAAGTGTCATCTTTTCCATTAGGTTTTTAAAAACCTCACCTGAAGCAAGTGCCTTGCAAAATAATGCTGTCTCCCCAAAAGGTTCTCCTCCACTGTTTCTTATCATCTCTAGGCCAGTTAGCAGGGTCAGGTCTCCCTATACTGCAAATAAAGACATATGGTCTAATATCCAGAAGAAAATAACTCCCAATAGAAAAACAACAACAACAAAAAAAATGCAAAAACAAAACAAAACAAAAAAAACAGCACCTACATAATAAGACTCTAGCAAGAATCAGGGGAAGATGAGTGGAAATGGACCTTGAGGGGTTGGAGGTAAGGTGAGAAATTAAACTATAAATTTGACTAGGCAAGAATTTGTTGACATATGAATTGTGACCTATGTTTAAGATTTAGTAACCTGACAAGGTTGGCTAGAAGTAACCTCAATACGCTGTGGGTATGACTACTTAAAGCTATGAAATAATGTTGGTTAACAATAAATGCCACAGAGATGGAAGAACTACAGTGCCAAAATATTGAGGTAAGGGGCAAAAGTTTTAGGGAAGTGGAAATGGATTTATTATGTAAAACCTGGGAAACCATCATATGATTATGTGTTCTAGGCAGACCAATAGGACATCCCTTTAACTAAGATTAAGTGTGTCCCAGAGAGAGAGAGAGAGACTGAGCATCCTAATACCATTGGAGTTGGCTCTCCTCTGGATCTGATAGCTGGAGATGTCACCATGAGGCTGGGCTTCTTAGACACAATGCAGATGTAGGGCAGATAGTATCAATGAGGGGATTCTGGAATGACATAAGCAAGGTGATGGCATTTAGCAAAATGCAATTATTAAAAAGTACAGGAAGGCCCAAATGAAAATGAGAATGTCTTATTCCTTGAAATCAATAGTGATGGCTAATAGATCATGATATTCAATGAGGCAAGATAGGTCAATACCCCATTAAAAGAGAATGAAAGAAAGCTGCTGACCAGAAGACACATTACATCCCTGTATAGAAACAGGGGTCCTGAATATAATATAGTTCATAGGTCCAGAACTTATCCACTGAAGGGGAGACCAGAAAGAAGGATTCCATGATGCTACCACAGGTATTTATGCCAAATATGACTCAGATCCTTTCTGAAAGATACCTATAATATAATATAGTATACTAAATTCATACTGGAAAAAAAGAGTATCCAGCCTTTTCAAGAATTGTTGGCTTCGGATTCTGATATATCATTGATGCCAGAGAGATAAAAACACCATCAGAATCTTCCAGCTAGTAAGAGCCCTATTGGGGCCACTTATAAATGGAGCTGTAGGCCAAGTCATCTCTCAATTGATTCAAACATTCTGCAGACCTTCCCTGCTATCATTTCCCTAGTCTCCAAGTGTATAGTTGGGATAAATGTATTTAGAAGCTGGTGAAATATAATTTTAGTTCATGATTTATGGACTAAGAGTCATGATGACAATAAGGACTAAGTTAAGTCCCTGAAATGGACCTTTGCGACACCCTCACTCTCAGCAATGGTAGTAAATCAGAAGTAATAATGCATGCTACAGGAATTGCAGAGATTAAAGTCACCGTTAAAAATGTAAAGCTTTAAAGGATGCTGCAGTGGTGCTGCCCAATATAATCATATTCGATTAGTTTGTATGGCTCCTACGAACACTTGGAAAATGACTATAGTCTACCGTAAACTTAGCCAAATGATAGCCATGATTTTTAGCTACATATATAATGTGGTATTTCCACTGGAACAGATTAATACAGACTTTGGCACTTGGTATGTGGCTATTAATCTCATGAACAGGCTCTTCTCAAAACACGTCAGTAAAAAGGATCAAAAGAAGCCCCCCTACCATGTTTATTAAAATATAATTGACATACAACATTGTGTAAGTTTAAGGTACACATGTGATGATTTGATACATGTATATATTGTGAAAGTTTAACCACAATAAGCCTAGTTAACTCACACTGTCTCTCACATAATTACCATTTTGTTATGGTGAGAACAGCAAAGCTCTACTCTCAAAGCAGCTTTTGAGTATAAAATGCAATGCTGTTACCGTACTGTAGTGACCATGCCTTACCTAAGACCCCAGAACTTCTTCATCTTATAACTGAAGATTTGTATCCGTGGACAATATGTCTTTAATTTCCCCACTCCTCATCTCCTGACCATCTTCATTCTCCTCTCTGTTTCTGAGTTTGATGTTTTTAGATTTCACATATAAGTAAGAACATACAGTATTCGAATTTTCCTATATGGCTTATTTCACTTAGCATAATGCCCTCAAGGTCTGTCCATGTTGTCACAGATGGAAGGATTTCTTTTTTTTTATGTCTGAGCAATATCCCATGGTTCATATTAACATACTTTCTTTATAAATTTATCCATCAGTGTACCCTTAGGTTATTTCCATGTCTTGGCTATTGTGAATAATGGTGCAATAAACATGGAAGTGTAAATATCTCTTTGAGATCATTATATAGATATAGATATAGATGATAGATATAGATAGATAGATAGATAGATAGGTAGGTAGATAGATAGATAGATAGATAGATAGATAGATAGATAGATAGATAGATGGATGTGCTGGATCATAAAGTAGTATTATTTTTAATTTTTCTGTTTTCCACACTGGCCGCACTAATTTATATACTCTGCATCTTCACCACACTTGTCATCTTTTGTCTTTTTGATGATAATCTTTCTAACAGCATGAAGTGATAGTTCATTGTGGTTTTGATTTGCATTTACATGATTATTAGTAATATTAAGCACATTTTTACTACACTCGTTGGCCATTTGTATGTCTTCCTTGGAAAATGTCTATTCGGTTCTGTCCTTTTTAAAATGAGGTTGTTTCTTTTCTTGCTATTGAGTTGTATGAGTTTCTTATATTAACCCATCATCAAATATATGGTTTGAAATTTTATTTTTATTATTCCATTGGTTGGTTTTTTGTTTTTTTTTTTTTCATTTTGTTAATTGTTTCTTCTGTGCAGAAGTGTTTTGGTTTGTAGTTTTATATGTTGATTTTTCTTTTTATTGCTGGTGCTTTTATTTCAATAAGTTCATTAAAAAAAAAATGTTGTTGGGTCCATAGTGTAGTGGTTAACATGTCTGCTTTATACGCAAAAGGTGCACGGACCATACCCTGGGTACGCCAGGCCCCCCTGAGTGCACCTCACAAACGTGGAGGAAGAGATGCCCCGCCTTCAGAGATCCAGTTCTTAAGAGTTGGAAATTGGCGGGGAATGGAGGTGGATTAAATGAGGGATGAATTAAAGAGGTGAGGGGGAAATTATTGACAAAACAAATGTTAAGGAGCATTTTACCTACTTTTTTCCTAGAATTTTTTGGTTGCAGGTCAGGTGTTTAAGTCCTTAATTCATTTCAAGTTAATTTTTGTAACTGTGTAAGATAGGGGCTATTCAGGGTCTTTTGTAGTGCCGTATGAATTTTCTGATTGCTTTTTATACTTTTGTGACAAATGTCATTGGAATTTTGATAGGGATTGCATTAAATGATAGTATGAATATTTTAATAATATTAAACCTTCCAATCCATAAACAGAGAATATCTTTTCATTGTCTTCTTAATTTTTTTTATCAATATCTTATTGTTTTCAGTATATAGATCTTTCATTTCTTTGGTTAAATTTATTTCTAAGTATTTTATAGATTGATGACATTACGAATGTAATTTTTTTAAATTTATTTTTCAGATAATTTATTATCATTGTCTAGAAATACAACTATTTGTTGTATATTAATTTTGTATCCTGCAACCTTTTGGAATTCTTTTAGTAGCTCAAACAGGGTTTGGAGGGAGTTTTTAGGATTTTCGATATACAAGATGATGTCATCAATAAATAGATAATTTTACTTCTTATTTTAATTTGTATGACTGTTATTTATTTTTCTTGCCTAATTACTCTGAGTAGAATTCCAGTACTATGTTGAGTAGGAATTGTTATATTGGGTAAATTTGTCTTGTTCCCGACTTAGAGAAAAAGCTTTCAATTTTCACACTTGATTATAATTTTGTCAATAGGTTTGCCATATATGGCCTTTATTATGTTGAGGTATATTTCTCCTATATATAATTTGTTGAAAGTTGTCATAAAAGAATGTTGGATTTTGTAGAATGCTCTTTCTACATCTATTGAGGTGATCATAAGACTTTGTTTTTCATTCTATTAATGTGGTATACCACACTTATTAATTTACTTATGTTAAACCATCCTTGCTTCTCAAGAATAAATTCCATTTCATCATGGTGTATGATCCTTTTAAAGTGCAGTATTTTTTAATTCTTTTTTTTTTTAATGTGTGTGTTTTGTGAAGAATTTTGCATGTATGTTTAACAGGAAAATTGGCTTATAATTTTGCTGTTGTTGTATCTGTATCTGACTTTGGAATCAGGGTAAGATTGACCAATTAAATTAGTCAGAGTGTTCCTTCTTTTCCAAATTTTTAAAAATTTTGAGGATTGGCATTAATTCCTTTTTAAATATGTTTGTAGAATTCACCTGTAAGACCATTTGCTCTAAGATTTTCTTCATTGGGAGGATTTTGATTATTGATTCAATTTTATTTAATTTTATATTTTAAAAAATAAACAAAATTGGCAAAAGAAGATTTAATTTATTTGGGCGAGTCATTTATTTTAATTGCCCCTGAACATGGTTAATTCTACTCTCTTTCACAATATAGGCCTAAGGGACTTTGATCATATTGACAATCTCTAGAACATCGTGTTAATCCACTATACTGAAGACATATTAATAAGATCTAACAAGTAGTATTGTAAGTACATTAAAAACCTTAGTAAAACACTAATGTACCAGAATGAAGGAGATAAACTCATCAAGGTTTGGGATATCTGCCACATGAATAAATGGTTTGGAATCCAGTCATATGAGGCATGCTAGAACTTTGTGTCTACGGTATAAGTCAAGTTGTTGCTACTCATATCTTCTTATCACCAAGAAATAGCCAGAGCAGTTGGTGGGTCTCGTTGAATTTTGCAGTCAGCATTACTGTACTTGGGAATACTGCTTTAACTTACTTATCTAATGTCTTGAAAGTCTAGAAATTTTGAGTAGTGTTCAGAACTAGGTCTAGGTATGGTGTTATATCCCCAAAAGCTAGACTTTAGTCTGTGAAACAAAACATGAATGCAAGATCTATCTCTCATCATCACTTACAATAACGTACTTATGAAATTTGTCTCTGATTCCCCCACAACTTAGGCTCTGTTGTAGTAGAGAGTCTTCCTTCTGTGGCAGAGATAGGAAGATGTTAATAATTAGAGGCTAGAGATAAAACATTCTATAGAACTTGAAGTACAATTTTCTCACGGTAACTTTAGGCTCCGCATGGAAGTGGCCCAGGAGGCAAAGGATAGGTCACCTTGCTAGTAAAGGTCACTGACCCTAACTTCCATTGTGCAGAGTTGCTGTTTTATAATGTGGGCAGTGAGGAGTATATCTCACAATCCTGAAGATTCATTAGGGTGATGCCTAATGTTTCCATGGAGATGACAAGAGTGAAGGGGCTATGTTAACAACCTTAGATTAACAAAGGTAGGGCATTAGAAGGTGAAGAATGTGAGTCAGCTCTACCTCCTGGCCACCCTATGAATAAATGACTTAAACATCCTGTTCTCAACAGCCGTACTCAGCTTCTACAGACTCATGTCTATGGCTTCTTTTATGGACTCAATCAATCTCATATTTGGTCTTCTTCTTTTCCTGCTGCCTTTAATTTTTCCAAGCATTATTGTTCTTTCTAAAGAACCATGCCTTCTCATAATGTGCCTGAAGTACGATAGCATCAGTTTTGTCATTTTTGCCTTCAGAAATGTTACAGGCTTAATTTTCCCTAAGATCCAATACTTCATGTTTCCATCTATCCAGAATATCTATAGAGGTCTCTTCTAACAGTTTATGTCAAATGAATCTTTCTTTTTTTCTCTATGAGTCTTTTTCACTGTTCAACTTTCACATTCGTATATAGTAATTGGGAATATTAGAGTGTGAGTGATCTTAGCCTTGTTTCTAATGACATATCTTTGTTCTTGATGATCTTTCTTAGTTTTTTCATTGTTGCCCTTCTGAGTTTTGGTCTTCTCTTGATTTCTTGGCTGCAGTCTGTCTCCATTTGAATTAATGACTAAATGAACATAAGCAAATCTTTAATAATTCCAATGTCTTATTTTCAATGTTAAAGTTGTATATTTCTTCTGTAATTATAGTGTTTGTCTTTCTTGAATACAGTCCTGCTTTGGCCCTTTCCTTTTTCAGCAGAAGTTGTTTCAAATTATTGCTATTTTCTTCCAGTAAGATGGTGCCATCTGCATATCTCAATTTATTGATATTTTTTCCACTGATTTTCACACTTTCTCCTCTGAGTCTAGCCCAGTTTTTCATGTGATATATTCTGCATACAGATTAAACACATAAGGAGATAAAATGCCTCCTCGTTTGATAACTTTGTCTATAGAAAACCATTTTGTCTCTTTATATTTTATTTTGGCAGTGGTTTTCTGTCAACAATACAGATTCCACAGCAGAACAATCTAAGTGCTGAGGCACACTAATTTATTTTAGAGCAACCCATAGCCCTTCATAATTGACATAGTCAAAGGTTTTACTGTATGTAGTCTGAAACACAGACTAACCTTGTGAAATTCTTTGGAGCAAGCCTGTATCCAACAATAAATCTCAATTAGATCTCTAGTGTCTCTTCCTGTTCTGAATCCTGCTTGAACATCAACATTTCTTGTTCCATATAAATTAGGAGACTTTGTTGCATCATCTTAAATATTGCTTAATTTGCATGGGAAATTAGAGCAATGGTCCTACAGTTACTGCACTGCTTGACACTTCTAAACTTGAAAATTGGAATGTATATTGAACATCACCAGTCTGTAGGCCATTGTTTTATTTTTCATATTTTTTTTTATATATTTTTATAAAGATTTTGACAGATTCAGTCTCTGTAGCTTGAAATAATTCTATTAGTATCCTATCTACCCCTAGATATTTATTTCATCCCAATATTTTCAGGGCAGCTTTCACTTCATTTTCTAGAATTATATGTTCTTCTTTATAGGAGGAATCTTCTTCAAAGACATGTCATCCTTTTCTCTCTTATTTACAGATTTTCAGTATACTGTTTC
This sequence comes from Pteropus medius, assembly GCF_902729225.1. NCBI lineage: Eukaryota > Metazoa > Chordata > Mammalia > Chiroptera > Pteropodidae > Pteropus > Pteropus medius. Next base: position 6,768,463 of record NW_024346771.1, read on the forward strand.
CACATTTCCTTTGTTTTTACCTGGTCAGATAATGTGCTTCCTTGTTGGTCATTCAGCATTACTACTCTAGGTTTAGATTTTCTTTTTATTTCTTGAATCTTCTGGTAGAGATCTCTTTTTGTTGTCATTATTGTTGTTTTCTTCTATTTCCTTGCATAGACTATTGTAATGGTTTTTTTCAGCTCTATGTGATATTATGGCGCGAACGATTCTGAGACCCACGGAGTCAATTGAGATTAATTATGAGCCTTTATTAGCCGGCCAGCGACTGACTCTCTACCACGCAGGGCTAGAGGAGATCAGCCCTGAGCTTTCAGAGGAGGCAGCTGATAAAGCTTACGGCCATATCCTGGTGGTCTCCTGAACAAGCAAGCAGATTACAGAAGCGGAAGTTGGCTGTTAACATATCTTTGCCCAGAACAACACCTTTAATTAACAAGTAAATGGATTACAGAAGCAGACATTGGCTATCTTCATATCTTATACAATACACTTCCTCAACCACACACAAGCAAGTAGGACAACTTCTGGTATCTAAAGATATTTCTTCCCTGTAGCTGACTTAGCTAGTTGGCTCACTTGAAAATTTTCCACCCTTAACAATGACGGTGGTTTAAAGAGTGTGTCCAGGATTCTGGCACCGTTTTTGTCACCTTTTACTTTTGCCTCTCACTTTTTAAAAATAATTTTTAGAGTTTCTTTTGTCATCCATTTTGATTTTCCTTTTCTTTTTACTTCTGGCACTGTCTTTTCACATTATTCCCCAATAATATTTCTAGATTCAGTCCACAGTTCTTCTGGTTCTTAGTCATTAAGTTTAACAGTATATTTTTTAAATGTGGACTTTAAATCTATCAGGGATGTTATTTACACTATTTTTTTTTTTTTGTCATTGTGAATGTTTTAGTGCTTGTCTTCAGTTTTTTTCCAATGTCTGATATTAACAATTCATGGTCAGTACCACAATCTGCTCCTGTTCTTATTTTGCCAGAGAAAATACAGCTTCTCTATCTCCTGCTTTCAATTATATAGTCTATTTGATTTCTATATTGGCTAGTTGGTAAAATCCACATATACAGTCATCTATTCAGTTGTTCGAAGCATGTGTTTGTGATGGACAAGTTGTTGGCTTTACAGAAATCTACAAGCCAATCTCTTGCTTTATTTCTAATCCCTAGTCCAATTTTTTCTGACGACATTTGATTATGATTTATTTCCTACTTTTGTGTTCTAGTCACTTATAATTACCAGCATATCTTGTTTCGGTGTATGTTCAAATTCTTCTTGGATACTTTCAGAAAAGTTTTCAATTTCTTCTTCTTCAGTTTCTATAGTTAGAATTTAGACTTGAATGATGGTTATGTTAATAGGTTTTCCTATAAGTCTGATTGATATTATTTGTTCAGATCATGCATTCTAGCCCCTACCTGTGCTATGTCTTGCTTCGGTATTAAAGCTACTTTTTTTTTTTTTCCTGAGCTTGTCATTTCCAGGATACAGCACTTAGCATTTGCCTGACTGGAAATGTCCCATTCCAATCCACTTTAGTTTGCTAATAACAAGCACTGCAATGTTTAAACATTCCATCCTTGCTTTACTATTTCCAATTAACCTTGGTTCACTTTTCTTAGGTTCCATATTCTAATTGTATCTGTTGTGCAGCATCATACTTTTGCCTTTGTGCACATGGCTGCTAGATATCCTTTGAGCTTTGCTCTAGTGGTATCATTAGTAACAATGTTATTCTTACATGTTCTCTGCTCTTCCCGAATAACTGTTTGAGTGTTTTCTGATCTAGGAGTTTCATCATTCAGCATTGTCTCATATTTTATTTTGGATTGCCTTATCATGAAGTTTTCAAGGTAAACAAAAAACAAAAAAAGAAAGGAAGAAAGGAAGAAAGGAAGAAAGGAAGAAGGAAGGAATAGAATGAATAGAAGGAAGGAAGGAAGAAGGAAGGAAGAAAGGAAGGAAGGAAGGTAGAAAGGAAGGAAGGAAGGAAGGAAGGAAGGAAGGAAGGAAGGAAGGTAGAAAGGAAGGAAGGAAGGAAGAAAGAAAGAAAATGCAGCAGTGGTTTACTGTTGCCTTCTGCTGCTCAGTATGTGGGCCCAAACCACATATATTCAGGTCCGTGCTGTCACAATCACCAAACCCTATAAAATGTAAGTGCTTCTGTGGGGGAAAAAACAAACAAACAAAGCAGAATACTTGGGGATAAAAGTCTAGGTCATACCACCATAACTGAAGTGAAGGATTCTAGAATTTAGGTGGAAGAGAAAGATGATAAAATTATTTCCTCAGGTCTAGCTGCAGCAGTAAAGATCCATTAATCGTTTGTATTAAGTCTATACAGAGATTGTGGTTGGCCATCAACTTAAAAGAGACTGTGACAGAGTCTACTTAATATAGGACAAAAGTGATTCTGAAAAGTACAAGGAGTGAGTAGTCTTGATCCTCTCAGGCACCATTTCATATCTTCTAAAGGCATCTCTTCTAACTACTACTGCTATGACTAGCTCTCTACAGGTGTTAATTAGTTTATACACATGTAATTTGTTAATGCTTTACCTTGGGCCTCATTTCTCATCCTGGAGTTTTGGGTTTTTTCTTTTTTTTCTCTTTTTTTGACTATAGAATGGTGATATGTCTATAGGAAACTTCATGTCACTTATTATGGGTAATTTAGCAATAAATCAAAGTTAACATTCATATTGTCATCTTGATCATCTGGGATAATTCAATGTATGAATGTTTGTCTCCTTCTTCTCTCAAGCAGCTGATTCTGTGAAGCATTCTGTAGGCTCATCAGAAAGGTCTATGGTGATGAACAACTTACCAATGCATTTTCTTTCTTTTTTTCCTATTGCCTGTTTACTCACCTGTCCCTCTCACCATCTTTGATCACATTTGCAAATAAACTATCTACATATAATTAACTTTTGTCTCAAGATCGGTGTTTGAGGAACTCAAGGCTAAGACATTTCACAGTCTATGTGTTCATGTCATGTTTTTAAATTTTCTTTATAACTGTTAAGTCTAAAATGTAAAAGAATTTTAATTGCAATAGGTTAATTTGATATTCTCAGGAGAAATTATATATATATGCATATGCTAATATACATATATTATATGTATATGCTAATATGTATGTATATGCTAATATACATACATATAATATATATGTATATACTAATATACATATATTAGCATATATACATGCTAATATATTTACATATATATATTATGCAGAGCTCAGCAGGCCCACATCTATTGTAGCCAGAAAACTTCAGCACCCAATATACTTATTCTTACTTCCTGCTATCTGCTGTATATATAGTATATATACTATATATACAGCAGATACTACATATGTATATATAATATATACACATATATACATATATATGTGTATATATGTATATATACGTATATGTGTATACATGTGTATATATTATCTATCATATATATAATATATACATATATACATATATGTGTATATATAATGTATATACATATATATGTATATATGTATATATATGTATATATTATATCATATATAGTATATATTATATAGTATATATGGTTATAATATATATGTATATATGTATGTATGTATGTATATATGTATATATATTAGCATGTAGCTAATATACAACATAAAAAAGCATCTGCAAATAGTTTTTTTTCTCTTTTTTTAAAACTGACTGCTCAGGAACTTGTGTTCAGGAATAAGCCGAAGAGATGCCCTCCTGAAATGCTCAGATGGGGTTAATCAGAGTTGGTTCAGACCAAGATTAAAAACTCAGAATCAAATTAGCAGATAAAATAATTTAGGAAATGTGTTAAAACAAAGCAAAACAAAACAAAACAAAAACAGTCTTAACACTTGCCTATGAAGCAGATAGCAGGAAGTAAGAATAAGTACATTGGGTGCTGAAGTTTTCTGGCTACAATAGGTGTGGGCCTGCTGAGCTCTGCATCAGCAACTACCTCCTTATGGAAAGAACATGATGCTCCATGAGTGAAAGAAGGGATGGGGAGTTCCTGGAGGAATCAAACATCATCCTTAGCTATCAAGTCTTTCTTCTCTACTTTCATGACTTAGTGATGATGATGTCCAGGGATAAACAGTTACAGTATATATGCACTAATCCCTCTTCCTCCTGCCACAACAGTGCTCAATAACCAGCCATGACACCCTTTCTAAGAGTTCAGATTTGGCTTTAGAATTATTCTCCACACCATGCTGTAGGCAGTCACAGCAAATGTAGGAAGATAAAATCTTATATCAGTTTGAAAAATAATCACAATGTCATGATCAAGAATGTAACAGATACACTGGTGGTATCTCTGATTTATAACAAAACACCTACAAGAAAAATATAATATCTATCTTAGCTCTGTATTTTTTAATCAGTGCATTAAAATCAGATAAGAGATTTGAGAAAATAAGAAGTTGTAAAGGCTATCCATCAATCATATGCTCTTAGTTAGTAAGTAGATGCTATTGGAATTTTAGGGAAAAGGATGAGGAGGATGTTAACAGAAAAATCTGTGCTTAATGTTTTTAGACATTGTGCTAAAAACCTTTATATGTCTATATTTAAACAGCCTTATGAGTTAGAAATTATTATGCCCAATCAAAAAATAAGAAAAATGAATAGAAAGAAGTTAAATAACTTCCTGTGGGTACAAGTCCAGATAAAGGAAAATATAGATTCAACCACATGTAAGATACTTTATCTAGAAGGAAGGAATTAACAGTAAGATGGAGAAGTTATAATATAGAATGTATTAATCTTTTCTTCAATTACATTTTCAGTTCAGTTTTCCTTTACAAATGAAACACCATTTATCATTTAATCTACTATTCATTTATTTGACAACTATTAACAATCTTATCTAGCAATGGAAATATGAATATGAGCAGCTTGACACTTCCTTCTGGGAAATAAGTCTAGCTAGATGACAGAAAGGTACAAAAGTTATTATCATAATTACTATAGTGTTAACAATATTGTGATGTCAGATACTTTAAAAACCAAACAGAGTGTCTTGACAAAAGCATAACTAGAAATGGACCATGTGGATTTTCATTCACTTCTACACTTATTATTATGTAAAAATAATGTAACTGTAACGACTAACGAATTGCTGAATGTTTCTGAGTCTCAGTTTTCTAACTATTAAAGAATACAATCATAACTAAGAGAAATAACTAACTTTTTAAAAGTTTTTTATAGTCTAGGTATGTCATTGTAGGTTTTAAGATATTATCTGCTATAATCTTAATTCTTTTACAATTAAGAAAACAGAAGTAGAAAGTTTTAGCATGTTTCTCAAATGACAGGAATACTTAGTTGTAGAGTCAGGATTTGAATTCACAATCATTTGCCCTTGACTTCATGTTTTTCTTTGTATACTTCTGTCTGCTTTTAATTGTAAGGATCTATTTGGGAATTCCAAAATATAATACCTAAAAATAAACAAACCAACCAACCATCACTTTACCTGAGTGCCTGACATATAGCAGATACTGGACAAATGCTAGCTGTTAAACCATCCTATTTCCATTCTCCTCCAGACCAAACACTGGAATTCTCAGAGTATATAGTGGTGAGAATGAATGGCTGCTGAGGATGGAATGACATAGGAAAAGGGATCCTTTAGAAAATTGAATCTGTATGTTCTCTGTGGACATAAAATATATATAATTTATTTTTGTGTCTCCACTACTAGCAGAGTGTCTTATCAAATTAAAAAATAATAGTTAGAGAAAAAATAAATAACCACATCCATATACACTATTTCAGGTTAATATACAACATATTACATAAAGAAAGACCATTTTCAGTTTTGTTTCAAAACTTCTTTCGTAAGGATGAAAGGACTTCCAATTACTGAGTTTCAGGTCACTCCAAATATATGTCCTCAGGGAACTAGAACTGTAATTTCATGGTGATTTGCCAGATTAGAAACCAAAGGCCTGAGACTAATAAATGTTGGTTTCTTTCTTGCAAGAAAACTTAATAAAACTAGATAGACTACAATGATCTATGTTTGACTAAATTATTACTTCATTGTGACCCAATTTACTTAGAAGCTTACTAATACCACGTATTAGAGAATAGGCCAAGTAAATTCCATAACAAACTTGTGGCCTCAAGTCATACCTTCTCAGTAATATCTTAATTTTTTGAATCTGTTGAACAGTTTGAGTTATCTTATAAAGACACGAATTTAGGGTGGAAATCAGGCAGATAGCTAAAATATTGATGCTCTATATCATAATTAACAACAAAATCCTAAATGTCCATCTCATTACTGCTTCTCTGAAAAGCTTTTGATGTGTTTGATGTGTTAGATAATCTGGAATTGGATCGGAGCCCTCTTCACCCAGATAAATTTTAGTGTTTACTTTTGGACCTAATGATATTCTGAAAAAGCCAGGGTTTCTTATGAGGATAGGATAAGATAAAAGACATTGGCCTTATGAATTGGAGACCTGGCTCCTAACTGTGGTTTTATGAGTACTGAGATATGGTCCATGTAGAAATCACTAAATCTCTCAGATCTTTCTCCTTCTCGTCACTAAAATAAAGTCCTTGGGTTTCTCTCTAAGCAATTTAGGAAAAAGTTTGTGGGGAAGGAATTACCCTGCATAAACACATGTCTTTCCAAAATTCAGGAATGGGTCCATAAGGAAAAACAAAACATTATCATAGTGATCTTATATTTTATATCTATCCAAGTGAAGAAGAGAAAGAGATTATAGCATTCTCAAACACCTCCAGTGTTTACGGTGTTATGGCACATGCCATAAGTAAGTATATGACTTTGTCACCATGCTCTATTGAGGAAATATCTGCACCCAGAGAGATATTCATGATTCTAAGATATACTCACTGTCCCTATAATTTCACCAGGGTCTCTGTGTTTGGGCCCAGTCACATATTAATCATCACAGAGAGCTAACAATTATTTCCATTCTCTAAATCTTTTCAACTTAATTATTCCAATTTTATTTTTATTTTTTTATTTTTTAGTTTAAGAATCCAAAGTGTGAGAAAAATAGAACACAGTAGTACTTTGAGACTTGTCATCTCAGTGCCACGGGTCTTCTTTTAACAGGAATATTGGATATAGGGTAGAGGTGGGAGGTCAGTGACAGGAGATATGGTTATGGCAATGCAATCCCACAAGTAGCTTCTGAGGCAGAAGTCCATGAAGAAGACTACAGCAACAGAGCACAGAGAGATGGCTTGCGTGACAAACCAAGAAATATTTTAGGAATGACTGAAGATTTTGCATGGATCTGATGCTCATTAACCTTATTCTGAGAGGGAAAAAAATTCAGTGAAATTTGATTTATTTCTCTTAATGAAAATAATGATATACATTATAACTTTCATTAGAAAACATTTCACTAAAGCATCTTTAGGAATTGAATGCAATTTGCAGATTATGGGCAAATAAATACAATGAGAAATACTTGTCCTTTTCACATGATTTTTCCCACCTACAATCCTGACAGTGAGCTCCTTATTGTGTGTCTGCCTTATTTTTATGTTTGCAAAAGAAATATAATAATATTGACCACAATTAATTTTGGTAACATGACTAGCAAAGAATATATAAAAATAATGTAATGCTTTTGAGCTCCTTGAATAAATGTTGTTTCATGACTCTAGTAATTATATTTATATATTAAGTTTATTTAATTCACAACTTAATGAAAATTTCATTTTTTGCAAATATTCACCATTTTCTTTAATTTGTTCATTTGCCTAATTGTCAATCATCATACTTCTTCAAAATTATGTATTGTTTTATAATAAAAAAGTACTCCTACATTGGGCATTGTCATTTTAGTAGGAAATAATAATTGAGTTTGAAATAAGGCTTTGTTGTCTTGATAACATTTTCTTTACGACTTGGAAATTCTCTTAGATTAACACAATCTTTTTACTAGGGTGATCCAGATCCTTACTTTATACTTTCTTGTTGTTTCTTTTTTTTGTTAAATATCTAATGTGGTAGAATCCATGACAGGACACCAAAACCTAACAAGTTAATTTACCATAAATTTTAATACTGTTTCCAATTTTATGATTAATAGTACATTAAACCAATATATTTATTTTATTTTTTAATTTGTTTAAGTTATTTTTTAAATTCTTAAATTATAGTTGACAGACAATATTATATTTATTTCAGGTGTATAACATAGTGATTAGGCATTTCTATAGCTAATGAAGTGATCACCATGATAAACATAATACCCATCTGACACCATACATATTACTAAAATATTATTGACTAGACTCCTTATGTTATACTTTACATCCTCATGACAATTTGTAACTACCAATTTGTATTTCTTAATCCTTTCTCCTTTTTTACCCATTCCCCAAACCACTCCATCTGGCAACCACCAAATATTCTCTGTATCTATTGGTTCATTTCTACTTAGTTTGTTTCTTTATTTTGTTCTTTATATTCCATATATAAGTGAAATCATATGGCATTTGTCTTTCTGTGTCTGAATTACTCCACATAGCCCAGTACCCTCTAGTTGCAATCATATTGTTGCAGATGGCAAGATTTCATTCTTTTTTAATGGCTGAGTAATGTTCCATTGCACATAAGAACCACCTCTTCTTTCTCCATTCTTCCATTGATGAACACCTAGGTTGCTTCCACATCTCAGCTATTGTGAATAATGCTGCAATGAACATATGGATACACATGTTCTTATTTTATTTTATTTTATTTTATTTTATTTTATTTTTAAGCCTACAGCACCAGTCTCCCATCCAAGTACTAACCAGACCCAACCATGCTTAGCTTCCAAGATCAGACAATGAGAATGAGAATGTTCAGAGTGGTATAATCATAGACACATGTTCTTTTAAGGTAGTGTTTTGGGTTTCTTCAGATAAATACTCAGAAGTAGAATTATCAGGTCCTTCTTTCTGTCTTGTTATAGCCTTTGTTTAAAAGTCTATTTTGTCTGGTATAAGTAGTGCTACCTAAGCTTTTTTTGTTTGTTTGTTTCCATTTTTATGAAATATCTTTTTCCAAACCTTTACTTTCAGACTTTGTGTGTCTTTCTTTCTGAAGCTCGTCACTTGTGGACAGCATAAGTAAGGGTCTTGTTTTCTTTTGTTGTTGTTATAGTTTGATTAATTTTAATAACCTATTCACAGCATCATAGAGAACAATTTCAAACAGAATTTCCTTGATAGAAATATAAAAAGATGAGTACACACATAAATTTTCTTAAATTGTTCTTGATTAACATGAACTTTTAGTTATTATTATATAACTTAAAAGTCTTTGATACTTTAGGGATATACAGTGTGAAGAAGTTTTTCTTTTTCTTTTTTATTGCATTTTTTATTTCACTTTAGTTTCGGGTATACAATACAATGGCTAGATATTCATATAATTTATATAATTTATAAAGTGATTTCCCCCAATTACTCTAGCACACATCTGGCACTACACACACCATTACAATAATATTGACTATATTCCCTATGCTGTATTTTCTATTCCCATGAGTGTTTTGTAACTACCAATGTGTACTTATTCATCCCTTCACCTTTTTCACCTAGTCCCCCAGCCACACTTCCCTCTGGCAATCACCAGTTTGTTCCCTATACCTGTGAGTCTGTTTCTGTTTTGTTTGTTTGTTTATTTTGTTCTTTAGATTCCATATAAGTGAAATCATATGGTATTTATCTTTGTTTGACTTTTTCCACTTAGCATAATGCCCCCTAGGTTCATCCATGTTGTTGCAAATGGTAAAATTTCATTTTTTTAACTTTTATTTTTCCAGTTTTAAATATAAATTTTGCATTTTTCCTCTTTCGATATATTGAGTTATGTAAGTTAGAGAATGCATGTCTACAAGTGAACACTGTCCATTACTCGATATTTTATTTTAGACACTTAAGCATCAGTTTATTGCTCCTCTTTTCTCCTTTTCTCTTCTACTCGCCTTCTTTTCTTCTTCACTTCTTCCTCTTCCACCTCTTTCTTTTCTTCTGTTTACTTTTATTTACAAAATCAAGAATAAGTGTCATCTTCTCTATCCTACGTGACCAGAGTAAAAAGATCAAATTACATATTATATATAAAGTGTGGAATGGGAGGTGTCTTAGTCAGTCAAGGTTACTATAATAAAATACCATAAATTGGATGGCTTAAACAACATATACTTATTTGTCACAGTTCTGGAAGCTGAAAAGTCCAAAATTAGGGTCCCAGCTTATTTGGTTCCTGGTGAGGTCCCTCTTCCTGGCTTACAAATGGCTAGTTTCCTCACTGTGTCTCCTCATGACCAAGAGAGCAGAGATCTCTTATGTCACTTCTTCTAAGGACACTAATCCCATCATGATGGCTTCACTCTTATGACCTACTTGCCATTCAAAGGTCCCACCTCCAAACACCATCACATTAGGGATTAGAGGCTCAACATATGAGTTATTTGGGGGTATAAATATTCATTCCATAAAAAGAAGTGAGACCTTTCTCCATAAAAGACAAATAAATAACAACAACAACAAAACACACACACACTGGAAGAAAAAATGTGTCAAAACCAAGCTATTCAGAATTCTGGAAATTAGTCAAGGCTTGCAACAATATGAGCAGTGTTTATTCACAAAAAACTCTGAATCTTGGTAAAAACAGAAAACTTTGTATCTTTTCACTTGTCCAAGTTCTATTTCTTTTTCTCCACTGCTGCATCAGACTTAAAAACCAACCATCTTCCAGTTACTGGAAGAGAAAGACCAGTTTTGGAGACTGTATTTATAAATTTTTTCTCTTCATTTATGAAGGAAGCACTTTCTATGTGCATTTATCTTCTAAGACTTAGGAAGAAGCCATAGATTTTTAGTCATTACAATCATAGATCTAACACCCTAGCAAGAGATAGGCTGAATAGGGAGCTAGTTTATTGTAAAACACTACCTATTAAGGATACCTCTCTGTTGTAAAGAGTGTAAATAGACAATTCAGCAATAGATATGGGTACATTTTATCATGAAAGAAATTCACAGGGAGTGAACATCCTGGGTAGTGCTGGCATCTAGTCTGTGTGGATATAAAGGCAAAGCCATAGAAAAGGGAAATGGGGAGGTGAAGTTTAAGGACTAATAAGTAATCCAATTGAGTTTATGATCTCTTAATAATTTTTTCTTTTTAAATTTTATGTTTTAATTTTGGGAAACCATGGTAGAGTGAGAGACATTCTCAGATCTCTCCCCTCGAAACAACAATAAGCTGAATATCTAAAGCTCAACAAAAAGAACCCAAACTGCACACCAGCATGTCTGAGCATGGGATCTGCTCATAAGAGCTACCACAAGTCAGAATCCCTGGTGTCAGGTGGTGGACTGAGACAAATAAAGAAGCCGCCCCTCTCAGCTGCTTGAGCTCCTTGCAGGAGGAGGGGGAAGGGTGAAGGTGTGGCGACTTCACCAATCAGGCCTGTCTGGAAGTGCCGAGACTTTTCTCCACAGCCGGCATCAGGGCTAAGACATCAGGGCAGAAAGCAGAGAAGTGAGACTGAACAGCAGAGAAACAACAGTTGATTTTTACTGGCCCCAGTTGCAAAACAGAGGCTGAGTAAAAGCCCCCAACCCCAAACCCAGAGGTCACCTCCCTCCATTCCTTCTGAGACCAATCACTGCAGAGCCCCAAGGGAATCTAAGCAAACACTACCAAACTGTTGCTAACATTGACAGGGACAGAAACCAAGAGTAGAGAGCGTGATTAAAATTTATAAGAAAATAAAAGATGTTAGGCTCTATGTGAAGCAGGGATTCAAGAGGCTTAGACACAGCATACTTGAAACCAAAAGAAAAGCACCTTTTTTGCAGCAGACTAAAGAGAGATCTTTATAAAATAAATATTATTTCTGGAAAAACAACAGAATACACTTCCATTAATGCCCAGATGGAGAAATAGTCCATTAAACACCATGAACAACCAAGGTAACAAGACATATCAGAAAGAAAGAGAAAAATCTCCAGAAAATGAGTTTACAAACATAGAAATACGTAACTTAAGTGACAAAAAAATTCAGTATGGTACTTTTGAAAAAAAACTCAGTGAGTTCCAAAACAAGTTATATCAACAATTTCAGAAATTGCAAAAAACAACTAGATGAGCAGAGTGAGGAGATTGAAACCCTCAAAAAGAATCAAATAGAACTTCTGGAGATAAATTACACACTGCAAGAGTTGAAAAATGAAATAGCAAGCTTATGAAATAGAGTAGACCAAATGGAGAAAAAGGATCAGTGATATTGAAGATAGAAATCTAGATATAAATCATAAGGTAGAAGAGAGAAACCGAAGAAAGAAAAATAATGAAAGAGAAATACAAGAACTAGTTGATACCATCAGGAGAGGAAATATAAGAATAATGATAATTACAGAAGGTGAGGAAAAGGAGCAGGGACTAGAAAGCATTTTCAAACAAATAGTGGATGAGAATTTCCAAATCTAAGGAATGAGCTGGAGTTTGGAATTCAAGAAGTCAACAGAACACCCAACGATCTCAACTCAAAAAGGCCTTCACCAAGACACATTGTATTAAAGTTACCAAAAATCAATGACAAAGACAGAATTCTCAGGGCAGCCAGGGAGAAAAAAAAAACAAAAACAAAAACCAGTAACTTATAAAGGAAAACCCATTAGATTATCATAGGACTTCTCAGCGCAGACCTTACAAGCCAGAAAGGAATTGTATCAAATATTTAAACTATTAAGTGAAAGGAACTACCAGCCTAGAATAATGTATCCAGCTAAGCTCTCCTTTGGATATGAAGAAGAAATTAAGATCTTTTCAGACACACAAAAATTGAGGGAATTCTTCACTATGAGACCTGCACTACAGAAAATTCTGAAAGGAGTCAGCTCACTTAAAACAAAATAACAACAACAACAACAAAATACATACTTAAGAGTAAAGTGACTATCAGGCAAATAGAAGCAGAAAAGTGCAACCCTTACTAAGAACAGGGCATTATAAGCTTAAACATTAAGAAAAGAATTGCTAAAGCAAGATAGTAATGAACGTTCAGCATACATAGAAATAAATTGAGATAACAATGACTGAAAAGGGGAGGATTCAAAGATCCAAATTCGCAAAGAGGAAAGAAGATCAGGCACACGACTGTATGTATATATATATATATACTATCTTTTTCATATTTATAATGGTAACCACACACCATAGAGTCAGAACTGAAGTATATAACATAAAACAAGAAGAATCAGAGGCAAAACCCACAAAAGCCAACCAAAATAAAGAAAACAGAAACACAAGGACGAGAAAGCAATGGAAACACCGAGCTACCAGAAAGCAAAGGATAAAATGGCTATGAAAAACCTCATATTTCAATAATTGCCCTAAATGTAAATAGACTGAACTCACCAATAAAAAGACAGAGTTGCAGAATAGATCAAAAAACAAAACCCAACATATGCTGCCTCCAGGAGACACATCTCAGCTCCAAAGACAAATATAGACTCAAAGTGAAAGGGTGGAAAATGATATTTCAAGCAAATGGGCATTCAAAGAAAAGTGGGAGTAGTGGTACTAATATCAGACAGAACAGACTTAAACATAAAAAAGGGAAAGAAAGATACTAAGGGACACTTCATAATGCTAAAGGGAATCATGCATCAAGAAGACAACACTTATTAATATCTATGCTCCCAATCAGGGAACCCTGAAATATGTAAAGTGATTACTTACAGAACTAATGGGAGAAACAGACCAAAAAACTATTGTAGTAGGAGATCTACTACAATATTGGATATGGACAGATCATCCAAACAGAAAAGCAATAAGGAAATAACATCTTTAAATGATATCCTTAGACCAAATGGACATAATTGATGTATATAGAGCCTTCCATCCTAAAACAGCTGTTTATCCATTCTTCTCTTGTGCACATGTAACAGTCTCAAGAATCGACCACATACTGGGACACAGAGATAGCCTCAACAAATATAAGAAGGTCGAAATTATAGATCTGATCATAATGCTTTGAAACTAGAGATCAACTGTAAAAAGAAATCAAAGAAACATAAATACATGGAGATTAAACAGCATGCTACTGAAGAATAACTGGGTCAGAGAAGAAATAAAAAGAGAGATCAAGAGATACAGAGAAACAAATGATAATGATAGTACAACATATAAAAACGTTTGGGACATGACAAAAACAGTCATAAGGGAAAGTTCATATTATTACAAGCCTACCTCCAAAAACAAGAATGAGCACAAATAAACAACCTAATGCTCCCTCTTAAAAAATGAGAAAAGGAAGAACAAATGAAGCCTAAAGTCAGTAGAAGGAAAAAAATAATCAAACTTAGAGCAGAAATAAATGAAATTGAAAACAGAAATATAATAGAAAAAATAAATACAACAAAGAGCTGGTCCTTTAAGAAGGTTAATAAAATTGATAACCCCCTGGTTGGACTCACTAAAGAAAAAAGAGAAAGGACACAAATAAACAAACTCAGGGATGAAAGAGGGGAAATTACGACTGATATCGCAGAAATACAGAAGATCATGCAAGTATACTATGAAAAAGTATATAACACCAGATTGGACCAGTACTTTGAAAAATACAATCTTTCTAGACTGAATCAAGAAGATCTGGAAAATCTAAATAGAGCAATCAGCAGTATGGAAATAGAAACAATCATAAAAACCTACCAAAAACTAAAGTCCAGGACCAGATGGCTTCACCAGTGAATTCTATCAAACATTCAAAGATTTAATCCCTATTCTCCTCAAACTCTTCCAAAAAGTGAAGAGGAGGCAATATGTCCCAACTCATTTTATGAGAACAATATTACCTTGATACCAAAACCTGGTAAAGATAGCGCACACAAAAAAAACTACAGACCAATATCTCTTATGAACACAGATGCAAAAATCTTAAATAAAATACTAGTGAACTGAATACAGCAACATATTGAAAAGATTATAAACCACAATCAAGTGGGCTTCATCCCAGGAGCACAGAGATGGTTAAACATATACAAATTGATTAATGTGATACACCATATAAACAAATTAAAAAATAAGAATCATATGATCATATCAATAGATGCAGAAAAAGCCTTCAACACGAAACAGCATCCATTTATGATCAAAACACTTAACAAAATTGGTATAGAAGGAAAGTACCTTAACATAATAAACAAATATATGTATATATTTACATGAAAATACAACAAAAAGGAATTCAAAAAGAATACAACAAAAATACCTAGGAATAAATTTAATGAAACATGTGAAGGACTTATATAATGAAAACTACAACGCCTTATTAAAAGAAATCGAAGAAGATACAAAGAAATGGAAAGATATTCCATGTTCTTGGATCGGAAGAATCAACATAGTTAAAATGACCATATTATCTAAAGCATTATACAGATTTAATGCAATCCCTATCAAAATCTCATCAGCATTTTTTAAAGAAATAGAACAAAAAATCATCAGATTTGTATAGAAACACAAAAGGTTCCGAATTTCCAAAGCCATCCTGAGAAAAAAGAATGAGGTTGGAGGCATCACTCTGCCTGATTTCAAATTATACTACAAAGTGACAGTAATCAAAATGGCATGGTACTGGCAGCAAAATAGACACACTGACTAGTGGAACAGAATCGAGTGTCCAGAAGTAAACTCATATTTATATGGACAAATAATTTTCTACAAAAAGCCAAACACATACGTGGAGAAAGGAAAGCCTCTTCAATAAATGGTGCTGGGAGAATTGGAAGGCCACCGCAAAAGAATGAAATTAGACTGTTGTCTATTGTCACACACCAAAATTAACTCAAAATGAATTAAGGACCTGAATATAAGACCTGAAACAATAAATTGCATAGAAGAAAACATAGGAACAAAACTCAAGGACCTTGGACTTAAAGAGGATTTTATGAATTTGACCTCAAAGCAAGGGAAGTAAAAGCTAAAATAAATGAATGGGACTATATCAAACTAAAAAACTTGTGCTCAGCAAAAGAAATCTTCAACAAGGTAAAGAGCTAACCATCTGAAAGAGAAAATATATTTGCAAGCAATGCGTCTGATAAGGGCCTAATATCCAAAATATACAAAAAACTCATATGACTCAATAACAACAAAAAACTAAACTATCCCATTAAAAAATGGGCAGAGGGCCTGAACAGACACTTCTCCCTAGAGGACATACAAATGATCTATAAACATATGAAAAGATTCTCAATATCGCCAGCTATTAGAGAAATGCAAATCAAAACCACAATGAGACACCATCTCACACCTGTTAGAATAGCTATAATCAACAGGACAAGGAATAACAAATGTTGGAGAGGATGCAGAGAAAAAGGAACACTTATACACTGTTGGTGGGACTGCAAATTGGTACAGCCACTATGGAAAACAGTATGGAGATTCCTCAAAAAACTAAGAATTGATCTACCATATGATCCAGTAATCCCTCTACTGGGTATTTACCCAAAGACTTGAAAACCCACATCTAAAAAGATATTTGCACACCGATGTTCACAGCAGCACTATTCACAGTGGCCAGGACATGGAAGCAACCAAACTGTCCTATGATAGATGATTGGCTAAAGAAACTGTGGTACATATATACAATGGAATATTACTCAGCCATAAGAAGAGATGAAATACTGCCATTTGTGAAAACATGGATGATCCTCATGCTAAGCAAAATAAACCAGACAAAAAAAGTTGAAAATCACATGATATCACCTATATGTGGGATATAAACCTAAAAGCGACAACTTAACAGTACAAACAAACAGAGACTTATGGACATAGACTATACACTAGTGGTTATCAGAGAGTTGGAGATGGGGGAAGAGGGGAGAGGTGATGGAGTAAAGAAAGTCAAATATTGGGGGGAGGGAGAGGGTGAAGTAGGTAAAAGGGATCAAATACATGGTAGCTGAAGGAAACTGGACTTTGAGTGGTGATCACATAATAGAATATATAGATGTCAATTTATAATGTACACCTGAAAATTATATATTTGTATTAACCAATGTTACCCCAATGAACTTAATAAAAAAAACCACAAACAATAAAAAAAATAAAAAATGAAAAAAATTTAGGGAAAAAGATAAAAAAAGATCATATTATGTTTTATGTTTCTTCACATTTTGCTGCTAAAAACTGATTTTATTAACTGTTGCAATTATCATCTCTTTAGGCACTTTTGAGTGACTTCTCAGTTGTTATGGGTATTTGCCACATCTCTAGAGATAAAAGTTTAATTACTGTTTTTCTTATTCACTTTACTATGCTATCAGTAAAGATTTTTCCTAAGATGAATCTTTATCTCATGCCATGTAGTGGAGTCTATTTCCTGCTCAAATATCTTCTTATTTCCTTTTTATGACTAGCTGGCACAAGAATAAGATTCAATCCTTCCTCAGAAATTCTGACCCATCTGATGGGGAATGTGTTCTGCAAGACATTCAGTTGTTGATTCCCCATAACTCATGAGGCCATTCAAATACTTTTCTTGACCCTACCTTTATGCATCCTTTTATTTCCCTCTTTTATGCACCACGACTCTTCATTTTTCTGCATCTACTTTTGAGAAGCTACTCCAGAATTACGCCCATTGGCACATTTCTATCTCCCCCTCTTATGTACATACAGGTGGGTTCAGCTATGAACTGTAGTGTCATCTTTCACCTATTGTTACCTTTTCCTTGACTTCCATATATGATTGTAAAGGTATTGGTAACACCTGTCCTGAACCAACAAAGAGCCTATGTCTTTATTTATGACCTAGGTCAAAATAACTTTATTTAGTACCTAGGTCAAAATAACTTTATTTAGTTGTGTTTTCTGCCTCAATTCGCAGGAACAAACTCAGGTGCAAATATTTCAATGCAAAATGCAGACTCTTTTTTCCCAATTGCTTTCTCATTCCAATGAACTCCATATTTTCTCACACAGATGGACGAGGACTCAAGACTCAATAATGTTTTCCAGCATTATTGACATTGTAAGCTCCTCCTCACCCTGATTTATTTGCTTATGATACTTTTTCTGATCATATTTGCTATGATTATTATAGTTAATTATATTAATTGTGCAATTTTTATCTGAAGCAGCATTCTTCTAATTGGTTGAGGTCATTCTTCACAGAGGCAGAAAACTCTTGTTAATAGTGTTATCTTCTTTCAAATAGAAATTGACTATCAAGTATCGCATACCATTTGTAAGGATCACATTTCAAGTGGAACTGGCTGAGAAATTTTCTCTGATTTGAAGTACAAACTCAAGCCAGAGGTGGTATGATAAACGTATCCCTCGTGAATGTCTACTGAATTTCCACCTCCATGCCATGGTCCAGATCCCTTCACCAGAGAGTATTGCCAAAGTCATCTAATTGGTTTTCCTACTGCTTGTCTAATCTACTCTGATTTATCTTCCTAATTATAGTAGAATAGATGATTGCTTAAAATATTTCCTCTGATACTCTTTTCTTTCATGATAACAAAATGATGAATTTTCTTATTTCTTTCACTGTGGTTGGAGAACATACTTTATATTATTTCTACACTTAAATTTATAGATATTTGATTTATAACCTAAGTCATGATTTATCCTTTAGAATTTTTCATGCACACTTGAAAAGTATGTATTTTCTGTTTTGTTGGGTGGAATGTTCTATAGATGTCCATTAGGATTACATGGTCTAAAGTCTTATTCAAGTTTTCTATTCTCTTGTTGATCTTCTATTTAGCTGTTCTATCCATTACTGAAGTGAATATGAACATTCCAATTATTATTGTTAAATTGTCTATTTCTCCCTCTATTAATGTTAGTTTTACTTTGTGTATTTTGGTGCTCTGTTTCACGTGCATACATGTTTAGAACTATTATATCTTCCTAAGAAATTGGCCTTTTTATTATTATAATGGGTCCATCTTTATAATGTTTAAAAAATGTTTTAAACTCTACTTTAAATTCTATTTTTAAACTCTATTTTTTGTTTTAAATTCTATTATGCCTGATATCAGCATAGCCACTCCAGCTTTTCTGTTGGTATTGTTGGTGTAATATATGTTTTCAATCCTTTTATTTTCAATTTACTTGTCTTTAAATCTAAAGTGGGTCTCCTTTAGTCAATAAATAATTGGATTGAGATTTTTACCCAGTCTGACAATCTCTGGGTAGATTGTTTTATCCAGTCATCTTTAATGTTAGTATTGATATAGTTGAATTTATTTGTACCATTTAAATTTTTGCTATGTGTTTTACACATTTTTTTTGTTACTGCTTTCTTCTGCATTAAGAAACATATTCTAACATTTTTTTAGGGTTTACTGTATACATCTTAACTTACCAGATTCAGCTTCAAATTTTAATTAGTTTAATTCCAGTAATGTAGGAGACATTGCTCCTATATAGTTTTGTTCCCTTTTCACTTTATCTGTGGCATCATTGTTGTATACATTATATCCACTAATGTTATGAATCCAACAATAAATTGTTATAATTATTACTTTAGATGTGACATCATTTACTTAGCACATTACAGCTTTGCTTTCACTCACCAGCTTTGTGTTATTTTAGGAAAAGTATTACATCTATATTACATTTCTAAATACTATAGTCCCATCAATACAACATGCACATATTATTTTATACAATTGATATTAAATCAATTGAGAATGGAAATGAGAAAATATACATCTACTGTGTTTTTATAGTAAAATAACCCAATATTTCTATTTAGTTCGAATTTATAGTGTCTATTTTTTTATTCATTGTCTCTTTTATATATTTTTCTTTACCTTTCTCTACTTTTTTTTCAGTGCTGTGAACATAGTTATTACGATTACATTGAAATATTTTTTGTTAAATTCAATATCTAGTTGCTTTCACAGGTTACCTGTTACCTTCTTTTCTTCCCAATGCATGGGTTATGCTTTCCTCTTTCTGTTCATGTCCCATAATTTTTTGTTGGAAACTGGACATTTTAGATAATTTATTCTAGCAACTCTGGGCACTGATCTCTACCTCTTCTGAGGTATGTTATTGTTACCTGATAGCTTAATTTTTTAGTGACTGGCTGGATTACTTTAGTCAAGTCAATATATCACCCATTCACCCCCATAAACAATGCTAAGCTTCTAATGTTCCTCCTCAGAGACATATAGTCACTCTGGGAAGACAGTAGTGCAGGCAAGATTCTCCTCTACCCTTTTCCTGACCATACCCAATTGTTATACTCCACTAATTGCCAGCAATCTCTCTACTGGTTTTAATCAAGACATTTGGAAAAAAGTTTTTCTATGAATTAATTCAATCAAATTATGGTTCCATGAACAAAATTATTCCTGAGATTGGTGTGTGATATTTATTCTAATTGCAGGATGACTTTTCCAAACCTTCTTATTCTCTGTTTCTCTTCTGCAAACTAGCCAGCCTACAATCTAATCTTTATAAGATTCACAAATGTCTTGCCAATTAATTGCCTTCACCACAACCTTCCTGTTCTTGAAAGTGTCTTTAGGCTTTAAATTTCTCCACAGTCCATTGTAAATAAAGTAAGTTCTTTTGAGAAGACGTTAGGAGCTATCTGATTTATGGCATTCTCCAAGCCACAAGGAAAAATCTGTGAGCCAAGGATCTAGAGCTGGGGGTGGGGCAAATAGAGATCTTTTTGAGTGACACTTCTGCTCTAGGAGCTGAGTGCTCTGTGGAAGAGGAGAAGACAGCCTTTTGACTTGAATCTCCTAACATGTAACCACTACCTCATGAGCTAGAGGAAGGGCTATCAGAGATTTAGTGTTCTCAGCATACCATGCCCAAGGGAGAGCTTCTGTTTCATCAGTATGGGATAGATATAAAAGGGACATGGTCACTTTTTAACTGACCTCATCCAGGACATAGCCTGGCAGTAGGATAAAAAAAAAACACTAAAGTTCTGTTTTTTCCAGGAAGAAAACCCTCCTGCTGGATCCTGGGTAAAGAGGGAGCCCTGTGTTCTTGGTTGCAGCAATCTGGAGCAGAGTTTCTGTATCACTGAGCTGAGAGTGTGGAAGGATGGAGCAGGCTTGGTCCAAATATCATGTACTCTTGCCTTACTTAACATATTTTTATAGATTTTCCTGAAAATTTTTTTTTTCTTTATATAAGCTGTTTTCCTTTCAGATCATCTCTAGAGCCTTTAAGTTTTTTGTTTGTTTGTTTGTTGTTTTCATTTTTAAATAATGTCCACCAGTGTCACTGGGGAACTAATCACCAGAGTTCCTCATGTTATCATGCCTGAAGAAGATCTCTTGATGAATTTTCAACACCTTTAATACTGGCATAATTTTTCTTTGTCCCCAACCTCTTCACACACATATATACAGACACCCACACACCCCACACACCCACACCACACACACACACACACACACACACACACACACAGAGCAACTTTGTTTTTCTATATTTGAATTAAATTTTCACCTAAATCTTTGATTCTATTAGAGAGCAGAAAACTTGATCTAGCCAGTTCCAATAAACTCAGTCACTTCAGAGTTTCTTGGTCATTTTTGTTTAAACAGTTTATTCAATATGCTAATTGATTTCCTTCTTTCTTTAACTCTGGATTACTTTAACACTCAGGGGACTCTCTTTGGGTAGGAAAAGTAGGGAAAAGAAACAGTCCATTGACCTTCTGTGGAATACTCTAAGGCGTTCAGTCTTGTCTGTTCCTCAGGTGTGGCCATACCCCAACCCTGACTTCTTCTGAGGCTACACTTCTCACTCTCTACATCTCTACAACATCCCTATGTTATTATGCTTTCATGGTTGTGTTCAACATTCTCCTTCAGCTACTTGCTATTCTTTCTCAGGGACTCAGAGAAATCTGACACTCCCCCACTTTTCTCTGGAACAATGGAAGACAGAGAGCTACTACTATAGGTCCTTTCTTCCCCAGCAGGTATCTTGATTCTTTTGCTTCCAAACTACAATAGAGAGATGAACCCCCAAGGGGATGATACTTCTCAGGGCTATAGCCCAAACAGGGTACAAGTGACTACTAGTTTCAGATCTTTAAACTTAACTAAAGGTTCTATTTTTATTCTTCTTCCTCAGAACATTCTCTAAGGACAGACACAGGACTCTCTCAGAAATCTCACCAGTTGCTCCATTTTACCCTCTCTTTAACTGTCCCTTCCATCCTTTGGCCTAATAATTTTATATCTTCTGGGATGTGAACATTGTCTAGATGTATTTCTTTTTCAAAATTTTCCATGTCTTAGACCTTAAATTTTGCTTTTTAAAAAATGTAAACCCCAAGAATTAGAGGTCTCCATTCCCTGATTCTTTAGTGATGATATTCCTTGTACTTAGCAGCTTAGATTAGGGGAGGAAAGGTTCAATGAGAGTATAGGTCAGGAGTGAGTATGCTCATTAGTTAAATCTTTAAAAAAAACTTTTGGACATGTGTACATGTTACTTCTTCTTCCGGGATCACTTTCTCCAACTTATTAGCAAACTCCTAATCACCCTACAAGTGAAACTTTAATTGCCTACCACAGAAGATTAGATTACCTCCTTCATACCCCCATGTTTGCTTACATTTATTATTGTATTGGTTATTCTATATTAATATTATTTATGTCATTGCTGTTGTTATTTGTTTTGACTTCTCTGTCTTCCATTCAAACTACGAGCACTGTAAGTGCTAGTTTTGAGGTTCTGTTGCTGTATTATGCACATTTTATGAGTGAATTGAGAGATAAAGAATGAAGGAAGGAATGCCACATGAGAGAATAGAAATCAATAGGGAGATGTTGAAGACAGAGGCATGAGCTATGGATCTAAGGTATAGTTTGTATTAAAATATTCACATAGTGAAAAAAAATAGAATTTCTGATTTCTAGGAGATATAATTGGTTTCAGAAGAACTTAGTCTTATTCCTGGAAACAAGTCTATTTAGGTCAGTAGAGAAGAGTGGATTTGGGAATTTTGGAAGTCAGGAGACAGGATTCTTGTTCTCATCTTGTCAATATTCTTTGTACACAGCCTTCGAGTTTTCCTCTGTTAAGAAGGAAAATAGGAATGTTCTATCATCTGATGAAAGTTGCCATGAGCTTAAGATACTAAATGATGTAACTTCCGTGGATCCAATATTCTAAAGTACTAATTGAGGCATGATTCTCTAACATATCACGTTGTATCCTAATTCTTGAAGATGTGGAGCAGTTTTGTCCTTTCCACCTGTTTACTAAGGACCTCAAGGCAAGTAATTCATCTTGTAGGATCATATCTACAAATTCTTTGCAGTTAGGTCATCTCAGTTTCATCTTGAGTTAACTGTACATATAGCCTATGAGAAATGCTTTCTTTGAGCATGCAAGGAATCTCAGAAGGCAAGAGAGATGTGTTTGTCACAAACCAAGTTAAATAGTCTGGATAATTTTGACTATAGCTGATTATGCACAAATCTTAACTCAGTGTCTAATAATATCATTTTGGTAACTTAAAATTGTTCATGATAAACATATTTAAGAATATTTACATCACAGAAATCAACAAAGCTACAAATTTGTTTTTCCTACTCCTCAGTTTATCATATTCTTGAATTATTTTATATTATTATTTGGGACAAAGAGCATTGTATTATCTATGATTAAAAAAAATGGAAGTACTTTTCAGCTGCAATCAAACGATACTTCTCATCTTAGGATATTATAGCGTGCTGGCCTGGGATTCAAGATCTGAGTTCTTATTTTAGTTTTACTGTCTCTCTCACCTGATATAAACCAATTTATCCCCTCGGATTCTGTATCATTAGTTTTAAAATGAAGTGATTTGACTAAATGGAGTCCTAGAAGCATCCAGTTCTACTGATTATGACCTTAGGCTTAGAAGAAATATATGTTGGAGGCAACTTGCTTGACAACACATGCAAAATTAATCAATAGAAATGGGCCTAATTAATCTCTCTTAAAGAACAAATTTGAGCTTATGTTGATAAAACACACTCTTTCTTTACATGTCTCCTCTTCAGATGGCCTGAATTAGTTCTGATCTGCAATTGAAATAATGAATAATCACTTATTCTCAAATTCTCATTATCTCAATTTTAATTATTATTCTTATTTTTTTATTTACCCATTTTTGCATTTGCATAAAGAATTTACAGAAAATTGTAGGCAATTTATCTGTTTATTTTTGTTTAACTACTAATGTTAAGAAATGTCTTCATTTTCGTCTTTATTTTGAATGAGTGAGAAGGCTGGCCCTCGGCAAAATTACAGAGTAGGTCTAACTTGTCTTCATCGTTCTTGCTATTTTCTATTTCTGATAATAACCATAATAAAAACAATGAAAAAAATAAATAGCCACTATTTATTGAGTTCTTACTATTGCAGGGTACTGCCTTAGGGAATTATGAATTAGCGTCTTTCGCCTGAACTTACTCTTTTCTATCCCAATCTCTCCCACTCTGACCCCAGGCTCCTTACCCCACCCAGGGAATGGCCAGATTCCTGACGATGCTACTCCTTTTAGGCCTCTACTGTTTCTTGCTTCCTAGTCTCTCAAACAATCTCTCACTCCTATTCCAGCCCTTTGATACTCTAACCTCAGTAGCCTCTCATGTAGAAAACAACATGACATTCACATAGAAAAATGTTGTTAAAGACAGTTTAAGTCAGTATAAGAGGAGTTTTACTCACTAAGGGAGATTGAGTAAAAAAAAGAAAATAAAAACAATACCATATAGCAACAGATATTTTCCTACAAGGCACCACGTAGCTAAAAGGCAGCCAACCATTCATCCTTCCTGCTACCATTAGAGCTTTCCAGAAGCATACTTTGACACAAAGTTTGAAGTGTAAGGCATTCGTAGAGATTGACACCCGCAAAATAAAAAGTCAAGTTGCAAGGAAGGGCCACACATTCTTAGACAAGTTAGTAGGAAGCTCTGCCATGAATATTGGCTAATGGAGTTGTCTCAGATTAGATCAAAGGGCTGGGACTTGATACTCCCACCTAGCTCAATTACCACATGTGGACTGCTTCAGGAAAAACACATATCCTCGGGTGAGGCTATTCTCTGCAGCTGTAGCACGCCTGAGGGTGGCTGATGACTAGATGCTCTGCTGATAGTACCTCTGTAGCTGAGCTATAAGTGCTTCCTTGAAAGCACAACAGTTGGTGTCATCACCGGGTGTTAGGTGATTCTGGGAAAGTCATCACAACCTGAAGTCACATGAGGAAATCCAGGGTACCAACCGTGTCACGAATTATTCTGATCTATGAGCTACTGATAGCAAATTATGTGAAGTGAAACACATGATTTCCCTTCCAAAAAAGCTTTTTACTGTTGCCAATAAAATAAATCAGGGTGTTGGTGGGGGCTGTGGATAGAAACACATTGGCACAGGAATGAGATTATCGTTGACAGTAGTCTGTTGGAAAACAATCACAGCACCTTGCATTTGATAGACTCTTTTGAACAGTTCAAATTACCTTGGCATCTCACTTTCTTTGATTTTCTCTAGTATCATGAACATGTATAAAGTTATATGGTGTAGTATACATTTGACAGAGGAGAGAGGTGGAAGCCTGGAGTATTTTAGTGTTTAGTCCAAGTCATTGTCCTTTAGATTCCTCTGCTTACTCTCAGCACAGGTAGATGACCTCCCCTCTATTCAATAAGAAGAAAGTTTTTTGATGCAGCAAAATCAGCATCATTCCTGTTTCAAGGCCAAACCTACATTGCCAAAACTCATTCCTTCTTATCTACTTAACAAATTTATTCCCACAATTGCCTCCAACATTATATATTATGTTTTTCTCTTGTCTTTATGACAGTATAATTAGCTTATAAACAAAACATAAGCTTTTCTATCTAAAAACAAAATATCTCTCTTGACACACACCTCATCTGTGTTTTTTGTTTGTTTGTTTGTTTGTTTTTTTATCAATATTATTGAAAAACTTCTCAAAGAGGTTTTATCTTCTGTGAATCTACTTCCTCATCTATTACTTTCTGTGAGACATTTCAATTTGTCTTTTGTCTCTGCCACTCCCTGGAACTGTTCCTGCTCTTGTCAATGTCACTAATGGCTTACATTTTGCCAAGTTCAATGGTCAGTCTTCAGTTTTTATCTTATTTAGGCTTTCAGCAACATTTTACCCACTTGATGATTTTATCCTTCTGTAAACACTTTTTCTGGCTTCTAAGATACCAGTTTCTTCATTTTTTTCTATATAATTGATGACCGTTTTTTGGTTCCCTTTGCTGAGTTTGCCTGTCTTTATGACTTCTAAATGATGACTTGCCAGAGGGCTAAGGTTTAGACTTATTGTCATCCTATCTATATTGATGCCATGGGGCATCTCATCCTGTTTTACGGCTTAAAATGCTATTTATATGCTGAAAAGGCTCAAATATTTCTGGTAACAACCAGAAAGACATTTATATAGCAAAGGACTAACATTGCACAGCATGTAATTGAAGTCATAACAATATGAACAGCTGTGACTAAGTCTGCCCAATGTCAACAATGACAACTACATCACTATGACCACCTGACTACCAGTGATTGAAGAGAACATCAGTTGTCTGAGACATTTCTATTTTACAACGATGTTAAAGTGTAAAAGAAAAATGAGCATTGGAATCAATAACATACAGCATGTTCCTCTGCCTAGTCTATATTCTTACTTGCATAACTGAAACAACTCAAACTTTCCATGCCCCAAACAAAATTCTTCACTCACTAACTCCCCAAAACTACTTCTTTTCCTGTTTTCCCCAGATCACTTATGAGACACACTATTTATCCAACTGCTCAGACAATACAAACAAACAAAAATACTAAAATGGGAATGAGCTATTTTTGATTTCACTTCTTGCAAATCACAAATTAAACTAAATAATGAATCTGGTAAGATCATTAGATATGTGCTTCTTGCCACTCACTTCCACAGCTGCCCTATTTTCAGTGGTATTATCTCTTTTCAGGAGGGCTTTCTAATAGCTCTTGCTTCTACTCCTGAACTATATTTTTTAATCTTAAATATTATTATATCCCTCCAGAGTTCACAATTCTCTGATGATTTACCTCACACATTAAATTGAAGTGTAAGTCCTTATCTTGACCTTCAATGTTCCACCTTGTCTAGACGTGTAAGTCTTCCCTTTTTACTTTCTGTTCCAACCCAGCTAGACCGGTTTTCTTGCTCTTTCTCAAATATGACAGGCTAATTACTTCATCAGGCTCTAGAACCTCTGCACTTACTGCTACTCCTACTAAAATGCTGCTTAGGCAAGGCTCTCTAAACTTTTATTCAAATTTTCTCGTAAATGTCTCCTCGGTCAGAGAAGTTTTTATTGACCACTTTACAAAATGCAATGTCTCATTGCCCAATTAGTTTCTGACTTTTTTCCCCTGCTTTATTTTCTAGCAGTTTCCTATTTATTTCTGATTCCTTAGAAATAGGTGATAATATCAAGTAGGCATAATTTGGGTTTAAAGTATAAAGTAAGCATCAGTAACACTTGGCATAAAGGTACAAAGAATATCTGATATAAAGTAGGCATCAGTAATACCTTTGCCCAGAGCAGTTTCATAAAGTTAAGACTTTAGTGAGAATTAGTTTATGTTTTTTTTTTTTTTTGGACTTCTATGGGTGAAACTTGAGTTGAAGAGGTAGTTTTAGAAAGATTAAAGAAGAGAGAAGTCAGAAAGCCTAAAGGTTTTTAGATTCTCAGTTTTCCTGGAGTCCAGTTAAGATTTCCAGAGTAAATTTTATGAGTATCATCAGCCATTCATTTGCCACATGAGATTGCCTGAATTTTATGAATATCTGTTAAAACTAGAACTTTCAAATATCTCTTGGCTTTTAAAATTTTCCCTGATTTCTAGCGTCCTCTACTCAACTCTGTGAGATTAAAGCCCCAACATTAACAATTTTACAAAAAACCACATGTGCAATCTAATAGAACTGGTTGAATAAGAAGAAGCTGGAAGAGTAAAAAGTAATGGAGAAGAAAAACTCATGGGAAGAAAGAATCAAGTGGAGAGATGTTTAACATGCTGAAGCTGGAGTGCAAATTATTCTTTCAACACTACAATTTGAGAACCAGTATCTCAGGAGATGATGCACCGTGAAAGGAGTGTCGGTCCAGAGGTCAAAAGAAAGCCTGACTTTGCTCACGACCAGTAAGCGATGTAAAGAGATGTGATTGGCTCCAAAAGGTCACAGAAGAGCCTTGTAAATTAGGAGCAATGTAATTTAATTGTTTCATTTATTTATTTATACGCAATAATCAGATGATAGCTTAACGCCCGATTGTCTTCTTAGTCAAATCTTTGACCTTTGGGTTGGGGTTAAAAATTCTCCCCCTTTGGGTGTAGGGCTGCCAGAAGGACATTCCCCAGTACTTGACTATGATACTTCAGATACCACAAAAATGAACGTAATTCAAGAGCCATGCTTTACAAGACTTTTGATCAATTATTCCTCCACTGCAAAGGTCAGTAGCATCCAAGTAGATGAATCAAAATACAACCCTTGTCACTATAGGCTTGCGATGCAGGTATCAAAGATATATTTAATCATACTCGGGCTTGGTTGAATCTCAGGGATTTACTGAATATTGATTGACAGCCCTCTTTCATATCTCTATAAAATGCCTTGTGGAGTTAGTTAAAAGTATTCTCTGCCAAAGGATAACTGGAGACCACTGATATATACAAAGAACTTAGAATTTATTTAAAAACCAGTATTGGTAAGGACTTGATTTTTAGGCTACTCTTTTGAGCAGATCTAAGAATTTCCTACTTAATTTATCTTAAAATATAATTATTGTGTTCCCCTACATCTGGGCAATTTTAAGATCCTCATAGATATCTAGAGTAAATTTCAAAATGTTTTTCACATATGGCTTTCTATGGTAAGGATGAAAACAAGATTTCTCTTGGTGACTATTTAGTCTCCAGCACCCAGCATAGTTCTTGAATTAGCTGAGTTTTTGTTGTTTTTCCTTCTCCTCTACCATTAGTCATACATATGGATTTTTCCATAGAACCATATATTTCATATTCTGATGCCCAAGCAGCACTATCAGAGAAAACTAACATAAAAGTAAAACAGAAAACTTTAATGAAAAGAACATGCCTCAAATGACTGTGCTTTTCATGTTCTGAGTCTGACTTTGTCTCTTAGAATTCAAGGTCCTATAAGCAAAGTATGACCTCTTTTTGAGCGCCACCATTGTTTTAATAAAATCAAATCAGCCTTTTTTTTAAATTAGTAAGCCAGATAAAGCTCTTTACCCTCATATTTGCAATAGCAATGCCTACATTTCTTAGTATTTTTGCACACATATGTTAGCTCAAAATTTAGAGAACATCTCTTGCTGCCAAACAATATTGAAGTTTTCCTTTAATCTTCATAAATCACTTTGACTCTCAATGAAATTCATTCTTTATTCTTCATCATCTTCTTTTTATTTGACATGACATTATTTTCAGGAAAATTGGCTGATAGTGTAACTAGGCAAATCTTCACTTCTTTAAAATGACTTTTTCTCCTCTTTTTATCTTTAATTCAAACTTGGGTCTTGGGTTCAATTGTGTCTTTTTATTCTTTATCCTTCTGTATACTGCATGGACACTTTCTTAATCATTAAGCTTCTAGGTCAACATCAAACACTCTTAGGAACAAAACTTCAGGTCTATTGATCAGAGAAACAAGAGTTTCTGTCAAAATAAAGATAATATCTTGCAGCTCCATACTAAAGAAGGAAGAATGACCCTTCCAGTATCCCCTTGAAACTAGACAGAACAATGTCATGACTGACATCAAGGCATGATGTGATGATCAACGGCTTCCTACCATATCTCTGACGAATCAGCAAAGTCCACAACCCTGACTTCCTAGGCTACCATGACCCAAGAGTTTAACCCCAAATAACCTATTCCCTAGAGCCATCGGGGAACCAGGTCTTTGATCTCTAACTCACCTATGTCTCTGGGCTTATTGCCATTTTCTTAAATAAACCTCTACTTTCTTTGCTGCAAACTCTTGTTCTGGTTTCTTTTGGCTTTGCTGCATACAAGCAAAATGAAACTCTTAAGTTCAGTAACAATAGTTACTTGTATTGAATAAATTTAAGTTATTGTGCTCATTCCCCAAAGGGACTAGAATTTGAAGTTGTCTCTTAAAAACAGAATCTCAGACTTTATCAAAGCAATGGTAGGAAAATTGAGGACCAATGTCTGTGAAACTTCATCATGAGTATCATGACTTTGTCTGCTTAATCATAATCACGGGCCACATACTTCTCACAAATCAAAGAATATCTTCAAACATAAAACATATTAAAGCTCTCCTGTGTAGAGTGGATAAGCCTAAATCAACAAAAAAATTCAGAAAAGAAAGGTGGAACTTTTTTTTTTTTAATTTGAGACCTTATGCTTGATTTCCAGTGGGCACACAATTTGAGGACTTTTAAATCTATGGTACATTAAACACGACTTATTCTTAAGCTTATGTCAAACAGTACATGAAAATTTCTATTTGTTCTTCTGTTTGGAGAGTATATGTGTGTTTTCAGAGTGAATCTTGGTTTAATTTGCTCAACTGTCAGAATCTCTGTTTCGGTGGGCATAGCAATGACCAATCACAAAAACAAATAAGATAACAATAAAATACTTTTAAACAACCTCGTTTTCTTTCCTATTGCTTTATTTTAATCATTATTCTTGGAAGTATAATATTAAAAGCTGGCTAATACAGATCCATCTTTTTAGATGGAAGGGATTGTGGTCCTAGTTCTTGGAATTGTACAGAGGGGGAAATTCCTTGACAGAAATATTCTCTTTACATTTATTTCCTGCAGTCTGCACTTTGCAGTGAGCTTGTTTAGTAATTGTCAGCTCCAAAATGCCATGCAGTGACAAAATGATGTATGGAGTTTCCATGTCAGCAGAGTAGCATCTGCAGCAAACATCCATTCTGCCTATATTTACAGTGATTCTGACACAGACATCTCTTTCCTTTCATTTGACTCCCTTATAGAGACTCATGTTTGTTTAAGATAAGCCTTGTATCAATAAGGCTCTAAACACTTTAAAAAAAAGAAAACAAAACAAAATACTAAGGGCTTATTGAAATGAAAGTTGTCCTCCTAAAGTTAATCCACTTAAGAAGCATACATATTCAGTATTGATATGGGGATCAATTGAAGCAATGAGTAAAGATATTAGTTCTGATACTGGTTAGGGAGCAAGTGATAGTTATGATTTATAAAGCAACTATTGTGGGCTTAGCTTGTACTAGGAACTTTACATATAATATAAATAACTCTGTTACCAGTACCATTTATCAAGCACTTTCTATGAATATGATCCTGGTCTAGATACCACTCATTTTATTTTTGCAAGAATAGTCTTCAATTTATCCATATTACACAGCTATCATTTATTCTATATCAGTTATATATATGGTATTCTATCTGATGGTCTGTACCTAATAGAAAGAAAAAAATAGTAATTACTATAACACTAGATGCTATTTGTTAAATAGTATCTATGTATGAAGCATTATGCTAAAATATTTATACACATAGATGATAGTATTGGCCACTATATGATATAGACATATGGATGATGATAATATTGGTCACTATGTGATAAAGAGATTCTTCTTGCTAGACACAGTGCCAGCATTATTTAAATTGGTATAATAAGCCTATACAGGTTTTTTCAGGCAAGGAAACTGAGATTTACAGACATTAAATGCATTGCTCAAGGTCACACATCGAGTAAGTTCAGGGACTTTGAACTGAATCTGTGTTAGGTTGATACTGCAGGATGATCTTGTTCCATTATGCTACACAGTGTATATGTGTTTGTGTGAGTGTGTGTGTATGTGAGTGGTTGTGTAGACGAACACAATGAAGTCACTCATTTTATGCTGCCCTACACATCTGAAATAAAGGCTCTTAACAAAAGAGTCATAACTCACAGCTAAACTTTTTAAAGATACTCTTTAAGAACTAACTGAAATGACACAATTTTTAGAGCAGAGAGTTCTTAAAAACTAAATCTGATTTATTCAAAACGTGATTAGGGTAACAGATTTGATTTGCACTTTAAAGCTACATACATTTTTAAACTCTCCTCATTCAAGAAAAAGATGTTTTCTTACTTACCTACATTATTTTTGGGATATATGAGCCAGAATTCAGTAGCCAAGAATATAGTAATCATATCTATTTGTAGAAAAAAAAAATTGAACAATGAAACGAAGAAACCAAACTGTTTCTCTACAACAAGGCAACTAAAAAACAGGGATCACTGTTATCTATACTAAGAATTAAAACAAAACAAACAAAAGACCACACACAGTTGTGGCTGCTTCGGGCACTGATTCGCTAATCACGATCCTGCTCTATGGGCTCAGATCTAACTAACAATTTCATTATTTATGGTTAACAGGCCTATGAATATGGTGGTGGCATTTGACCTAGCCACACATGTTATTACATTATCGGTATTTCTAAGTCCTAAATAAAAGTGTTTCAGTGAAAGAGTATAAGAGATTGAACTAGTACATTCCTTTGGTGATGGCCAACATGGAGTCTATTTAAAAGGCTATTTGTTTTCTTATTTTCTGCGTGTTGAGACCCTTGGAGAATCTCATTTCCCATATCAAGAGCCCAACATCCATTAGCAATGCAGGTCTAGAACCTATGCTCTGAATCTTCATTTCACATTAACTCATACTTTCTGGATTATTCTGTGATCCCCATGGCTCTTGGCTAATTGTCTTAATCTGGCCAATGCCCTGCCATGCCTTTTGTTCCCTGACTTTTATTATTTGTTTCTTCTGGTAATTTTGTTTTAATCTTTCTCAAAAATGAGTTTGTCTTCCCGTTTGGGTCAGCTTTCTTTTATTGGCTTATAATGCCCCTTTCATGCCAATTATGTATTGGTCTAGTCCACACTGGTAGATAAATACTCTGAATTTTTCTGGGGCCTTCCTAAAGAAAATTAAATAGTTGTCTTTCCTCTTCAGCATTTATCTTAGTTGCTCTGTAGTTCTCCCATTTCCCAGGCATGAAGAAGCATCATTCCTAAGATGACCTTCTCTGGGTAATCAGTGGCTCATACATTCACTTTAGCATTATCTACTTTTTTTTTTTCACTTTTTTTCTATACTTCCTGGTCATTCAGCTCTCACAAAGAAAAGAGATTTGAGAAATTACTCAGAAAGGATCAAGACACAATGGCAGTGAGGTAAAAAGAATGCTGGCAGCAAAAGCTATTTTTATTTCTTCTTAAATGACTATCTATAGCCATCCATCTACTCTTAGGCCAGGATTTGAATTAAGAGTAAGTAGAGTTACTAAAGAGTTATCTGTAGATTTAAAAATGTTCAAGAATAATATCTTATTTATTAGGGAAGAAGAGGAAGTTATTATACATAAATATAGAGCTCCATACTCATAAACTGTGCTCACTGATTTAGTATATTATTTTATATAATTCTAATTTTAAACCTTCAAAGTAAATATTAAAATTACTTTCTATAAAGGAGGAAATTAAATATCAAATACATTTGTCATTGCTTTAGGTTCAGATAGCAAATAAGTGTATGAGCATGGATTCATGACCAGGTCAACTTATCTTGAAGATGATATTTTTATCTCATTACACATTATAGAAAAAACATGTAAATTAGCAAAGATTTTTTTTTTTTAACTGGGATGACATTGGTTAATAAAATCACATAGGTTTCAAGTGTACAATTCAATAATATGTCATATGTATATTGCATTGTATGTTTATCACCCAAAGTCAAATTTTCTTTCATCACCAATAAAATATGTTTTTTTTGTTACAGATGTATATTCTTCTACCCTCCTTTTTTTCTATATACAAATTTACCCTTTACTTTATTAGGTTCTTCATTTATTTGCCAATAACTTAATAATAACTATATGTATGCCTTCACATATTTGATTTTAAATCACTGTATGCCTTTCACCAAGGAACTGTGGAATGATAAATTACATTTCTGCTTAAAGATTATTGAGGCACCAGTGATCTCCCAATGAGAAATTTGATTGGAAAAGGGACTAGAAATTATCTCATATAGAAAAATATTCATCAACTAAGCATGAATCATGAGTCAGTAGGGGTTCTAGAAAGCTAGAAACTTCCAATGTTGTCTTTGGCAGTGTAATAAATACAGTGTTCTGCACTAAATGGTGATAGTACCACTCTGTTTAATGCTAATTGCATTAGTATTTAGAGAAGTGCCACATTCAATGCTGGATACAACTCTTTAAAATGATTATGATGAACTGGAGATGAACAGAAGGAGAGAGTCCCAGAAAGTGGTGAGTATGCAATTGAAGGCATATCAAGATAAAAGTTGCAGGAGGAGGGAAGGTATTTAGCAAACACATTGATATCTCTTCAAATATTTCGTGGAATGTATTAGAAGAAATTGTTTGGCTTCTTTCTATTTTGTAGCCACAGAAAGATTTGCAAGAGGAAATTATTAGGAGCTAGATTTGGTCTTAATTGAAGGAAGGACTTTTAGATAATTAAAGTTGTCTTGAAATGTAAGGAACTGCTTAGGGAGGCAGTGAATTCCCCATTTCTGGAGGTGTGCAATAAGAGGCTACATGACCACTTATTTGGAATTTACTCATCTATTTAGAAGGTTGATATAGATGACCTAATCTCACTCAGTATTGCAAGAGCCTATTATTCAATTCTTGGCGGTGTCTGTTCCAAGAACATTTTAATTTGATTACCGTAGTCTGAGTCAACAAAAATCTGGTGGATCTTTGACCAACTCGACAGCCTCTTAATTTTTTTTCTTAGTATTTTGTTATTCATTATATACTTTTTCTGAAGTCTATTACAGTTGGAGTCAGAAAATTGTCTATGTTGATTGGTAGCTCCAGTCCCAGCTCAGCTCCTTCTTCCTACAGAGAGTGAGAGCAATCAGCCATAATATGTATTCAGGTGAGGGCCAATCACTATTTTGAAGGAATTTTTTTTCTGCACATCATCCCAACTTTTTTCTATGTTCTCATTTACTATTTGCAATTTGCAAAATTATGAAAATTGTCATATAGACCAGAGTTGTTAGACAATTCTGAAATAAATCTACAGCATTATAAGGTTTTGAATTTGTGGGAAGTGACCACACATGCATACGCAATAAATCTCAATTTATTTAGTCAAGAATACAGAACTAAATAAAAGTGAGGCTCCACAGAGCAAGAGTAAATGTAGTGTATTGTGGTAATCATTGTACTTGCTCCTCATATCCAGGATATGCATGACACTACCACTCATACTTTCCATACCAGTAGGGTCCGGGGAAAAAAAGTTATAAAGAAGCTGAATTCTTGCTAAGTCAAAGTCCTTTTTACTTTAGTTTATATTATATTTCCAGGAAAAAAAAAGTACGGTAACAATCTATATATTCCCATTTAAGTAAACATTTACATTAAGCATTAATACGTTAATGTGAGATGACAATTGGATGAAGTATGACAAAGGAGTAGTAAATACAGTTTTAAAAGATCCCTGACTGTTCAAACATATAAAAATATAGAAATAATTTACTCTGGGCAATTTAAGTTTTAATTATTTTAACTTTATTCTTTCATTTTTTTTCATTTAACTTGATTTTATATTATTTTGCATTTTTTTAATTTGAGTATCTTATTTGTTTTTATGTGTGTTTTGTTATTTTCTGGTTTAAACAGTACTTTGTCATTTCTTGAGCACATTATGGATTTTCAACTTGCTTTAGGCTCCATGATTATATTGCATTGGCATGCAACTTTTCCAATCTTCAATTGCCTGCTCATTTAATTTATCTGTTGTTTTTCTCTGTTCCATACAGTTAATAACAATGATAGATTAAATACAATCAACTTTCATTCCCATGGCATCTCGTAGGAAAGCCTCCTGGCTGAACAAACTTCTATTTATCATCTGATTTTAGATTTAGCCTGGTGGCCATTCTTCAGTCCATTTAATAGTGCTTCAAATATATGCCCGGCTAAATGCATGGTTTCTAATTATCTAACAGAATTCAAACATTTAGGAGATTTTTGTTCATTGTTAATGTTAATCATGAGAAGTGTGAGATGAGGCTGTTTGATCTATAGCAATTTGATTTTCTCCATCATAAATGCATTATGTTCTTAGAGCAAATACAGCTGATTATTTTTTGTTTTAGTCAATAGGTCTAATGGTTGATATTAAATATTATAGATGATGAGGGTGAGATTCAGATATATTTCTACAACTTGAAAGTATTTACCCCAATAAACTTCCCACGCTATATTTTTATTGCATTACAAATTAGAAACATTCCAGATGCAAATAACAGTGACTGGAGTAATGCATTAGTCACAGTCTTTTAAGATATTCAGTTGCTTGTCCCTTGTCCAGCTTTCTGGGGAAGATTTATCTAAAATTTATCAATATATTTGGTCACAGAGTCTTAAATATTTATAAAGTGTCCAATACTTATAGGAAGGAAAGTTTCTCCTGAAAAGATAGTCTTTTTGAGATATTTCCCTGCAAAATTATTTTATTTTCTTTTTCCACAAATCAAAATGATAGTCTTCTATGACACATTTTTCTCTTCCCAACATCCTTTTAAAAATATTTTTTATGATTAATTGATTTACTTAGCAAAATAACTTTTAAACTGATATTTTTTCCACTTTCACTCAAAATTAAATTTGACTTGGGGATGATCTTTTTTGATTACTGCCTTTGATTATAATATCGAAATTAAGAAGACCATGTAACTCATAATACAGAATTTTGTAATATTTCAAGATACCTAGAAAATGCAAAAACAGTAATAAAAACTGAATGTAAAAGTGGAAACTTGTTTGAATTTTATGAAATATTGAAATAAATTATCATGATAGTTAAAAAAGATGATTACAGTAATTATAAATCATTTTATTAGTGTACTGTTTTAGATAAAACTTGGCCAGAAAATAAAATCATGCCATCTATGAATTTTTTAATGATTCTGTAATTATGCTGTCTAGTCATACCAATTTGTGTCTGACATCTTTATTCTCATAAAATATCAGAACAATGTACCTTTACATAGTATACTTATTTTTTAGAGGGAAATAAGTAAATTATCTAATTTAGTCTTTTATTAACAATAACTTCCATATGATTTGGAACCTGGAGTGGGAGAGGGATTATTCTAAATACCTAAGATTTTCATGTAACCAAAATTTTAAAAAAATGATAATTGTTAAGTTTCTAACAAATTGTTATGCTTATATTTCTCTTTAATATTATAAAATATTGAGCGGTGCTTAATGATAACAATATGTACACATTAAACTTAGTGAATTTGAAAAATCAAAGTTAAAATAGATCATGTATATCAGAAGAAACTATAATGAACTATAACATACAAAGGCAGATGTTTAAATTATTTAAGTTTATTTTATGGTACATTCATAAGATGATATCTATACCTTGTAGATAGCTTTGATAGTAGGGATGAGATGTGTAGATTATTATACAAGGAAATAAGAAATATTGGCTGATTTTTCATGAAAGATTCAGATTAAAAAAGAGTTCAGTACAATAAGTCAGCTTGAAAAAATTTGGGTGTGAGTGATGCATGAATTCCTGATATATTTTATTTTACTTTTTGGGTGGGGGTGGTGAGCCCATTGACTTTGGTGGGATACACATAAATGCTAATTATCATCAAAATTTCATCAAATATTTGATGGCCAAAACAACAAATGAAAAGGCAGAGAAAAATACAAGAGATATTGATACCAAAAATTTATAAAAATTGCTGTAGAAAAATAGTAGTTCGCTATTACTTTAAATTTTGTCCTAAATGAATTAGATGATGTTTGTACCATCATCAGGAGTAAAAAGATTCAGAGGAAGTGTTATTTTAAGTTTTAACCAAAAGTCTAATTTAACATATTGCAAAATTATTATAAAAGCAATTATAATAGAGAATAATTATAACCAGAATTAATTGTTACAGGCACTATTTTCAAATTTTTATTTTTATTAATTCAATCTCTCCATTGGCTTTAAGAGACACATAATACTACTATCCCCATTTAATAGGTGGCAAAAATTAAGGTACTTAGGGTTAAAATAATCTCCCAACATGCATATTGTTACTGAAAAACCCCTAGTTAGGCTGTTCATCCTTTGAAAGCCAATTCTGGAGAGACAAGTGTTGGGTGGAAAGGAAAGGCTGCTTCATTCAGGAAAATGAAAGCCTAGGAAGGTGGCCGACGAAAGTCCAAAGACCATCTTCGAAGTTCTGGACCAAACAGAAGAGTTTTCAAGGGAAAAAAGAGGTGGGAAAGTTCCGAGGATCTGAGAGAGGTCTGTGTTTCTTTCGTCACAAATTTTTAGTCAACGCTTTTTATATTGGACTCCTGAGTGCCAGCAGCTGGTAACGACTACCTCGGAGACATTCTTCCCATTTACAAAACAAACTCTTAAATTCTCTTTGAGGCCCTGAAATTATCCCCACCTGCTTGACAAAGAGACATCACCTTAGCAACATAAAATTATACCGTGAGGATAAAAGTTGAGAGAGAAATGTCATTAATGTGTGAACAAGAGCTTAATTAAGAATTAATTTTTAAAAAAATTTTGCTGCCAAAAATACTAGGGGCATTAAAATCATAAGAGGCTGAGCTACAATAGATCATTAGTGGCAAACTTGGGATTCAAACCCAGAAAGTTTAACTCATGAGTCTGTTCATTTTATCATTGAATTACAGACACTGGACTAGGATTTGTACATGAAAATATATGTAGAGAGTATTAAGGGCCAAGGCTCAGATGAGGCAAGTTAGGTGACTATGTTCTAAATTTAAGGAGGCATTTGCAGGATCCTGAGAGCAAGAGGCTCTTTAAACTTTGATTCTTAAGAGTCTTGCTCCCAGAGAGATGTGGTCCTGAGACAGACGCTTAAAGACACCTAGCATGGACTTATGCTCTGTAAGATAGACAGTGTAAGGCTGAAAGGAGAGATCTAGGGAGAAAACCCTGAGATCATGAAAGCGCAGGAAGAGGAAACAGAACAGAAGAGAAATGGAATCCTAAAAGAATTAGGGTAAAATTTTGAAGTATCGAAGTGTTTCAACACTTGAATAAGAAACAATTTACAGAAGGAATGTTTGGTGAGGAGTATGTTCCAATTACCAGGTCTGAGTAACAAATTACCTCAAAACTTAATGCTACAGGACATTTATTAAGTTTATAGAATCCACAGGTCAGAAATTCATAAAGGGCACAGTGGAGATAAATTTTCTCTGTTTTACAATGTTTGGGGTCTCCACTGGGAAGAAGCCAAGCCTACAGGGTCTCAACAGCTAAAGGCGGGCATCATCTGAAGTATAATCATTCATGTCAGGTGGCCAAACCTGGCTGTCAGCTGGGACTATGTCTGGGCTTGTTATCTGCAACAGCATACATATCCTTGCCTGGCCTCTTCACAGCATGGTGGCTGGGCTCAACAGACAAGTATGCCAACAGAGAGAGCCAAGAAGAAGCTACACTGATTTTATGACTTAGCCTTGAAAGTCATATAGTGTGGTTTCTGCCACAGTCTATTGGTCAGAGTTGTCATAGGCTTGCCCAAGGGAAGGGAAATATTCTACCTCTTGATGGGTATTGATGAGGATCTCACAGAGCTTGGAAGACTAGAAATAGTGCAATGGCTATTTTTTGAAAACTACAATCTGCCATAAGGAAGGGCATGAATTAAACATGTTCAGAAGGACCGGGATCGGTGATAGCCATGGTGGGTAATTTGGTATTGGATTTGGATTGATTTATTTCGGGATTATTGTGAATAGAGGGCTCATACTTAAGAAAATGTATGAAAAATCAGTGGAGGACATTTGTAACTAATTTGAGAATTTGAGTACTTAGAGGAAGAAAGAAATAGGATAGTAATTGGAAAGAAGAGAAAGATGACATGAGGTACTTCTTAAACATGATCAAGAAGTCTTCAAATATTTAGCTAAAAAAAAAAACTTTGTGATATAAATGTTAAGGAGGTAACCAAGTTTTTTTTTCTTCTTTTGTAAGGAAGGAAACAAAGTTTTTCCTTTTTCTTTTTTGGTGCACCAACAATATGTGCTAAGTGTTTCACATATGATCTCATTTAATTCCTACAACAGGGTAGATGGTTTAAAGCCCATTTTATATACAGAAACCTGAAACCATCTAGGTCTAATAACTTTACTAGTTTATAAACTAAGC
Organism: Pteropus medius; assembly: GCF_902729225.1. Taxonomy (NCBI): domain Eukaryota; kingdom Metazoa; phylum Chordata; class Mammalia; order Chiroptera; family Pteropodidae; genus Pteropus; species Pteropus medius. The sequence goes on from NW_024346771.1 coordinate 6,808,840, forward strand.
AACAGAGTTCTGCTTACAGGCATGACCCAAAATGGTGTGTGTGTGTGTGTGTGTGTGTGTGCGCGCGTGTGTGTGTGTGTGTTTGTGTTTTCAATTGATATGGGAGGTACCTAAAGATAACATCAAGCTGCATCGCTATAACAGTTACTTTCTTAAAATTACTTTCAATAATGTTTGTGCCCTAGCATATCTGCTTTTTGTGCCTCTAAAAATATTGGCTCAGATTGCATCAACTTTTATTTTCCTGCTTTGATTAGTAAGTCAGAATGAAAGTAAATAACAGGTGACTCATGAATATTTAGAATTGAGTGAGAAGACTAGCAGACTATGAGTAAACTCTTAGTCCCAAAGAAGTAAAGAAGGCCATGGGAAGCAAACATACTCAGTTTCAACACTGAGCTGATTAAGAAGGGAAGGTTTCGGTGGTGAGATGCCCAGTTGGAAGAATGCACGAGGGGCTGACATGAGATTGAAATGGCAGGCACCAATTTTATTGTGGGGAGCGCACTTCTATTGAGGAAAATATGCTTCTATTGTGAGGAACACGCTTCTGCTCTGTTAGGGGACCGCATGGGCTCCACATATACCAGATTGCGATAGTGGCATACTGCCACACATGCGTAATACAATAAACTGAATTGTGCTTACATGAGCTGGGCACAGACGCCCTACTACACTAATGTAACATTCTAAATCCGGATCCTATTCCTAGTCATGAACCTGGATCACAGCCAGACCTGGGACCAACCAGGCCTGGAACCCATACTCAATGATTTCCTTCGATTAATACCACAGAAATGCTGTTATGCTATTCTTAGTTTCCTGGTATCTGAAGTTTAGACAGGTAAGATTTATTCCAAAGTTATTTATCTAGGTGTAGCTGAGCCACAATTAAATCCACAATTTTCAAACTCTAAAGTTCTTTTCTTGCTGCCTTCTTTGAGAAATATATATATATATATATATATATATTATATATATATATTTAATATATATAATATATATTAATCTATATTTAAATATAGATTAATATATATTTCTGTAAATGCAATGTTTTGTTTTATATATATATGTGTTTTATATGTGTGTGTGTGTGTGTGTGTGTGTGTGTGTGTGTATGTATTTTTTTTACTGTGGCAGTTGTTTAAAATGAAATAAAAAACAACTTTTTATGTTTGTAAAGTTAGTATTGAATAATTACATCTTAAATTACAGAAATCAGTTTATTTGTATTGCAAGATAATTGTCCATGGGTCACTCACATTTCTACACCTCTTTTAAGCAGCAGCACTGACAGCTTTTCTGTTCAACTGTATTTTCAAGGTTGTTTTATGGTGAACAACCTAGGAAGATAGAGATAGTGTCTCCTTCCAGAGCAGAGGGCAGATTTATTTACTGTCCATTATAATAAAGGTCATGGCTCCCTCCAAGGTAAATGGAGGGCAGGTTTGCGTGTAGCCCATTTTAAAAGATTTAGATTCTCTAAACTCAGCATTTCTCAGATGTGATGCAAACTCACTGCATGGACAACATCCACCTGGAGCTCACCCTTGTGGAACTATGGAGGAGACACTAAAGAAAACCAACAGGAACATGGAGCTCATGCTGTCTCCATGAGTAAATGCCCTTTATTTCTGACCGAGGTGTCTTATATCTCCTTCCAGAACTCTAAAACTGCCGGGTGAACTTGTCAGCTTTCAAATAGAGTAAAATCGGTGATCCTTCACAATTTTTGACAATAGATATAATGTATTTTTTTTAATTTGTGAAAAGATACTTTATTCTTTTTTTTTCCTTTTATTTGATAGGCATCTAATTTTCTTAAAGAGAAACTTGGAGAGATTTTGAATAAGTAAATTTCCCAGGTAAGACTAGAAATGGGTCAAGAAGATAAAAAAGAATATTAGGAAGGAAGAAACAAGTGAGTCAGAAAATATTTCATGATATAATCAAACTTCTATATGTCCATTATCTTGCAAATGATATACAAAATCTGTCAGATAATGAAAGAAGAGTGACATTAGAGAATGGCTTTACCTAGTTGACAAAAATAAAAGTTTTGTGGAGATTTTCTTTTGTTCTTGTTTTTAGAAAATGAATAGCCACTAACTCTTTAACCTAAAACCAAAGACCAAATTCAACAATATGAAAACGTCACTGGAAGAAGGTGGAAACATAAAACATAAGAAAATCTCTCTCACTGATAAGTATGGATTCTCTAATTAGTTTGGACAGGAGAGAAAACAGAAGCCTCATTACATTAGTGTTTACACATAGGCTGGAAAGAAAAACGTTGAATTTACACAACTCTCCCTCTCCATGTTGGAGTAAAAATTTAGTCCTGTGAATACTGGAAAAAATCATTACAATTTGGTTATCTGTTTTCATGTTTCTGTTAGAGAACATCAGTTGGGAATATAACTTTGCGAAACAGGTATTTCCATAAAAAGGAAAGCATGTCAATAGAATGTGTCCTTGATTCATATGGAAGAGAAAATCAGCTTGTGCAAACATTCTTAAGTGGTTATAATAGTTAATAACAGAAAGTCACATATAACATGTGTGCTCTATGTCAGAGATATGACAAGTCAGGACATCATCTCACTGAGACACTAACTAGGTGTACAGCAACAGCTGCAGTCCATAGTTCAGGCTCGCACAATTTTACCAGGGCCAGGAAAATAACCTTTCAGCCCTGGCTATTCAAAGTGCTGCCCATAGACCAGCGGCCTGGTGTCTCCTGACTCCTGGAAATGTTACAAAGGCAGAAACTCAGGCTCACCCAGACCCATTGAATCAGAATCTGTGTTTTAACAAGATCCTCGGGTGATTCATACACAAAATACATTTTGAGAATCTCTGGGGTAAATAAAATGGCTCCATTTTGACTCTTTCCTACCGCCCTGTATTGTTCACTGTAAGAAGAGATCTTTCAAAAGGGCAAATCTTACCAGAGATCTTCTTAATGACACCTCATTACCAGAGAAAGCCCAAACACTGTGGTATTCTATATAAGACTGTATGGAGAAAGAAAGATGGCTGCAGTCAGGCTCCCTCCCGATACCCTTAGCAGCTAACTTCTGAGCAAAAATGACTCAGCATGTCTCCCCTTATGTAACCACATGCCCAGTATGCATGCACGGGCTTCTGTTATCTGGCCGTGTGCCACTATTGTTTAACCTGTGTTAAACAATAGTTGCGCTTCAAGATGTGTTGCGCCCTTGCTGGAATAAAGAGCTATGTCGCAGTTGCCTAAGGCTCCCCGCATTTTCTTCCAACTGCCCGAGCCCCGTATCCCTTGCCTTGGAATCTCGAATCTGCAGCAATACATTTGTATTGTCATGAGCTGGATTCCCAGGTAAGGGAGCCATTTGCCCTGCTGGAGGACGAGAGGGGCACGTGGCCCATACAGAGCATGTGGTATCCCATGGTGACAGTTTTGATGACTCGGACTTCACCTAAGTAGTTGATGAGTCCCTGGTAAGTATTGAGAAGGCTCCGCTCCCTGGAGGAGTAGCTGCCAGAAAAAGCAGAGGCCGCAGCCAGCCGAGTGGGCTGGGTGCACTTAATGTCTTTGAAGCAGAACATAGACAAAACTCTAGCAGAGGCTGTGCAAAAGATTTGGCAAAAGGTAGATGCCTTGAACGCAAGGGTGCAACAACTGAAAGCTGAGCTACAAAGAGGTTCACCCTTGGAGTTGCCCTCAGAGGTGGGGAGGACATCCTGGAAGAAGTCTGCCCACAAGTACGGCCATGACACACTAAAAGGTGGACAACCCCTATGTCTGGGTGCGGGACAAGCTCGTGGCCGCATGGTAACAGGATTGCGGGATTTAGGGAAACAATAGCAGAGACCTGGTAAACCGTTGCTGGCCTGGTTGCTGCGCCTTTGGGATGAGGGCGCTGACGGTGTTTCACGCTCCCTGATGAGACAGAGAAATTAGCATTCATAACCACACAGCCCTCATCATGGCAGCATCTACAGAACAGTTGCCGCTGGGCTCAAGGTCAGGGGAATCATACCCTGAAGGAATGGCTTACTGCTGCTGTGAGGACAGTTTGGAATGTCACCAGAGAACTCCCAGACCACGTGAGTGAATGGTAAACATATGCTGAGTTAGTGCAGATTATTCGTGAACTGGGCATATGACAAACTATGATTAATTTGAATATGTGGGGACAGGATGATGAAGGGTTTACAACTTGTGCGGGACTTGGTGTTAGGGATTTCCCCCTCTTCTGCTTTTGGCTCATTCATCACCATTTTGGCTTCCTATGTGGTGAAATGCACACATGAAGTCACTACAACCATGTCTGCTCTGGGGGAGACACTGTGATGCAGGAGCAGAAGTGTCTGTGTGGTAACACCCAGACACCAGAGGGCCGAGAAGAAAAAGAAAGGCTCTATGCAGCGTCACCCTGTTTGGGTGACCAGAACACTAATATGGACTGATTCACTAGTTGTAGGTGTCGATCGAGACAAGACAGACTGCCAGCCTAATGCAGTGTTGCTAGAATTGTGGCGGCAATTAAAACCTGAACAGTGATTCAGGCATGGGCAGAAATCTCCCACCAAAAGAGCTAGGCTGGTGGCCTTGAAGGACTTTTCAAAACCCCAGGACTTTCTGTTGAGGCTATATGATTAGGGAGAAGGCCGAGGTACCCATTTGGAGGGGACAAGTGGGGACCGGAGCCCACATATGGAATTGGCAATCCACTGATTCCCATACAACGTGCAAAGAGTCCTAGCACTGGTGGATACTGGGGCCAACTGCAGTCTTATCTATAGAAATCCAGATAGATTCCCTGTACCAGCCACCTATATAGACAATATGGGGGAAAGACTATTAAGACTAAAGCTGTGACTTTGTCTCTTAGAATAAGACATTTGCCCCCACGTCCTTATAAAGTGTAGGGTTCTCTGGTTCCGAAATACATCCTAGTAGTGGATATGTTGCAAGGGCTCAATCTGCAGACCTCTGCTGGCGAATTTTATTTACGAGTCTGGGTGGTGAAGACTGTAGTTCGGGGACATATTTATCATCAACCACAGAAGTTGCCAGAACCAAGGCGCATTGTCAATGTTAAGCAGTATCTCTTGCCTGGTGGACATGATGAAATTGGGGCTATGATTCTGGAATTGAAGAAAGTTAAGATTGCTCACTCCATCCATAGTCCATATAATGTCCCTGTGTGGCCACTGAAGAAGACTGATGACTGGATTATTCGGAATTTAATAAAGTGACTCCCCCACTGTGTGCAGCAGTACCATGGTCTAATGGATCAACTGACTATAAGGCTGGGAACATATCACTATGTCTTGGATTTGGCTAATGCTTTTTCTCCATAGATTTAGCTCCTGAGAGTAAAGACTAATTTGCCTTCATGTGGGAAGGAAGACAATGGACTTTCGTAGTACTACCTCAAGGCTATCTACATAGCCCAAACATTTGCCATGTGTTGGTAGCCCAGGATTTGGCAACCTGGACATGACTGGCAATGGTAGAACTGTTTCATTATATTGATGGTGTCATGTTAACCTCTGCTGCCCTTAAAGATCTAAAGCAAGTGGCACCAGCACTGTTACAGCATCTGAAAATGTGTGGCTGGGCGGTAAATGCAGTCAAGGTTCAGGGGCCTGGGTTATTTGTCAGATTCTTGGGTGTTGTCTGGTCAGGTAAGACGAAAGTTATCCCTGATGCTGTAATTGATAAGATACAAGTGTATCCACGACCCATTGCAGTAAAAGAATTGCAGAGTTATGTGGGCCTTAGCACACCTAGTATAGCCATTGTATGGCCTGATCAAGAAGGGAGCTACTTGGGATGAAACAGTAGAGAAAGCATTTACTGCCACCAAGAGGGCAGTGGAGCAAGCCCAAGCCTTACAGGTAACAGATCCAGGTAAACCCTTTGAACTGGACATGCATGTAACAGCAGAAGATACATCTGGGGCCTATGGCAGCATTTAGAACTATGTAGGACTAAGGTGGGTTTTTGGTCCCATATTTGCCAGCACCTGTGTGGCAGGCGCTCCCACAAATTGGGAGGCATATTATTCACAACATATCCACATTAAATGGACCCCATGGTGGTATCACCCCTTGGTCATCTTTCTGCCTGCGGCAGGTGATGTGGTAATGGAAACGCAGTGACAGCTTTGGCAGAACATACCGCTCGAGGCTTGACTTATAAAGCCTTTAGACTGGTGACTGATGAAGTAGTTCCCTGTATTGCTGTCGTGGCCTGTGGTATAGAGCTCTGTTCTCCTGCAGCTATCACTTGCCAAGCCTATGTAGGTGTAAGGGAGGAACCCTGAAAGGGCGGGGTGTGCTGGAGAAAGTTGGCTGTAGTCAGGCTCCCTCCCACTTATACATTTCTTTGTGTGGGGCAGACAAAATATTGGCCAACTCATGTTTTTTTTACTGGCATTGAGCCCTCTCAGTGTTTTTCAGTTATTTTCAGTCTCGACCGCGGAGGCATGGGAGGTCCATTTCTTTATAGATGGTTCAGTGAACAGGCGGCAGGCCTGAGTTTCTCCCTGTCCCTCGGCTCCTGCGGGCATGCTTACTTCTCTCGATGATTCAATTGGCAAAGCTCAAACCTCCAGCAAAAAAACACCGTGTTGCCTGGCTTTGTGTGCTGCAAGGCACAGGTGCACACCCTTCATTGGGCGCTCTGGCACGCTTCTAGCCTGTAACTCAGCTCAAATTAGATTCTCCCCCTGCCACTTCAGTTGTTCTCCTTTGTCTCTTCACTTGCAGTTCTAAAATCCCCTCTCTCACCCGGTTGGGGGGCATTTTAAGAACCTCCCATGCCAGAAATTCCTGCTTATGCTAGGGTTCTAGGTATCTTCTCTCCTGCCAGACAAGCCCCCATGTCCCCTCCTGCCAGGCCGCCGCAAAATTCCCCAAGCCAAAGGCTACCTTACGCCAGGAAGCTGCATCGCATCATCTTTGCCATGAAAGACGCATTTTCCTCCAACTCCTTTGTCTTCAGACTGCCGCCATTTTGTTTTTAGGCACCTCCACCACCTGACCCACGGTTACTGCCACTCCAGAGTCAAGCTTTCCACTCTTCCACGCGTTCTCATTCTATGATGAGCACTCATTTTTATTTCTTTTGTATTATCATCTATGTTTACCAATTTAAAAATGCTAATTGCTTACTTTTACTTATTATTTGCAATAAAGTCTGTATTGTGTGTGTGTGTGTGTGTGTGTGTGTGGTGGTAGGTGTGTGTGTGGTGGTAGAAATGAGTTTTGTTTGTTTTAACTCTCAGTAATTTGCAGATAGCCAGAAATGTCATACAGCCATTGCTGCTTCCGGCTGAGGCAACTAGAGAGAGAAAAAAAAAAGGGCACTTTAAAAACACAAGAGGCTAAACTCACAAGCTGCACCCCACCCCTGCCTTTCCTCAGCATCTATAAAACCATTAAGGGCAAATGAATTACTTCTTTGCTGCCATTAGAAATTAAGTAACTTAAATATCAAAAGTAAACCAATAAAATTAGAGTTGCAGTTTTTTCTCTCTGCTGAATAAGACAATGTTCCCTAAAGTTTCAGACTGCTACTGATACTACCAAAGAGTTTTCTGAGTAGAAAACAAGAATTCTTTGGTTCATCAAAATAATCTTCAGTGTTTTAAATCAGCAGCTGGGTATGTTTGTCTCAAATTAAACCAATTTCTTATGAGTCTTCACAAGTTCCTCCAGAATGAGCCAGCAACTGTGACCTATTCCTATAAGCGAAATATAGATAAGTTTATAAACTGAATTCCCCGAATGTCTCTAACAAACTCTCGACTTTTAACTTTAGTGTACCTTTGAATTCTTTCTTCTATTTCACCAAGAACCATCTTCTCTCAGTGCAGAGCCTGAGTTTCCCTTACTCAGGGAATTTACTCTGTCCTACATCACTATTACCTTACTTCCACTCTGCTCCTTCCCTGATTAGTCTCACCATGTACAATTTCAATCACCTCTTCTACCCTGGAGATCCATGCTACAGACCTTATCAGACCAGGCATTAGAGGCCAGGCTCACATGACGGGAAGAACAGAAACTAGGATTGCCCAGATACTAGCAGCCCTTCAAGGCCAATTTCAGTCCACATCTACGTGGCCCAGCTCCTAGCAGAGAACTCATCAAAGTGCATCATCTGACATCAACCTGGTAACTGGGCCAAAAAATGTTTCAACAAGGACAAGCCTCCCAAATCTGCTTGCTACAAGTGTCAGCAGCTGGGTCATTGGACTGCCCTCTGCCCCAAGAGTTGAAGGACCCCTAGGTTATTGACAGCTACAGGGTGTCAAATGGTTGTATGGGACTGAAGAGGCCTGCTCCAGTCAGCCCCATTACAAGATATCTCCATGACTGGACTAGGGCCAAGGGTATACCTGGCAGTATAGTTCTCTGGAATTTCCAGTTGGATTGAACACTGCTGAGTCAAACCTTATCTTGAGACTCCAGAGGTCCCTGCAGAGATTTTTGCTTACACCTGCAAACAAATAGAAGACCTGAGGTTCCTCTTCAAGAAGGATGCATTCTTTTCCATTTCTCTTAGTCCACAGTTCCAATTTCTATTTGCCCTTGAATGGGATTCCCTTAATGGAGTCTGCCAGCAATTGACTTGGACAGTTATTCCTCGAGGATTCTAGGACAGTCCCTAGCTTTTTGTTCAAGCCTTAGCTCAGGAGTTGTAACATTTACAACCAGAGGGGGATCCATTTTACAGTATGTAGATGATTTCTGTCTCTGTTCTCCTACTCGAGACAAAGCCATCAAAGAGATAGACTTTGCCCTTACCCAAATCCAGGAATAACTAGATTCCTTAGCTGGCATAGTGCTTTAGAATCTAAGAGCTTTGGATATTCTAAGAGCTGGACAAGGATATTTTTTACTTTGAAGAAAAAAGCTGTTTTTATGTCAACTGATCAAGACAAGTCCGCATCTTTCCAAAACATCTTTAACTCCGCAGATCAGATAGAACACTCTAGCATAGGCACCCTTACTAGAAATTGGCAATTGTGGTTATAATTCATTCTCCTGCTGCTTATTATTCCCCTAATCCTTTTTCTAGGACCAGTGCTTCTAAACCTCCTTGTTCAATTTGTTTTTTCCAGGGACCAGGCAATTCATCTACAAATGATTCTTCAAGGAAACTATCATTCACTCCAGTCAGTGGATCCTATACCATATTGCAGTATCCTAGATGGGCATAGACAGACATTGTCCCCTTCCATAGAGAGCAAGTATAAGGGACCCAATCCTCTACCTTCGTCTCTTCTCAGCCTGAAGTAGCCAGTGTGGTCATTGTCCCCAAACCCCAATGATTTGGGTCCCTAATACTCTAGGGGGGGCAATGTTAGGTAGCTAGTCAGACACGAGCTATAGGGAAACAAAGGAATAGAGGCTCAGCCCAGAGAACACCCAAAAAACACCCCATTGAGAGTTAAAGAATCTCTTGTGTATTCCAGAAGACGAAGGACAGGAGGGCCATAACCTATAGCTGATTTAATCCTGCTACAGACACAAGCACAGAAGGTATTATCCTAACCCGCCCACAACCTGGGCCTCATTATATTATAATCATAATACCATGTTTATATCCAGAAGTTCATGAATCTAATTATAACAGACTGAATTCTGGTTTAGCACATGTACACTAAGCAATGAGTTATATAGTAGCCAAGTGTCAATCAAAATGACCTCACTTGCCAATCACCTAAGAATACTTTTATAACCATCCACTGAGGCCCAAATATAATATAGACCTCCCTACTTCTGTAGATCACAGCTCTCTTTTTCCCGCTGAAAACCCAGTCCTCTCTTGGGGAGTGTTCTGTCTTATCTTTTATCTTTACACCTCCCAGATTCCACAGGGCTACAGCCTTCCTTAGTGTGGCCCATCTTCTTCTAAAATATACCTGTAATAAATCTTACTTGTTCTAAATCTCGCCGACCTGTGATTCTTTGCTGCATCATTGGAGAAGACCTCAAGAAAAATGCTAATTGCACTTCTGCATCATTATCACCCTCCCATGCCACTGGGGCAACATTGGAGATCAAATCACCCCCCCAAAATGGTAACAATTCCTGAACAAACGTTGTGTCAAAGAGAAATTAAATTAAAAGAGAAATTATATATATATATATATAATCACATACCAAAACTTACGGGATGATGAAAAACAGTATTAAAATGGAAACTCATAGCAATAAATTCTCATATTAAGTACAAAGAAAGATCTCAAATATATATATATATATCTCAAGGACTTAGATAAAGAAGAAAGAAATAAGCCAAGAGTGAGTGGAAGAGAGGAAATAAAAAAGATCACAGGAAATAAAGCATAGCCGGAAGCATCACATTTCCTGATTTCAAACTTCATTATAAAGCTACCATAATCAAAATGATATAGTATTGATATAAAAAAATATAATAGCTCAGTGGAATAAAACAGGGAGCTCAGAAATAAATGTACATATAGGTTGAATGAATTTATTACAAAGGAACCAAGAGTATGCAATGGAGAAGAATCGTCTCTTCAGTAAATGGTATTGGGAAAAAATTACATTCACATATAAAAGAATGAAACAATCTCTATATTACACCATACACAAAAATCATTTTAAAATGAGTCAAAGACTTAAATGTAAGATGGAAACCACAAATCTCCTAGAGGAAAACACAGAGGATCAACTATTTGATATTGGTCTTGGCAATTTTTTTTTGGATATGATACCAAAAGCAAATGCCACAAAAGTAAAAATAAACAAGTGGAACTGCCTCAAACTAAAAAGTTCTGCACAGCAAAGGAAACCTTCAATAAAATGAAAAAGGAACCTATTGAATGAGAGAATATATTTGTAAATTGTTTATCTGATAATGGGTTGATATCCAAAATATATAAAGAACTCATAAAACTCATCAGCAAGAAAACACAATATGAATAAAAAATGGGCAGAACAATAAATAGAATGTTTCCAAAGATAACTTAGAAATGGCCAACTGGTATATAAAAAGGGGCTCTAACTGCTAATTATAGGGAAATGCAAATTAACAATACAATTAAATATCACCTCACATCTGTTAGGATGGTTATTTTCAAGAAGATAAGACATCAATGGTGGTGAAAATGTGTAGTAAATGGAACCTTTGTACAATCTGGGTGGGAATATAAACTGGTACAGCCAGTATGGAAACAGTACGGAAGTTTCTCAAGAAATTAAACATTGAACTACCATATGATCGAGCAATTTCTCTTCTGTGTATATGTCCAAAGAAAATGAAAGCAGGATATTGAAGAAATATATGCACTGCCAGGTTCATTGCACCATTATTCACAGAGCAAATGTATGAAAATAAATCCAGTGTCCATTACTGGATGAATAGATAAAGAACATGTAGTATAAATACACAATGGAATGTTATTCAGTCATGAGTAAAAAAAAGAAATCTTGCTTTTTGCAACAACTTGGATGCTCCTTGAGGGCATTACGCTAAGTAAAATGAGCCAAACAGAGAAGTACAAATACTACATGATCTCATTTATTTGTTGAACATATAAAACACAGTTAAACTCATACAAGTTAATGCAAAGAGTAATTGTTCCTGCCAAGATGGATTGTAATAATGTCACCTTGAATATCAAAATTCAACAGGAAGCTAAATGTCTTGGAATCAACAGACCCAAAGACATTCAGTGTCACTGCAACAAACATCGAATGCAACCCCAGAAAATATTTGATCATGAGTCATAAAGATCCGTTCTGAGCCATGAATTATATTTAGAGGAAGACAGTACACACTATTAGCTTTTAAATTATATATCTTCAGCACACTTATTCTCCCAGGTGTTGATATGAAGAGATGTAAATAGCCCAGGAAATATTTTTAAAACACAGGCTATAAAATTAATGATCTCTGCCAAAGAGTTTTACATTTCTTATCATTATAAACAAATTGGACATAAACCAACCTGCCTGGATGTGCCTTTGCTGGTAAAGGAGTGTGTGTGAGAGGTGGGAATATTGGGTACTGGGTAGTCATATGACCATTATTTAGAGAGAAGGGGAGGAAAGGAAAATATGCAAACAGTGCTTTAAATTATATTGGTCTAAAACTGACAAGTGTTCATTAGAACATCTGAAAGGTGCAAGCCAAGACTATCAAAGTCATGGCTTCATTGTTATGTGTTTAAAAAACATACTGTTGGTGAGGTTAAGGGGAGCCAAATGTAAGAGATGTGAGACTCTGAACCTGTTGGCTTGAAGTCAGCTGCTCCCTGAGGTGAGGTCCTCTGCTAAGGTAGAATCATTTGTAATTTTTCTCCTTTGCAGCCTACCAGTTGTGGAGAATGACAGAATATGACAGGACTGTTCTTTAGTAGAGGTAAAAGTCGGGGACCAAAGTCCTTTATAAGAAAAGATAGTAAAGAAAATATTACAAAACATATTAAAACAGAAATTAATTTTCTCCTTTCTGCAAAAAGTAAAAAATATGTGTTACATAGATAAGACAAATCTCCTAATATTTATTATATTAGGAAGGGATGTCCACAAAGATACTTTTTACAAAGGTACCTTTATACAAAGATACTTTTTTAACACGTACTGATACATAGTCATTGATAAAATTTTTATTTCCCCATGAAATTCAATTCAGTTTGTGCTTCTTTTTACACAAATATCTATCATTTATTGTAGGAAAGACAAGGCCTACCATAAGAATTTGAGGGACCGAATCTGGGCAATTATATGAGCATATGAATTTTCCTTTGGTAATGAATATGATGAAAGATAATCTTTAACAATAAATGAATGAGTGAATAGATAAAAAATATGTAATCAGAAAATTCCCCCACTAACAAACCACCTTTACATGAATACTAATTACTTGAAGGGAGGTCTATAAGCTTACCCGTACATCCAACAGATAACACCATCTAACCTCTATTAACTGCTTCTCATGTACCAGACTTGGTTCAAAGCATCTTTCATAAATTAACTTTCTCAGAATTAACTGCTATTATAATTCTTGTTTTGTATGTGGTGCAACTGTGGAAGAGAGAGGTTAAATAATTTATCCCAAATCCCTTAGTTACCAAGTGGGGTCAACTTTTGAACCAAAGCATTCTGGTCCCTGACCCTTAGCTCTGGAAGGATGAGCACAGTGAAAGCTCAATGAATGGTAATCATACTCAAAAGAGTGCAGAGCAAATTGGCGCCCACCATGAGAATGGCACCTCCTCCTATATTGTTCATCCTGTATATCAATATGCTGAATAACCACCATGTGACCACCAAGGAAACAATGCTGAAAAGAGATGGATGGAAAAAGAGGACTCCTCTACTTGACAGATTTAATCTTGAAAAGAGACTTAAGATAGATTTTATCTAATAGATGAGTTTCTCAGATGAAGAGAAGATTAAGAATATTTCAATTAATAAAATTGTGGAAAGAGACCAACGGCTATGAAACATGAACCTGGTCCCAGGTGGGGACATTAACCTCATGAAGGCCTAAATGATTGTCATTGCTATCGCCATGTAAAATACAAGGACACTTCATTTTGGAGGTTAAACAACTTAAATAAGTTTGCGAATATCAATAGAAACAAACCTATGTTTTGAATTAGATCCATAAAATTCCTATTTCCACCATCTTCCTATAGGTAAAAAATCTATTATTATCTGTGGGCTATCTAGTGACTAGATTCATGCTGTGTGGCAAAGTCTGCATTTGGTGTGGTTTGAGACATGATCAGGATGTGAGCGTGCGCTTGGATCATTCTTGTCACGCTGTCTAATGTTACCCAGGTTTGACTCCCTCAGTGTAGGATAGGGGAGGCTCTGTGCACAAGTGTTTGTATGAAGAGGGTATTGGGAGTGAAAAAGAAGAGGATGAGGACAACTGGTTTCTCTTGTTTCCTATCGTGTAATTCTTCTCTCTCCCTTATGTCCTGGGCACCACAGGAAAGATAAGAATCTGAAAGGTCTCATTTGCCTACTGTTGTTATGTTGGAAACCTTTGTCTCAAAACTTTATCTTTCCTAAACCTTTTCCTGTGCTCTAAAGTTCAGGTCAGCTGGGGCTTGCTTACTGCATATCCAACAAGAGGTTGATTTGTGGCAGGGCTACACCTATGGAAAGCATTGAAACGACTGAGACCAACATAGGAAAAACCATGTTACTTATTTACTTATTTAATCTCAAGTGACATTTATTCTGTGGCTTCATCTCCTTTTGACAAGCCCACCAAGATCCTGCCTGGTGACCTAGAGTCCTGGGCTCAATATCGCTGCCTCCTCCCATTGCCTCTTGAGGTGTTAATGACTCCTATTTTTGTTGACTCTCAGAGCTCTTCACTGTCACATGCATAGGTCTCTGGATCTCCAATTCCCTTTTGGTCTGTTTCTTTGGTTCCTGGCAATAGAATTGGAGGACATATAATGTGCTATGCAGACTGGATTCTGAATGTGAATTCTTTGCTTCACGACTGCCTGAGCTTACGGGGGGGTGCCTTTTTTCTACCTCTTCTCTGATCGCTGCTAGTGTACTCCATGTACCCCATGCCTGGAAGCCTACTTCATCAGATAGATAGTTTCTGCTGAGATGAACTATCAAAACATCCTCTTTTGTGAATGACCCAGTCAAGCCTCCTTTTGGGAGATCCAAAACCAGCCAGCTGTAAAATATTTACCTTTTCCCCAAATAGTTAAAGTGCTGCTTGCTCCTTTTCAGACCCCTTTAGACTTGAGCTCTCCTCTCAGAAATAAACTTCTTTGGGGATTGCTGTGGCATCACTTCACACTTCACAACTCCAAGGGGCAAAGGTGAAGCTCTGCAAGGTTTTTCTTGAAATTCTTCACACATGTATTGAGTTGGAGAGAAATCATCCCTCTTGTTCAAAGACAAATGAAAAATTGGGAAAAACTTTACAATAAATGGTGCAAATAAGTAGTAACAATTTTAATAAATAAACATAAAAATTGATGTAACTCCTTCATCAGTGGTCTAGCACTTTGCAATATGGAAATATTTGGCAACTCTTGTTTTCTCAGTCTATTAGTTGTAATCAAAAAACGGGAGACTGAAAGCTCCATTCTGACATCCATCTGCATATTTTAAATTAATCTACTGAGAAATTAATATATGAACATGTTGTAAAATGTATATCATGCAAATAAGTACATAGTAAAAATTATGTATTATTCTGTGTTCTTTGACCTGCCCTCACATCCCCCTCCCACAAGGTGATCCTGCTTTTGGTTTCCTGTGTCCACGGAGGGATATTCAATGTATAGAATTCTATGTATTATACCAATGCAGCATATTATATAAACTGTTCTTCTCTGTTTTATTTTTAGTTTGCGTTGCATACCTTGGAGATTCTTCTGCACTGGTGCATACATTTCTCATTCTTTTCCACAGCAGCATGACGTTCAGTTACGTATATTTTAACCAGTACTTTATTGATGAACATTTACATTTTCTTTCATCTTTTGCTTGTATACACAAATACTAAATATACAACCTATACATTTGTCATTTTGCATATATCTGCAGGACACATTTATAGAAATCAAAGTTCTAAGCTAAAGTTTATGCATATTTTAAATGTTGATGAAGGTTGCTTAATTGCTCCAACAGAAAGATACCATTTTACACTTCATCCATAAAAGCAAGAGAATACGTGTTTCTCTGACAAACCAGGAAGTATATTATAAACTTGTTAGAAATTTGCAACTCTAAGCAAAACTGATATCCCATTATAATTTTAATTTGAACATTTCTTATTTTAAGTGGAATTGTGCATCTTTTCAGCCATTGAAAGCCATTCATATTTCATCCTCTGAACTGTTTGTTTCCATCTTTTGCTATTTTCCTAAAGAGTTTGTTAAATTTTCTAATAAATCATATAGCTGTATATTTATTAAAAATGTTATCTACTAATCTATATGTATTACAAAAGCTTTCCTCAACCTATAATTTGTCTTTTCACTGTGCTTTCTAACATGTAGAATCCTTTTTAAAACTGAAATTTGTAAAACTGCAACAATTTGGGTCTTCCGTTATAATTCGAAAGGACTTTGTTATGCTGAGATCATTAAAAACCTTGTATTTTTACCAAAAAAATATTTTTTGATTTTATTTTCACATTTAAATGTTTGGTCCATCTAACATTTATTTTGCTATATGAATTTATTTTCTGAATGTCTACTCAATGTCTCAACATTATTTAATAAAGTATCTTTGGGCCACTAACATTTCATGATCATTTTCATACACTATATTTCAACGTTTATTTAGATGTATTTCTGGACTTTCCATTTTGTTTCTCTGATGTTTCATTTATCTTTATTTTAACATCTACTTTTAATTACTATAACTATTTAATTAATTTTGGTATCAGAGCTAATTTTTGCTCACAACTCTATTTAAAATTATTCTGGCTATTAATGAGTTGAGCTAGTATTTGTATTAATTACGAATAGTTAGTCTGCTTTAAAATTCTATTGTTAATTTAATAGGAACTCATTAAATTTATGGATAAAGTTAGGGAAAACTTGAGACATAATGTTACTATTTCCTACACAATAAGAGGATGTGCTTTATCAGTTTTTTTTTCTTTCTTCTTCCTCAGATTAGAATTTCAAGGTTTTATTCATATGGCTCATTAATTTCTCATTAAATTTATTCCTATTTTAAAATTTGTTTGTATTATCGAAAAGTATTATGAAATACTTAAAACCAAATGATGTATTGAAAAATACATTAACACCAACGTATTAACACCACTCAGCTTAAAAAAAAAGTTGATTGCATATCTATGTAGATAAAGCTTCACATCAACTTTATTGTGTCTATCTTTTTCATTTATAAAGTATTTGAAATATATTTATGTTATAGCATATATCAGTAGTTGGTTCATTTTTATTGCTGAACAGTATTCCATTGTATGAATAAACCACATATTGTTTATTCATCCCTGAGGTGACAACTGTTGTGATGTTTTCTAGTTTTTGACTACTGTAAATAATACTGCTAGAAAATCAATGTACATGCCTTCATGTTGACATACACATCTCCCCATTCCCAAGTAAATTCCTAAAAGTGGAATTGATGGATCTTATGAAAAATTTATGTTTAGCCTTTTGAAAGATTGTCAAGTGTTTTCCAATATAGGTGTACCATTTTACATTCCTATCAGCAGTGAATGAGGGTTCCAGATTCTCCACATCCTTACCAACACTTTGAATCTTCTGTCTTTGATTATAACCATTGTTTAATATATAGTAGCAACTCATTTTAGCTTTAATTAACATTTCTCTAATTAATATTGATTTGGAACATCATTTCAGATGCTCGTTAGTCCTTTGTATATCTACATTGGTGAAATGTCTATTCAGATCTTCTGTTCATTCTTTAATCAGGTTGTTTTCTTGTTGAATTGTAAATTTTTATATACTCTGTATACAAGTCAGATATATAATTTGAAAATATTTTCCCCTAGTCTTAGGAACCTGTGGTTTACCTTTTTGTTTTCTTGATGGTGTCTTTTGGAACACAATTTTTTTTTTTTTTTTACAAAGTAGTCTAATTGATTTTTTTCTTTTATAAATCATGTTCTTAGTGTTTTATCTAAGAACTCTTTGTTAAACCCACGGTCAGAACATTATTGCATCTTTTCTTCTAGAGATTTTAGATGTTTGCTTGTCTATGACCCATGCTGAATCAAGTTGGTAACAAAGATCTAAGTAGATGTTTTTGCATGTGTACATAATTGTCATATCATCATTTGCTAAAAATACTATTCTTTTCACATTGCACTATTTTGGCATCTGTGTCAAATGTCAATTGACTGTAAATGTAAGGGTTTAATTTTTGACTCTCAATTCTGTCCTATTGATTTAACTGCCTAACATTATAACAAGACAACATTGTCTTAAAAAATGTGTTTTTTAATGTCTTAAAATCATTTAGTGTAACGTACAAATTTATTTATTTTTTCATTACTGTTTGGCTATTTTAGGTGACTTACCATGCTTCATATATTTTAGGATCAATTCGCTTACTTTTAGCAAAATAACTTGTTATAATTGTGATGCTATATGCATGAATTTATAGATTGTTTTGAAGACAATTGCTGATTTAAAAAGTGTAGGTCTTTTAACTTGTGAACATAAAATATTTTTTATTTACTTAAAAAATTATTTTAAATTTCTCTCAATAATATTTTATAGTAGTCAATTTATAAGTCTTACTTTTCTTTTATTTAATTTGTTTCTAAATATTTAATTCTTTTTGGAGGCTATTATAAATACAATTGTTTCCTTACTTTATTTTTATATTGTTCATTGATAGTGTGTAGAAATAAAATTTATTTTTATATGTTGATCCTATGTCCTGCTGCTATTATAAACTTATTTTTTTCTAGCAATTTTTTTGGTGGTGTAGTTCTTATTACTTCTACATATAGAATTATGTCATTTGTGAATAAAGACAGTTTTTTTCCTTTCCCATGTTGATGACCTTCCTTCCTTCCTTCCTTCCTTCCTTCCTTCCCCTTCCTTCCTTCCTTCCTTCCTTCCTTCCTTCCTTCTTCCTTCCTTCCTTCCTTCTTTCCTTCCTTCTTCCCTCTTCCTTCCTTCCTTCCCTTCTTCCTTCCTTCCTTCTTTCGTTCCTTGCTTATATTCTTTCTTCTTGCTATATTATTTGACTGCCTAGATTCTCTGTCACAATGTTGATTTAAAGTAACAAGAGCAAGTATTCTTAACTTCCTACAAATATCAATGGAAAATCATTTAGGTTTAAACCATTAAATATGATGCTATCTGTGGAATTTCCATAGATACACTATAGCAGGTTAAAAAAGTTCTCTTATATTCCTAGTTTAAGAGATTTATTATATATTTAAGTAAATGTTAGTTTTTCTGGATTGAGATGTTTTTGTGTTGCTTTTCTGGTCCTTTATTTTATTCTTTATGTATTGCATTAATTGATTTTTGGTTGTTAAACCAACTTTGCATTCCTAGGAAAAATCCTTCTTGGTCATGGTGTAACATTCTTTCTATGAGTTGTTAGATTCAATTTAGCACATTTTGTCAAGAATTTTTACATTTATGTTCATGAAAGATATTATTCTGTATTCTTTTCAGTAATGTGTCTGGCTTTGGTATCAGGGTTATACTGGGCTCACAGAATAAGTTAAGAAATTTTTCCTCATTCTCTGTTAAGTGAAAGTGTTTGTGAATGACTGATATTTCTTTCTTAAGTAATTGGCAGAATTTATCTTTGAAGCAATCTGAGTCTAAATTTCTATTTGGGAAAATATTTCTAATTATTAAATCACTTTATTTGTCCTTTTTTAAAATTTTTTTTTCTATTTTTCTGTAGTCCAGTAAGTTTTGGTAATTTTGTCTTCCTAGGAATAATCAATTTTATCTAACTTACCTAATTTGTTGGCATAAACCTCCATATTCTGAAAGACTGATAATTATGTTAACTTTTTCATTCCTAATTTTGATAATTTGTGGCTTTTTTTTTTTTAAATCTTAATCAGTCTGTACCAAGGAATGGCATACTTTTTTTTCTGTAAAAAAACTAGATAATAAATGTCATAGGACATACAGGCTACATAATCTCTACTGCAACTGATTAACTCTGTTCTTGTAGAGTCAAAGCAGCCATTGACAGTAATAAATGAGTGGGCATTGTTGGGCTCCAACATTTTTTTGTTGTTGAAATCAGTCCATAAGTTACATGGGCCATAGTTGGCTCACTCCTGATATAGTTAAAAGTTTATCAATTTTGTTAATCTTTTCAAAGAACCAATTTTTGGTTTTATTTACTTCCATTTTTTTTCATCAATTTCTAATTTTTATTATGTCATCTCTTTTATTTGCTATGAATTCAGTGTTCTCCTAGTTTTCCAGTTTTTTCTGGTGGCAGGTTAGGAAAAAAAAAGATTGAAGCTTTTAATTTTTTTATATAGACATTTAAATTATTATTTTTTCTCTAAGTACTATTTGACCTGTACTTCATATATGTCGGTATGTTCTATTTTTGTTTCTATCAAGTCCAAAATATTTTCTAACTTCCCTTGGAAATTTTATTAACCCATGAGTTATTTAGAAGTGGATAATCTGATTTCCAATTATCTGGGAATATCCCACATTTATTTTTGTTGTTGACTTCTAATTTAAGTATGTCATGGTTAGAAAGCATACTTTGTATGATTTCAATACTTTTAAATGTATTTATTTTGTGGCCAAACATATTTCTGCTCTAGAAATGTTTCATGTGTGCTTGGAAATGACACATATTCTTTTTCAGTTGGGTCAACCATTCCGTATATGTTAGGTCAAGTTAGTTGTTTAACGCTATCTGATTTTATGTCTATTGTTGTATCAATTATTGATTGACATGTGTTGAAATCTCTACTTAACCTGAAGAAATCCTTTATTATTTGTTATAAGGGAGGTCTGCTAGCAAATAATTTTCATTCGTTTTTTTTTTAACTTGAGAATGTCTTTATTTTGCCTTTATTTTAGAGAAAGATTTTGTGTATACAAAGTTCTTGGGTGACATCCCTCACTTCACCCCCAACCTCTTAACATAACATTTTTGCTCTATTTTTATATATAATTAGTATGCCTCTGCACTTCTCTTATCAACATTTCTTAAAAAAAACAAACTTTTTTAGATATTTCTTATTTATAATGTGTAGCTGTATCTGGTTAACTTTGTAAATTAAGTTGTCTCCCTTTTTACTCGAATATCAGCAAATTATGGCCTCTAGGTTATATCTGGTTACACACATTCATTTATGTGTTGTCTATGTTTTTTTATTTTATATATATATATATATATATATACTTATACATATGTATATGTATATATATAGATATATTTAATAGCAGACGAGTAGTAGCAATTGACACCATATGACTTTCATCCTAAAATATTTACTACATATCTCTTTAGAGAAAGTAGTTTAACGACTTATGTATTTAATAATATCTTATGTTGGGATTTTATATTTTGTTTTTTTGTTTCCCATATTTCAGAATATAGTCTATGTTTCTTTCTCATTGTGTTACATTTGTTTTTTTCCTAATAATTTAAAATTATTTTTAAGCTTTTCTATCCATTATTATTTTAACCATAGCTTTCTATAATAAATCTGATTCTCTTTTATCTTAAAAAGGAGCCTTTACTTTTCTTATCTGATATATATATATATACATGACATATATATGATATGTGATATATATAATATATATCAGTGTATTTTACAGTTTTTTATATTCCTCCATCCTTTTCCTCTCAGCTTCACCATGACTTTTAGTTTATTTTGTTTTTATTAGGTCTTCATTTTTCCTCTTGTATATATAATCTTTAGTTTATAATTTTTTTAAATTATGTTTTGACAACCCTGATATTAAATTCAACAAAGCCATTGTAGTTTATAATACTTTCAGTATTTCTTTTCCTTCCTTTCCTACCTATATTGAAACATTTATTTCTATGTTCATGTTATTTCATAATATATGCATTTTGTTCTATAACTTTAAGTCACACAACATTTTTTAGACTTTGTCATTAATTTAAATCAATTATTTTTCTTGTTTAATTAGGCATCTAGTGTTTCAGTTATGTTCTATAATAGTTTTTTTAATAAAGGATTCATACAAAATTTACTGAGTTTTCATATATTCACAAATATTCATATGTTGCATTTGACTTTTGGCTGATTGGCTATAAAATTCTTGAACCACTCTGCCCCCTAGAATTTTGGAGGCAAAGTGTAAATGTCCCCTAAATTTTTATATAACAATGGAAGTCTAAGACTTGCTTCATATTTTTTAGTTTTTTAAACTTACATATAGCTTGATATTTTATTTTGTCTTCTGTTAATTTGCTAGGACTGCCCTAACAAAATATCACAGATTGAGTGTCTTAAATGACCGCTATTTCTTTTCTCTTGGTTTTGGAGTCTGTAAGTCTAAGATTAAAGTGACAGTAGGGTATGTTCTGAGGCCTCTCTCTTTGGCTTATAGATAACCAAGGCTATCCCTCTGTGACTGTGCATTCTTTTAAGGCCTTATCTCCAAATACAGTCACATTCTGAGTTACCAGGTGCTAAGGTTTTAACACCCTCCAAAAGTCAATCATTTAAAAAGTCATTGATTTTTCAAGGATATATGTTAATGATCATTTTTAATCTTTATTTTCTTCAGGAAAGTGATGTTTCCTTCAATCCCTAATTTAAATCTTTTTTTTTAATATTGGAATTTTTTCTTGAATTATATTAAAGCTTGGATTTTTTTCAAATTTGATTATTTGATTTCAAAAGAACAGTAATTATGCAAATATATCATCTCTTTTGTCTTTCCTAATGTATATTTAATTCTAACTTCTTTTAATTCATTGTTTGTTTTCCCTTATTTTTTTTCTACATTTTGTTCTGTATATCTCTAGCTGATTTCATGAGTATCTACTTTATCTTTATGTTATCTCTTACACAAATTTGTTTCTATTGTGGTTTTAGCTTTTTAACTGAAGTATCAAAACCTGAATCGTATTTTGCTTTTATTTTGCACTATCATCCCAAACTTTGAATACTTCTGATTTTACTTTATTTTTTTCCGTATTTTAGTGTCTTATTATTATCATTTTTTTAATGTATGTGTGGTCATTATTTTTGTCTTCTTGGTAATACTTTTTTTTTCTTTCTGATGAGTGTTCTCTGCTATTCATTACACCATGTGTAACCTCTTATTCCCTTTTAATATTACTTATACTATTTTCCATACATTGTGTTGTTGTCTGTTATAGTATTTCTTATATTTGAATAAAATTCATTTGTAGTATCAATTATTTGCAACAGATTGATAAACCAAAAAAAATTCTCTCTAGATTACAGTAAAGCTCCATAAGACATCTAGTTGTCTTACCCAAGTTGATGTGGTTTTAACTTCTTCCCAGAGATCAGTAGCTGTATGGTTACGCCAAATGAAAATATCTCTTTTATAGCATGCTTCACAGACAGACTGCTTCCTACTAAAATGACTTCTCTGTGTATTCCTTCACTCAGGTCTGACTCCTCTACTTCATTACATGAAATGAGTTTGATGGGTTTGTACTATTGGACCAAACACCCCCTTGTCATTTCTAAAAAAGTATTAATTTGGCCCTTCAAGACATGCTGCCTATTCTAAAAAATTGTGTTCAGGCTCCATGTCTGTCTGAGACCTGCATGTATATCTTTACTCATTTATGTAATTTTCAGTGCATTTGTCAGCTCCTCCTCGAACATTTTAAAGGCATTATGTATGATTCCTAGTTTTATTGTTTTAACTCGAGTTTGTTTATTCTTCTAATTGTTTGGGAAATGTTTTCTTTTTGTTTTCTTTCCTTTAATGAGAAGAATGTGGCAGAAATGTCTTTACACACACTCTGAAACATGAAATGATAATTAATATATGACATTTAATGCACTTATTATGTTCCAGACATTGTTTCAAGTGATACATCTCTATTAACTCATTTAAGCTAAAGTCCCAGAATATATAATTTGGTATACATTCATGTTTATGCATTTTCACAGTGACTAGAGCCCTATAGAGTTTCATTAGACTTTCAAAAAGATATATGATTACAAAGTAATTTTAAAATACTGATTTCAAAAGTAATATAATTAGCGAATTAAATATCTTTAATGTAATTGTGTTAGACCCATGGATTCTAAAACTCACGAGATGAGGAAAATATTGAGATCAATCTGTAATTCTAGATATGCATCAAACATCATCTGCAGACTGTATATCATACACTTATTAACTATCATTTCCTTGTTTTAAATTTATGCAGATGCATTTGTGATGGTTAAAAAGCAAATTTATACTGCCAGTTGGTCAATGCATGTTTTCTCACTCAACAATAATAGTTAACATTTATTAAGCATTTAAAGAGAGTTAACAACTTTAAAATGTGTTTTTTGTGTTTTATTTAAATTCTTAAAACAGCTTTCTGAAGTAGGTTGTATTGTGATTACCCTGTATTGGAGATAAAGAGATTGAGGTATAAAAAAGATAAATAGCTTGACAGAGGACATATAATTAATAAAGAATGGACTGAGGTCGGAGCACAGGCTATCAATATCCAGAAACTTACTCTTTACTTTTATATTAAAATGACTTTCAATATGCTCTGAAGGTTATCCTTTCACATTTGAAATTTGTGAAGTTTTGTTTGTTTGTTGGTTTAAAATATTAGAGCAATTCTCAGTACATAAAAATCTTGAGAAACTATGTGACATGAGTTTAAACAGTTTTAGATATTTAGTGAGTCATCACAGGGGAGTTATTTACTATGTGACATAATAAAGTGGTGTTTAGAAAATTGACCTGATGGTTTGTAATAGAGAGCAGTCAGAGAAGACCTAGTAAAGTCTCTGCTAAAATGAGGGTGCTCTAAAGAAACAGGACTGGTAATAAAACGTTAAGGGGTTTTGACAAGATTCTGAACAGAGGAACAAATGCAACATCTTTTGAATTTTGCTCAGTAGAAAATGGGGGCAATGTAAGGGTAAACTGTCATGGTTCTGTCAGAAAAGCAGGGTGACCCATGGCAGGTTCTGAGGCTTTGTGAAGTTTGTTTAGAATCCAGCTGCAGGTTATCAGTGTGTTTATTCTGTTTCTGCCATTTTTGTTTCAACCTCCATGTTATATCTTTGGCTTCTTGTCTTCTCAGCACTTTCTGTTTGTCCTTCCAAGGGATCAACAGTTTCTTCATCTTTCTAGTCCACTTTTCAATCACACCACATATCTTTTTTTTCTGAATCTATATTTGTTTTGCACTGTCCACTGGAAAACTTCCTCAACAGGACCGTCTGCACTAGCATAGCCTTGCTTCAATTCTCTATCTCTCTCTCAGTACTGATACCTGAAATAGGGAATTAGGAAGAAATAAATATATTAAGAATAAAAGCACTGAGAAGAAATGAATATTGAAATAGTATGCAAACAGAGGATTTAAGATTCTTTTAAAGAATACATAGTTATTATAAAATTTCATAGCCTCACTAAACTTTTTTTTTCATAATTGGCCTTATTTCTATCTATAAGTTGTAATAGAAGCTTTTAATAGCATAGTACAAATAAACAGTCTTATGAAGTACTGCAATTAGAAACTACAAACAAGTTACAATTGAATTTGTAGTTTATTTGTAAATGAGGAGATTGAGTGTCACAATCTATAATACTTCTTTTTGCTTTGATATCATCTGATTCTGTTTCTCCTGTGTCTTATCCTTAAGAAGTTTAATATAGTTGTTTGATTTATTTTTATGGCATTTCTAGGTGACAGATATTGTTTTAGGAAAATATTGTCTCTAATCTTCATAAGAACTGCACAAGGTAGATATTATTATCCCCACTTTAAAGATGAGAAAATAAGGGTTTAGAAAGTAATTGGAAGTTTTATTTGTTCTGTTTGTAGATTAAGGTTAATGCTCTATCCCCAAATTCCATAAAAATTACATTAAATATGTTTTTAGGAATAAATATACAATGAAATAGAAGCAGAAACAACAACTATCTTTTTTTTTTTTTTTGGAAGCTGCAAATCAGATAGATCATGGAAACTGACTTAATTGACAAGAGATTGCTACTCCTTTAGCTAGCAGTGGGGAAAAAATAAACAAACAACAACAACAACAATAGCAAAAATTTGGTATATTACAAAAGAAAGAAGGAAGGAAGAAAGGAAAAGAAAGAAATAAGGAAGGAGAATGAAAGGAAGCAAACCCAGAATGTCCATAACCTGGTGCTACCAGGTGCTTATGGTAGTAGGGATGAAAGCGGGGCCAAAACATTAAAACTTAGTTTAACCAGAAATATTTATTTCTTCTCTCACTCTGTCTAGTTGGACAACTGGTTCACAGGAAAAAAAAAAAGTTTATTCTCTAGAGAAGACAAAACAGATGGGTTCTGGCTTTGCAAATACCAGGCACTGGTAAAGGTAGTGATGCTAAAAGAGAACATTTAAATTAATAATTACAAAAAGAAAACCAAGTTAAACAATGTAAAAACTCTAAATACTCTGGACGAAAAAGATTCTATAAGCTTCCTCAAAGAAAGACACATGAGCTCACGTGCACACACACGTGCTCACGAGTCACAAAAAAATCAGAAAACAGAAAGGAATGTCTGATTCTCAACAGTAAACTTGAATGCTAAAAGACAATGAAGGTAAATCTGAAGCTAAATTTTAAGCTTATGAAAAATACCTCCTGATCTGGAATTTCTATCTGATCAATTTCTCAGTTTATTTTGAGGATACAATATACACATGAAAATCTATACAATTTTACATTCCATGCACTTTTTCTCAGAACAATACTAGAAGATATTCTCTAAATACCAAAACATGGGAGAAAACAAAAGGGAAAGCAAAAGAATAAAATAGAGGGCTATAAGCCAGAGAGAACAAAGAGAACTCTCCAAGTTTATTTAAGTGTTGTCAAGATGCTAGCCACTAGCCATATATGGCTATTGAGCACTTGAAATGCAGTTAGTCCAAATTGAGATGTGTTCTACTCAGAGATTGGCAAATTTTTCTATAAAAGACTGGGTAGTAAATATTTAGGCTTTCCAGGTCAGACAATTCTGCTGTAGTAACAGAAAGCTGTCATTGACAATAAATAACAAATGGAGGAGACTTTATTTCAATAAAACTTTATGTACGAATCAGGTGGCAGACAGGGTTTGGCTAAAGTGCTTGTTGACCCCTTCTTTTAGCATAAAATATCCTGTAGAGTTCAAAATTTAGTACAAACAAAAAGAATATATATCTCAAATCTATATCATGATTATATACAAAAATGATAATTTTTGAATATATCAGGTTACATAGTATATATTATTAAAATAAATTTTCACGTTTTGTTTTCACTTTTTATATCTAACTGCTAGAACTTTACTTTTATCTGTGTAGCTTCTATTCTATTTAAGTTGGACACTACTGATTAGGATGATGACTATGTCTTGCCTGTACAAGGCTTCCAGTTTAATCAGGAGTAGATCAGAAACTCCAGCAGTCATTTATTCAAGAAGGTACAAGTAATATAATGTCAAATATGACTGAATAAACTGGAGAATCATGGGGGATGAGACAGTTCAATGTTGAACTACTTATATATTTATAGAAAATTAAGCAAGTGAAAAATAGAACACGAGAACAATAAACTTTAACTTCAGCAAAACTAAAAAATTATACAGGAAAAGAAAAGCAAACATGCTATAATATATGCATTAACTATGAATAACAGCTATCATATTATCATAAAGTATAAACACTAAATTTTAATTTAATTATGACAACTGTATTGGGAGAATGATGGGGATGAACCATGGACAAGTGTATGTTTGTGTGATAGGGGCAGAGGATCATGTGACAGAAATTGAAATCTTCATATTTCATGGGGCAATGTCACTAGAAAAAATTTTAAATGGAAATTAAGAATAATAAATATCATTAAGGTGTTTAGAAATAAATACCAAAAAAATCAGCTAAAAAATAATAGTAATTTCTTGCTTGGTGAAATTAAAATCAGGGTGAAGAACATGAGGATAAACTGGTTTTTACAGAAATTTTTGTAGAATCATTTCTTTATACACATGCAAAATTCATAAACATAAATTAGATAATATAAATGAATGTATAAGAATATAATTTTCAATATGGAAGAATGGAAGAAAAGGAAGAAGAGAGGTTAGTAAGTAGGGTGTAGATTTTGCCCAATGTCACACAGCCAGCGATTGAAATTTAATCTGAAGCCAACCTATTTGACTTCATTACATAATGCTGCCTGAATACAGAAGTAATTAAAGCATGATCAATGGCAAGACAAATTAAATACCAGCCTGTTACACAGACATCAGCAGGAGATTCATGGTCTCATCTCAGTCACATCTTTATGTCCTTTAATTCCAAGAAAAGAGTCCCAAACAAAGGCCCTGGCTCCAATCCTGACCCACTCCATGACAGACTTTGCTAAATTCCCAAAGGCTCCTGCTGAATTGGGAAACAAATGTCTCTTACTGGCTGGGAACATTTTATTGATTCCCTTCACCTCAGGAGAGAATAAGGATGAGATCTTTTGGAACTAGCCATTTCCTTTCTTGCCTGATATCTTGTAAAAAATTTATCCTTAAAGGCAGTTCCAGATGCTGGCTTTGGAAGATGGTATGGACTTTCCTTCTTGCCTGTGTATTCTCCAACAGAACCAAAGCCACTCTCAGTAATTATTAATAGTGAATTTGTTAGACAAATGCAGTTTCTAGAACATTCCTCTCATTACATATTCCTCACAACATTTTCTTTTTCTAATCATAGAGCCTTGTTCTCTATGGACATTCTCAAATGCTTATAATTTCCCAACATATCACAGCCCCCAGAGTCTATATACTCTTTGTGCTAGCTGTTTTAATTTCCTGATGTTCAATCACCTTAACCCACCTGACTTACTAGCATATTTTCACATATCATTCATAGGTCTCACCCTCTGTTGATGGTGCTATTAGTATTGGGGGCAATTTAATTCTTTTGTTACCCCAGTGGCACTGAGGGGGCCTTAGTTCTTTCTGCCGGCACAGTAAAGAATTACAAATCAATGAGATTTAGAAAAAGTAAGATCTATTAAAGTACAGTTCAAGAGAGAAATAAGCTACACCAGAGAGGGCAGTAGCCTTATAGAGGTGAGAGATCTATATCATATCTGGGCCATGATAGGAGATTATAAGGGTGGCACTAGCTGATTGGCATGTAAGGTCATTTTGATTGACAATTGTCTGTTAAATAACTTTTGTCTACTCTGCATGTCCTTACCCAGAATTCAATCTGTTATAATTAGATTCATGAACTTCCAGGCATATATATATGATGTTATAATGAAGGTATAATGAGACTGAGGTGAAAAGAACAGAGTATTCTTACTGAGTAAGTGTCTGTGGCTGGCCTAAAATATTTAAGATTTTGTGGCTTTTTGTTTTCTTATACTTCAGGATGTAGGAATATTTTTAATGGAAAGTGGGTTTTTCGGTTTTTCTAAGAGGTCCTACAGGCAGCCTTTGTGTTGAGCAGTCATTCTTGTAATTGCTGTGGTTTCATAGCTGGACCTTAGCTCCTGTCTGGTCATGGCTACGTAATGGCCTAATAGTGCCCTTCATTCCTGCCCACAAGCCCCTGTTTATACCCCCGATCGTGACTATTCCTGTTGTGCGCCATATGAGAGTAGGAAGTCTTTCTCATTGCACCTTTTATCCCTAGTCTCTAGTATAAGGCCTGCACAAAGAAGGCATCCCAAAGTCTTTCTTCAAAGTGTAATAGTGAAGATAATTTGGCAGAAAACAGCTGGAGTGGTAAATGATTTCACATTAGTTAACAGCTTCTGTGTTTTTAATGTGTAGGAAATGGGAGCAGAGATGAAATTTATCAATACCTATAGTACAATTTTTTGATGACATATAGCCTGATTTATTTAAGGCTGTGGCTTAGAAACACATGTTGAACAACCAAGCATGCAATTTTAAATTCAAATAAAAATTTTAAAAAATGAACTATGACTATATCTACACAAACAACATTGTATTATTTTATATCATCAAGTAGCTACATTACATTTTTGCCTTTGACCTGAAACAGAGCACTAAATGAATAATTCACACAATGTCCACAATTTCAACTCAGCTCAAGAGTGAAGCTCCATATCTATCTGAATAATATTCCTTCCTCTACTGAAATCGACAGTGGGGATCTGGGAGAGGCAAGGTGAAATTCTGCAAGCTAGAGACAGGCAGAGTTGAGGCTTTGCATTCTTAATTTCAATCCTCATTTTGATATCTAAACCAGAACAAAAATAAAGGATTTTAGTGAAAATGACTAAAGCATCTTCTTTTAAAGTCAAATAAAATAGATTCCTCCCATTATTTTGCTTTTCTGAAACAAATAAAGTAAACATGGTTCCCACAACTTAATGTTTCAGCCCATATAGTTAACAATTTAGGCTGAGAATATTTGGGCCTCTTGCAAAAATATGTCAAAACTCTGAAGAATAACAAATGGCCAGAGTAGAAAGTTTACTAAAAACCTGCCACTTGTTTCTTCATACAAGTGTACTGGGCATAAATTCAGCAGTGTTATTGATTCTTGTGGATGTGCTTCTCTTCATGATTTTGACATTTAGAGAACATGGTTTATTTATTCCCCCTTCATAGGTGTGTGTGTGTGTGTGTGTGTGTGTGTGTTGAAAAAAAGCTAGCTTTCTGGGTTTTGAGCTTTTTTGGCATAAATTGATGCAATATCCAACATGCCAATCTTTGTTTAGTTCGTGTTAAAGGCGCAGCACAGATCAAAGCCACTGAAGCAGAAAGTAGTTCATTTATGAATGTCCACACAAACATAGGCCTATGTTTATATTTTAACCAGCATCTTTTATATTGAGAGTTTATCTCTCATTTTTCATTTTTATTCCCTTTATTTATACATTCTATAGACATAGATGTCTTCTTACTCCTAAAAATATTTACCTGATATTTATTCTGTCTCAGGATAATGTTCAATTTCTTCATCTTTCTTATTCTAGCGACATGTTGACAGTGCTCATCATGTATTGATAGAATTACCCATCACTCCATAACTCACATCCTTCCAATTCCTACCCCCACCACTATTCAGTGAATGATTTGTATCTTTTATTCATGCAAATCTTTTGGTCTTCTCTTAGTTCTTATGACCTTTAACTCTCCACAATATTAAAGTTTATTTTATCTTTCTTTAAAAAATGTTTTCTCTATGTCTGAACTGGAATCTTTATTTAATCTTTGAATATTATTTTCCCCCACTCCCGCTTTTTTTCTCATCTCTCCATGGAGGCCATTACTTATAATTTCCTGTGATATTCCTTAATTTTCCACCTGACATTCTCTCCATAGAAAATCATTTCACTTAACCACTGCTTCTGTACATGTAATTCCTCAAAATTTTCTCCCTCTTTCACATAACTACTTCTGAGTTATCATAAGCTTACTGCACATTCCTTCTCTATATCACATTAAGAACAAACATTCAACTTGCCCTTGCATAGAAATGGGAAGAAAGAAATCACAAAATCTGGTTCCAAGTGAAAAAAAAAAAATGGAAATAAGACAGTATTCACTGTCAACCTAAAATAATAATAATAGTAATAATAATAATAATAATCTACAACCCAGTTCAAGAAGCAAAATATTTATATGAGATCTAAAACTTACAATTTGGGCAACGCAGACTTAGGAAGAAACTCAAATAGTGTCCCAAATACAAGGCGAGAGAAAGAAGTTTCATGAGAAAAAGTAAAAGAATAATTACATAAAAATAAGAAAAAAAAATCTTATGGTTACTGACAAACTGAGCTACTCTTGGCTATACATGATTGGAGATTGATTTTTCCTTCAGATAGAAGGTCCATAATCATCAGTCCTGTAATCAGGATTCCAACTTTCCTGCTGACTTTACAAACCTGTCCAAAGATTCAAGGAACAAGACAAGCAATGTAGTTCCTCTGAAATGACTGTTCCAGCTTCATTTTAAAATGGCTCAATCTGTGTCATTTTTTTACATCATTATACCACCTAAGTCATTGAAACAATAAACATTTTCCTTTCTTATTCCTCAAGCTCAGTCATCGTTCTGCTGATTCTGCTTTCTCTAAGTTTTTTCTTCTCACTAATATCTTTTCCTTGTATTCCCTCTGCCACTGTTTAGTTCTGATTCTGTGCACTATTGGAACTCAGCACCCAAACTGATCCTTCTCACTTGCAATATATCCAGCATAATGTCATCACAATAACCTCCATGTTGCAGTTTTCCTTAATCAAGTCTTCAGCTCGTCTAATGGTACTCAACTAGGGATATTTCTATAACTCTCACTCCACCTTAGGGGCACATTTGACAATGTCTCGTGACACTTTTAGTTATTACAACTAAACACGGAGATGCTCCTGGCGTTTAGTGTGTAAAAGTGAAGAATACTTCTAACCATCCTATAGTTCACAAAACAGCCTCCACAACAAAGAATTATGTCACAAGTATCAAGGTTGAGAAACCTTTCTTTAATTTAACGTGTGTGCTTTCTGAATTTGCTTTAATGGCACCTTTACAATTGTTATATCCATTATTTCCTAATATCAGCACTATACTCTTCTCAGTCTTTCCATCATCCTTGAAACATGCCTGGAACATTTTGGTCTCCCTCCCAGTGAGGCAGTTTGCTTTTTCTGCCTTCAGACATTCAATAGAAATCTTTTAAATCTTCTTTATTAAAGTTAATATGGACACCCTGTTAAACCGTAATCATTTTTCTCCTATATTGTCTGGAATGCAAATCCTTGCCAGAGGACCTGATACCCTGGGGCAAATCATCAGTTTCAAAAGCCCTGCCATGCTCGCAGAAAGTGTCAAGGTAAGAAACATCCAAACTGGTAGAAAATTTTTATGAGTTTATTTGATCCAAACTGATGATATATGCAGGGGAGCAAGATCTCAAACGCCCCAGAGAATGGCAGTTTTGAAGCTTGTTTTATACATTAGAGTCATAGGAGGAGACATATAGAAGGTGCATGAAATCCACTGGTAGATTCAGGAGGCAGGAGAAAGTATAGTGGAGAAATCTCTAAGACTGAATCAAAAGCAAAATGGACAAATGCATACTTGTTTTATATTGGTGGATATAGGATAGTTAATTAACATTTATAGCATACAGAATTGGTGTACGGTGAACAAAATAATAATAATGGATTCCGCAGTTTTGTGCTCTGGTGCCTGCAGTGGTTGTGGCTTTTAGGGATAGGAAAAGAAAATTACTCTGACATTTCAAAAGTGTGATATAGATGTATATGAACAAAAGACAGAGGTCTTGTAAAGTAAAGACTGACTTTTGCTAAGGAAGCTATAGGTCTGGGTCATGACTATCCACTATAACCTGCCCAGTTAGGATTTTGTGATCAGACTATCCTGTGTGGTTACATTTGGTCACTGAGCTTCTCAGACCTGCTATATGGCACCCTGTGCTTGTCAGGTTTATTACATAACCTCTTTTTTTACTCACAAAAGTAATCTATACATGTAGACAGAAACCATTTAGGACATTTTAAAGTACTAAGTAGATTCATCCAGGAGATAATGAAATAGAATCGGAGTGGACTGTACTGAATTCTTACATGAGAATTTATTTTAGCCTTTTTTTTAAACTCTGAAAAATGCTCTCTATAAAGCATAATAGCCCATTCTCAGCTCTTTTGTTTTCTTGATTGAAGTCTTCAAGGTGGAGACTATCATGCCAACTTCCAGGGGCTTTAAAGAAAGAGTTGCCTGGAGGCATTCACTTTAGAGCTCAGGTATAATACTTAAAGACTTTTAGTGATCTGAGCAGAGAGAAGAAGCTTTCTTATTTCCACTTAACATTTATAGTTTCTGTGACTTAGGACTTTGGATGCCTAAAATTGGAATAGGCATCTGATGAAACAGACCTAATGAGTTGCAATTATGACCCTGAATGAATTGGGAAAGTGTTTTCTAATCAGAACTTTTGTTCAGTGTTTCAGCATTTTATTTATTTATTTATTTATTTTTTGGAACAGAGCTCCTAAGAAATTCTCAGAGAAAAAAGGAAAAAAAAAAAAAAAGATAGAAAAAGAACTGGTTGAAAGAACTACATGGAATAATCAGTTTAGAAATGCTGAGTGCTGTTTATTTCCTGTTATAATTCATATTGTCCACTGGCCTATAATACACTTTGTGATACTCTGGGTTAAAACAAAACAAGAGAAAACAAATGCAACAGAGTTTAAATTATTTTAGTGTTTCTAGCTCTAAATAACAGAGTGAATACATCTGATTATCTCCCTTCACAGAATGTAGCCTCGTCAAGAGGGAAAAACATTTTTCTAGATCTTGAGAAGAGAGACCAGAAGGCAAAAGAGAAAATGGAGATTGTGCCTTTGGCAAATCAGAAATGAAACAGTAATATATAAGAATTGAGATCAGAAAGGAGGGCCCAATTGTGGTTGGAGAAATTCATAGCCAAAGAAAAGGGCAATTAAGATAATTTTCAAAAGGTGGAAAAGTGATGAGTCTAAATTGAATTGGATACTTCTAATCAGTTAAGAAAAGTGGTAATTAAGAGAATATAGAACAGTGGGGATTAACAATGGCTACATGTTAAAAACTTAAAAAGAAGTTATTAAAACATGATACATGAAAAATGAAATTCAAATATCAATATCCATAAATAAAGTTTTATTGGAATGCAAAAAAAAACCATGGATCCTCAGAATTCTTATGAGATCAACTGAATCAGAATCAGGTGGGGAGTAAGCAAATACATTTTAAAAAATTATTGATAATTGTAACATGTATTGGAGTTGAGAATCATTGCCATGTAAAGTTCATGAAACTTGAGATCTTAATGAGGCTTAAAAAACAAAGTGGAATAATAAAGTACCTGGAATGATGAGGTTGTGAAAGAAAGTGAGATATTTGTATTTGATATTTAATTAGTGAAACAGTTTAAGATCACTGAAATTGAAAAGTTAAGTAAATAAAACATTCGTGGATGGTGATATTAGATATAGTTGGATGGTGAACATACCACTATTATGGCAGGGAGAGGAAGTGCCTTTTCAAAATATTCTGTGAAAGGCAGACTATCATTCATAGAGTAAAATGTGTATAAAAATTCAATGTTTTTTCAAAGGCACTGGGATATAGAACAATTAGTAATCATTTTAACACAGTTTCCTATAAGTGGTAATGTAGACCAGCACATAAAGAGAAGGAGGAGGTGTTTATTTACCAGAGAAATTTATCAGAGAAAGGTTTGGAGGGTAGTTGAAAGAGTTCTTGCCACTAACCTGTTTACTTTCTTGGTATGGGGGCAATCTGAATTTTGAAGCATCAATCACACTAAGACCAATAAAGGGATGATTGGGACACTATTGATGATGACCTGGCATTCTCTGTCATACTATGTAACTTTAGGCAAGTCGTTTAATCTCTCTGTGCCTCAGTGATCTCCTCTGTAAGATGGAGATACTTTTTTAATAATATCCTACTCATAGGGTTTTTTAAGAGTTAATTGGTTAAACCTTAAAATAATCCCCAGAACATAGTAATCTCTGATTACATATTATGTATTAGTATTGAATATGTATTATGTAATGGTATCAGGTACCAAATTTGTGTACCAAGTATAAAGTTTTATGCTAAATATGTTCATATACTACTTATATCATCCACGGCACCCCTATGAGGTAGATTCCATGATTATATTTCACAATTGAGGAAATAGATGCTAACATCCCACAGTCAGTAAATCATCATGCTGGAAAAAAATTATGAGACTATTTGACTCTAAACCCATGAATTTCTAGTGCTCCAGATGGTTTCTGTATCCAATTTCCTAATAGCTAAGGCAAGCTAAATGAGTGTGTATTCTTGTGTGTGTTTATATATGTTTGTGTGTGTGTGTGTGTGTGTGTGTGTAGAAAAATAGAGTCCATATGCCTTTATAAATATTAAAAAATTGCTACCCAGTATTTTACATCCAAAGAATGATTTCCATGACCAGCTACACTTCTGTCAAACAGTGTATGTATTGTAATTATAATGAGCAAGTGCATTCATCATTTTATAATTGGCTGTGTAGAATGATAATGAAAATACCTGTAAAACAAAATTCAATTAAGCCTAAGTGATATAAACAAAAAATAAAAATTTCAAAACTAAAAAATCTACTGAGGTAAATAATTTAGTCAACTATGGAAAGCGTTCCTACAAAGGGAAATCTGAAGGGCTTCAGTGTTAATATTCCAAGCATTCTATTGTAATTAAAGCAAACAGAGCGGTTCTAACAAGCTCTGAACATGGAACATTGCTATAAAAATGTAAGAGCACTTTAAGCTTTCATGTTACCCAAGGGGAATTACTAATTTGCTTATATGTACTTCATAAATGTACAAGAAAAGAGAAAAATTTTTTGTGTAGATCTCTCTCTCTCACACACACGTAAAGTATTCTGGATTTTAAACATTTCCTATATTTAAATATTTCTCATGCTGTTTTGTTTTTGATATTCCTGATCTCTTCAGCCTGTTAGCACCCAGGCAGGGATTGGAACTCCTCCTACATGTAATTCCATGTGCCATACAAATATTATTATTTTCTAAAGAAGACTTAATGTGAAAAATTTGGTGAAGACTAATATATCCCACATTGACCTTCAAAAGTGATGGTTCCCCATCCTCATCCTTTAGCATAAACTTACAATGCTAATTGAGTGCCACACCTCATAATTTGACTATTAGAATTCGAAAGTTTGTGTGACCTTTGATCACAGTGTGACATACCATTAAAGTAGAGCCACAGTTAAATGAGCTAAGCTTGAGTTCAAAGAAATAAACAGCAGATTAGATCCACTAAAGTTTCCCGATAACCATCCATTCTCTTCTCCCTCTGTGATAATCCCCACCCTCAATTCCCATTCATTGAACTGTTGATGTTATTGCCATCATTGTCTTGCCATTGCATGTTTGTTTTTAATAAACATTTATGTCTTCAATTGTTCCAAGTTTGTTTTGAAAAAATAAGCATTTTATTTTTGTTGGGTACAAAATTATATATTTGCACATTTAATTACTATTAAGTACTTTACCTGTTTTTATTTTATTGATAATTTTTAATGCTCATGATCAAATTTCACACCAAATTTAAAGACTTTTTAAATGTTTTTTACTTTTATCAATTTGCACTTTGTTTTAACTTGATAGATAAAGAAAATATTTATATATAGGTATAGAAATGTACATGACTACTATATACTCATGATTAACTGCGTAATTTATAAATAAGAAATAATCCTTTTGGTTCTATTAATACCTTCACCTCAAATTCTTTTTTTAATCTGATATTAATATTGACACAGATGCTTTTTTGTTTTTAATTTTATTGCTATTTCATATTTCTCACATTTGTACTTTTTATTTTGATGCCTTAAATTTTTTGGTTCTTTTTATAGAGGATGTGATTGTGGTAAATTTTCTAATTTCTTCTATGCGTACATTTTTATGTTTGTTTTAATGCTAATATTGCTGAGATTGAGATTCCAATTAACATAGCAATTTTCATACAAACTTTAACATTATTACTCAATTGTCTTTTTTATCTTTTATGTTTTCATATTTTTCTTTATTCTCAGTTTTTTAAACTTTCACTGTGATATATCCGGATATTGATCTTTTTATATTAGTTTTATTCTGTACTATCAAGTGACAACTTTTATAATCTAATGACTATTTTTTCATTTTAAAAAAATTGGAGGTTAAAGTATCTGATACTATCTTTATCTCTCGAGTTGCCTTTCCCAAAATACATCTTTCTCTCCTTCTGCCATGTTTTAAGACAATCTAAAAATTAATTAGTTTTCAACTCTTTTTTTTTTAATTTTTCTGTTTCTTTTGGCTTATGTTTCAGGTATAAAATTTTCTACTTGATTCTTGTATATAGCTGTCTATAGATAATATTCTATTTAATCTCTGAGGATAAGAATTATCCTTATTTAAAGATTTGGTCTACTGACTCGTTTTTCTCACACACTGGTTCTTCCACTGATTTTTCTTTTTTCTTGGTTTTAATTCTCTCGAATATTGGCTGTTCTGGGTATGTTTGCTGCTCTTTGTGTTCTAGATTTTCTATTTTCTACCACCGTAGGAACAAGCTCTGATTATACATGATTGCCTCTGGATCTGGTAAGGACTAGGGTGTAACACTGTACTAACACTAGGGGGTGCCAGAAGCTAGTCATCTCAGTGTATGGTCTCTGCATCTCTAGTTATTTGTGATATCCGTGGAGATATGTCTCTGTGTGAAGGGTAAGTCTACCTTGTACCTGTCCCGCATCACCATTCTGACTATAGCTCACATCTACTGACTATGATCTTGACCTCCACAAGAACAATGACACTCTCATAAAAGACTTTTCTGTTTCACTTCCAAAGCTTTTCATAATTCAGAAATGGCATTTTGGTTTGCTAATGGCAAGCCTCATTGTCTTCCAAAACATTATATAACTTATTTTGATGTGTTCAAGGAATTAAAAGAAGAAAAAATTATAGATTTATATAGTCCATCTACACTTGATTTAATTATAATTTTTTTCTTTAACTCCTTTATGTGCTCATAGTAGTAGCTTCAAATATTAGCTCTTTTATAATCTGTGCTAATTCTACAAGTTATTTCACTTTTGAAGCTTCTCCTTCCATGCTTATAAAATGAGGACAATACCAGAAACGTGATGAGTTAGGAAGAATTTCACATTATAAGTTCCATGTGAAAATATCTAGTAACTCTGGTGTATATTCAGTACTAAATAGATGTTAGTTTTTTACACTGACTTTTCTCTATTTTATGTGTATGTACTCTTCATTACCGATTAGTTTGTAATTCTTCAAGCAATAGGGAATTGTCATCTTTGTCATACATTTTTTGTAAGCTATGTATCATCTAATGTGGGACATGTAAAGGGCTAGCTGAATAAGAGCATTATGTAGAAAGATAATGTTCTCAAAAGTGGCTGCAAATCCTAAATTCCTAGCACTCAAGAGATGACAGGAGCAGATGAGAAAGGCTACTTCTCTCCATGCTTCTTGACAGATTTCTGTACAAATGCCTAACTCTGCTTTTTCCACTTCGCCACCATGTTCATTATAATTTTTTTTCTAAATAATTAAGAAAAAGACAATCTTTTAATTTCTACACTCTTTCACTTCTAGAAAGTGATTAAAGCACATGGGAAAGTTCAGGTTTTTGTGGGGAATAAAGAACAAGAGTATGTGAGAAGATGGTAATCAGTTTTTATCACTTGACCTAATGAAGGTTGTCCTGTGAGTAAAACTCTTAATTAGAAAGTTTGCAAGTTAGATGACAGAAAACAGAAGTAATACTGGCTATTTCTAATACTCTCAGTAGTAGTAACTTAAATGTTTGGTTTTAAATACCAGATGTGTTTCAATCTGTTTTATACAATTATGAATTCATTAGTGACATAATAGGAAGCCTAGAGTTAACACAGGCTTCAGGAGCCACCGAAAATCAAGGTTTTTCTACTTCTCTGTTCTTCATTCTACGTTGTTGGCTATACTGGAAAACATGCTCTTCCTTTACTCATAACTTATATTAAGAATATTGCATATTTTTTGTTGATATTCTGATGAAACTAAAGCCTGTGTTCATTTACTCTGTCATTAGTCAAGAAAGATGTTTCCTCAGATCTTGTAACAAACTTGCCTTGCATTTAATCTGCTAGCATTTAGTCACATGCTTATTCCTGAAGCAATTGTCAGTAGGATTACCTTGAGACTAATCAGGCTCCTTTTCGAGTTGTTTCCCAATTGATGTTAAGCCACATTGTTGCTACTTCATGTGGCTTAACAATGATGTCCACAGCATTCATAACGATATCTCATTATTATTGCTCCATTTTCTTTCATGTAATTTGAATTCCTTTATTTCTGTTCATTCTTAGATGTACAGCACACATTTAAAATAGCAGTTAATCAAACTTCAGAATGTTAAGAGAGCTTTTAGAAATTTGCTAATCTGAGATTTTTAAAAATACATGAGTTCATGGGTGTAAATATTTTGATTAAATATTTAAATGTGCAATTGCAAAGATTCTTATTATGTATTACCATTCAAAATGTTAAGTAGATATAGACCTCTTATTAGGATAAACTAAATAGCCTAGTTTTATGTGATAAACTCATAATAGCCAATTTTCTCTCTCCTATGAAATGTAAAAATTGAATATCATTAATACCATACTCTTATTCAATGCCTGAGTAATTTTTA
This sequence comes from Pteropus medius, assembly GCF_902729225.1. Lineage (NCBI taxonomy): Eukaryota > Metazoa > Chordata > Mammalia > Chiroptera > Pteropodidae > Pteropus > Pteropus medius. Next base: position 6,848,794 of record NW_024346771.1, read on the forward strand.
GAGAAGAGAACTGAATTCCATAGTAGCCATGTAAGCACTGAAATAAATTTTGGGTTATCTGAAGTGGAGAAATGTTAAGATCTTCTAAGAGTTGACGCTTACATAATGGTAAATCGAACATATCCCTTAATATCTTAGGATTCTCAAGACTACAGTGCAGTACACAATGCAAAAAAAGGTTCTTGAATTCTCTAATCCTCAGACTTCTTAATCTCTTAATACTTCTTCCCAGAAGTAAAACGTCTCAATATTTTATGTGCTAGTTGTCAATAAGAAAGCTGTTTATTTTGTTTTTTGTTTTTTTTTTAAATTTTACAACTCTACTCTCCCTACATCCTATCTTAGAAGGAAACAGTATAAAGAATTACATGAAACTTCCTAAAAAAATAGATATAACTGAATATATATTTATTTTTACTACATCACTTATTTTTTTTTAAATAGCACATTACAAATACACATATATCGAGTTTCTACTTCGTGTCCAGTACTCTGAAGAGCATTGAAAATTTTGAATGGATAAGACTTTGAGTCTGCCCTAGAGGAGCTTGTAAACTACAGAGAGAGAAAAACATTAACAGATACAGGAAATGTAAAAATAAAAATAGGATCCCAGTACAACAGCAAGAGAGTTGAGTACAGGGTATATACACCTAGGTGTGAAATTACCTGTTCATAAGATGTCCATACTTTCAAACTCATTGCTCTCAGAAAACCTTATGTCATTTCATGGTCAAAAAGAAAAAAAAAAAAAGTCTTAAATGTATTAAGATGTCTATTTATTGTAGAAAATAAGAAATTTCAAATAAGCTTAACTTAAGTAGAAAATACTATGAAAAACTTACCGTAAATATGACAGAAATGTAATGATATAAATAAAGTAAATAGCAGAAAACTAATACAGTTACCTAATAGAATCAAGTAGAATCCCATATATCACTTTGCTACTACTAATTCTGGACTCATTTATATTTTAAATATGACCCCAAACATCCCTGCTTCAGTATCTACATGGCTAAGGTCATGAATTCCAGAGCTAAACTTCCTGGGCTAGAAATTTTGCTTTCATTCTTCATCTCTAAAATAGAGATATTTAAAGTAATAAACTCCTGTAATATATTAAGAATGAAATTAGTTAATATAGCTTGAGCACCTAGCACATTGTTTAACCTGGACTGAACACTGAACAAATGCTTGCTAAGATAGAGCTAGCAGTATGGTATTATTCTACCCTTGTGAAGCAAGTATGGGTAGGCCACTGGACCACAATTTTCTTACCTGTAAAATTGGGATGTATAATAGCACCCACCACATACGGCTGTTGTAGGAACCAAAACAGATAATACAAGCAAAATGTTAAGAATAATGAATAATACGTAGTAGTATTAAATATATTTTAGCTAATATTTTTACTATTGTTGTAGTTGTTCTTATTTTGACCCTTTCATCTCTCTTTAACTATTCCTTCCCTGCTTCAGAAAATAGCCGATTCTTCTACATCTAAGTTCAGATATTTTTCCAGTGCCCAGAATCAATATACTGTTAGTGTTGCACAAACAGGAATTTTGAGTGAATGTTGAAAAAATTAATTATCAAGAAAAAAAATCTGAAAATATTATACTTATTTTAAAATAGTTTTATTTTGCATTGTATATGAGCAATATGATCCAGAGGGTTTGAAGTGTTTAATGCTGAAACCAGCCTTGTTAATAACCTGGTTAAATGCCTATCACCAACTCCCTCATCAGTCATTGTGCCTCAGAGTCACTCTTTACTTTAGCATCTGGTTCATTACCTTCTTGTAATTTTATATACAATTACATTTTTATTACTTTGTTTGTAGTCTGTCTTTTTCCTAGTATTTAAGTTCAATTAGGCAATAATTTCATCTATTTTGTTCATCAACAATTATTATTATCTTAGGTTTACAGAATAATTGCTGAGATGATAGTGAGAATTAATATGTACCCCACATCCAGTTTTCCCTATTGCTAAAATATTGCATAATGTATTTGTTGAAATTAACAAACCAATGTTGATACACTGTAACTAACTAAAATCCATATTTTATTCAAATTTCCTCAGTTTTTATGGAATGTCTTTTTTCTGTCCCAGGATCCCATTCAGGATAATATATTACATTTAGTAGTCATGCTTTTTTAGTTTCTCTGGTCTGAAAGTGTCTCAGAAAGTGTTTGGTATAAAATGTCTCATGCTTTTTTAATTTCTCTGGTCTGAAAGTGTCTCAGAGGTTTTCTTGGTTTTGTTTTTGTTTTTAATAATTATTATTTATTATTTATGCCTACAGCACCTGGTCTTCCTAGGTGGTCACCCATCCAAGTACTAGCCAGGCCCGACTCCGCTTAGCTTCCAAGATCAGATATTGGGCTTGTTCAGGGTGGCATGGCCATAGACCATGGACTGTGGCTCCACTTGGCCATGAATCCAGGACCTTCTGCATGTAAAGCAGACATGCTAACTGCTACATTATGGAACCAGAAATTTTTGTTTCTGGTAATCTTGATAATTTTGAAGAGTTCTGGTCAAGCATTTTGTAGAAAGTCTCAATTGGGATTTGTTGATGTTTTTCTCATTATTAAACTGGAGTTATGAGTATTTGGAAAGGAAGACCACAGAGGTAAAGTGTCATTTTTATTATATATTATCAAGGATACATATTATCAACATGTTAATCTTGAACACACTGAGACAGTATCTGTCAAATATTTTCACTGCAAACTTGCTCATTTTGTTTCTCTTTCTGAAAGGAAGTCTCTATATCCTTACTGTTCACACTTAAGAGATGGTATGTGCTACCTCTTTCAGGATAGGATATCTAAGGAAATTATTTGTAATTCTTCTGCACAGGAGATATTTTCCTCCCAAATATTTATGTATTTAATAATTCATTTATTAAAGCACTATCAATAAGAACACACAGATATAAAATATAAAATATATTTTATTTACTTTAAATGCTTAAATTGTTCCAGCTTTGACCTTTGAAACAATTTCAGTTGGCCCCTGTGTTAATTGGCATAATCTTGTCATGTTTGTTTGTTTGTTTGTTTGTTTGTTAGCACATTTTCGGGCACAACATAATGCTCCAGGTTCAATTTATATATTCCATTCCTCAATTCTCAAATCAGCCATTTCTCTAAAGAGGTCCAGTTCTTTCTATTGAAGAAAGATAAGCAAACCAAGATCTGGGCACTAAATGTGCTTGATCCTAAGGAGGTATCATTGCTTCTAAACCTTCTCACCTAACAGAGCAAGGAAATACACGTATTTACACTAACCAAATGTGTATATGTTCCTGTTGCGGTGATCAGAGTTCTGGTAACACACACCTCTAGGTACTTATCACTGATGAAGAAATTACATCTCAGTGACAATTATGAGAAGTATTATTTATTAAAGGCACGTTCTGTGGCAGAAGATGGGTCAAACTTAAAGCTGGCTGACCACATGGACATGAGGATACACGGGAGTGAGGGAAGGGAGGCACAGGTTATAGCCAGGAAAGATAGAGAGCTGTAACCTGTGGGAGGGAGAGGTCTGCATTATATTAGTGCTGTGATGGGTGGTTAGAAGGGTGTTCTTAGGTGAGGTCATTTTGATTGACATTTGGCTGTTATATAACTCTTTGCCTAGTGCACATATGCTTACCAGAATTCAGTCTCTTATAATTAGATTCATGAACTTCTACTCATAAACATGGTATTATAATGATGGTATAATGAAGCTTAGGTTGTGGGCAGATTAGTGTGGTACCTTCTGCAGAGGAGTCTGTGGACAGATTAAATCAGCTATAGTTATGGCCCTCCTGTCCTTTTTCTCTGGGGATGCAGGAAGGATTCTCTAACTACCAGTGGGATGTTCTTTGGGCAGTTTCTGGGCTGGGCCTCTATTCCTTTGTTCTCCTGTTGCTCATGTCTGACTAGCTACCTAACATATATATTATACACACACATACACACACACACACGCACACACACACACATACATACATATATATGTATATATATGAGTAATTTTATAGCTAATCACCTATATTTTTATTAACTAGCCATGCATTTTTACTTTCTCCAATTCAAATCTATAACTAGATGGATAATTCTAGCATCCACTCTTGCTTACCTATTACCTTATCTTATCACCTTATCTCATCACTCTAGTATGAAACCTGGCTCTATCCATTTATCTAACATTTCATGTCTAGGGTAATTTTATAGAGTGTCAAAATTGTTAGACTACACTCATGGGAAAGAACTTTATCAGCTAGATTAGAATACCTATGCCAAGTTATTTTTAGATTGCATTAATTTCCGAAGTACTTTATCAGCCCCTTTTCTCCTCATTTTCTTCAGTTAGCATGGTTCATGCATTTGTAATAGTGCTAGACTGTTTTGTCACATCCTGCATTCCATCCTGATGTCTCCCAACTTCCTGAGTTTTTAAAATGTGTGTACTTTAAAGTTCACATTTTGGGCTATAAAGTTCTATGTTTTTTTATCAAATGAATAATGTCATGCATTCATTATTACAGTATCATAAAAAATAGTCTAACTGCCCTAAAAGTATTCCCTGTCCTTCACTTATCCAAGCCTCCCCCTCCTCCCTTGAAAGGTAAATGTTTGCCCTTTCCAAAATATCACATACTTGGAATCATACAGTATGTAACATTTTCAGACTAGCTTCTTTCGTTTACCAACATGCATTGAAAATGTATCCAAACTTTTTTATGAGTTGATAGTTCACTCCTTTTCATGTTTAATAATATGCCATTATATGGATATACCACAGTTTATTTATCAATTCACTTATGGAAGGACATTTTGGTGGCTTCCAGTTTTGAGTGATTAGATATAAAGCTGCTGTGAACATTCAGATGCAGCTTTTTGTATAAACATAATTTCTCAACCAGTTAGGTAAATATCTAGAAGCCAGATTATAGTCATGTGCCACATAACAACATTTCGGTCAAGGACAGATTGCATATATGACAGTGGTCTTATAGGATTATAATGGATTATAAGAAAAAAGGTTGTTTGCAACGTTGAAAGAAAAGGTTGGACTGAACTAAGATGTCAAGTTTGCTGCTCTTTCTGGGTTTTATTTGAATAGATGAAGAGGCTCAGCATGCTGTCTAACTGCCCTACATCCTTCTCCAGGCTGGAGACCAGAGCTAGCAAGGGAAAAAGGGGAGAGGGTTGGGAAGGAGGGGTGCCAGAAGCCTGCCCACATCTATGCCCATCTAAGACCACCCCTGCACATGTGTGTGCATGCACACACACACACATGCACAGCAGCTCACTTCCTTTCCCTCAGTTTGTCCTTATATCTTTTTTCTCCCAGTTTCCTTCTTCCCTCCCCCCTCTCTCCCTTTCCTCTCTCCTTCATTCCTCCCTCCTCATCGTTATTTCTATCTCTGTCTCTCTCATTCACTCCATTTATTCTTTCTCATCTTTAGCTCTATCTCTCTGGGTCTCTTAATCTCTGCTCTCTCCATTTTTCTTGTCCTCTCTAGGGCACCTGCCTTCCGACTCTGCACAAGCCTGAGTATGCATGCATGCATGCATACACACATACTTTATTTTTATGCCATATTTTACCATATTTTTTCTATGTTTAGAGTTGTTTAGATATGTAAATACATACTTATCATTATATTACAATTGCGTATAATATTCAGTACAATAACATACTAGTCTAGGAGCCTAGGAGCAATAGGCTATGCCATCTATGTTTGTGTAAGTACACTTTATAATGTTCACACGATGATAAAATCCTCAAGTGATGCATTTCTCAGAACTTATCCTCATAATTCTCATTGTTAAAAAATGCATGCCTGTGTATATATGATTATGCTTAGCTTTGTAATTAGCTTCCAAATTCTCTTCCAAGATGGTTATACAATTTAGAATTCCTACACATAATGAATCAAAATTCCTCTTGCTCCACATTCTCACCAGCAATTGGTAGTGTTTGATTTTGAATTTTAGCCTTTCTAACAGATTTGTAGTAGTATCGTATTGTTGTTCTAATGTGCCCTTCCTAAATGGAAATTCACGTTGAGCCGCATTTTATGTTTATTTGTCATCTGTATATATTTTTGGTTAGAAGTCTGTTCAGATCATTTGCCCTTTCTAAAACTGGGTTGCTTCTTCTTCTTTTTTAATTGTTTAGTCATAAACAATTATAGTGGTTTTAAATTCTAGAATTTGTGTTTGATGCTTTTTTTTGGATATAAAATTATATCTCTTTGATTACATTACACATTCATTATTGCATGCTATGTACTTTTCCCATTAAAGCTCTTAACATGTTAATCACAAATATTTTATATATCTGGTAAGATAATTTCAACATTTTGTCATCTCTGAGTCTGGTTCTATTATCTGCTTCTTTACTTCTCACTCTGATTTTCTACTCTTTGGAATACCTTGTAATTTTTGTTGTTGTTGTTATTATTGTTGAAAGTTGACCATCTTCCATTCGATAACAACTGAAGAATGTGAGTGTGGAGTTTTATGTTAATTGGAAAGAAATTGGGCTCTTTTTAATGTTTCTACAGCAATAAGTTCCAGAGACTTCAAATTTCTCAAGCATTTCTTGTTTTTGTCTATCTTGCATTCTTTAAATTTTTCTAAGAAATACTTCTTGAATAGAATCTGTGTCTTAAAGCAATCTCAGCTGTAATCCACTCATTTTATCGAAATTCTGTTGGGTTTGTCAGGTATAAGTCTAGGGGACATGTTCTATAGTCTCATGATTAAATCTCAGTCTGCGGGGATCCCCAACTTTTTTGGAACCAGAGACTGGAGCTCCTATGAGAATCTAATGCCTGATCATCTGAGGTGGAGCTGAGGTGGTGATGCTAGTGCTGGGGAGAGGCTACTAACACAGTAAAGCTTTGCTTGTTCACCTACTGCTCACCTTCTGCTGTGCGTCTTGGTTCCTAAGGGGTCAAGGACATATGTCTGTGACCTGGGGTTTGAAACCCATGTTGTACAGGGCCTGTGTTTCTAGGCTGTGCACTTCACAAATGTTTCTCCAGTGATATGAGGCTTCAGTGGAATATATGCCATTCTATCATTTGGGATAAGGATCTGACAATCATTTCCCCTGGAGAGTAGTCATTTGTTATGGAAAATATTCCAGGTATATTCCAAAAGAATTACTCTTTTCTTCCTCTAGCCTGAGCCATGAGGGAATCTTTCCAGGGTCTTTACTTTGATAAGCAGGTGGGTTTCATTGAGTTAATTCACAAAAGTGGGAGAATTTTTTAAGGCTGCACCCCAGGAATTTCTCATTTTTCAATTTAGCCTACATTCAACCACCAGCAAGCAGTTAAAATTACTCTTTCAGTGTTCTCTACTTTTTTAGTGTTCCGGCATCTTCTTCTCCAGGTAAGTTTTGTGTGCGACTCTCTGGATTCACCAGTCTCCAGAATTGGGGGAGGCAGTTTTTCCTTTGACTAGTTTCCTGATAGGTCAAAAAAAGTCATTGATTTTTAGTTTTCACCATTTTCTTGTTGTAATAATGGAGGATATGACTTAAATGTTATTTACATGGCAAAGCTAAAACTGAAAGTCGTCATTAATGATGTTTTTTTAAAAACTGACTAAACATTTAACTTTAATAAATACTAGTGTAAACATACATTTGGGGATGTATAACCAAGAATAAGTAGAAAAAGAGAAACATTAAATAAAATAAATATGAGAGAATTTAATAACTATATATGGAGTATATTGGACTACAATTTACAACAAAACAAAGTTTGAAAAATTTCATAAATGGATGATTTCTAAGTATAAATGTATTTATTCACTACCAGATTACATAAGAAAAGACAGACATATGAGAATTCCAATAAATATAAAAGTTGTCTTTTTATCTATATAAATATGACATATTTTTGATGGTTTTACAAGTGATCGTTGTCAAAGAGCAAAAGCTAGATAATTCTCATGCAATAGATACTCTTTCAGATATGATGGAACTCTTCCCACCCATTTTAACTTTGATATACAAATCAGACAAGAATACAATGTCTGTCTGTGAACATAGATGTGTATATATTCATACAAAATCTACCAATGTTATAAACTATAAGCTCACTTATATACATTAGTTCTTAAAATCTTGTTAAATCCAGCTAGAATCTTATGAATCAATATTGGATTGGAAATTCTAACCTAATAAAGAAAAATATTAGATGTATAAATAATAGAAAAAAAGGTGACATTGTCAGCAGAGTATATTATTGCAAAACTACTATAAAAAAGTTAATACGTTAGCTATACAATTAGTATATACGATATGAGGTATTTTACTATAGATAAGAATCACCATAAAAAAGCAATTATTTTTCTATATTTTAGCAGAAACCAGTAGAAAATATGACTGGAAAGCATTTCTATTTTAAATCAGAATCAAATTTTAGAAAGTATCTACTAATAACAATAAATAATGAAGATCTGCATGAAGCACAATCAGAAATTACTTCCAGCCCATCAGGTGAAAGACTTATTTAAAAAACAGAGTGTTAAAAAAAAAGACAATGAAGATAATGAATCTGGATGACTGATACAAATACGTATAGTATAGATAGCACAATTTTCACAATTTACCACTTTCTTTATTCTCAATCAATATAATTCTAATCAATAACCAAATATGGTTTTTTATGCAACTTTAGAAGCTAATCTTAAACATCACATGGAAGAGAAAAATATGCAAGTGTAATTATGACAATTTTTAAAGATGGCTAATGTGGTAGAATTTGCATGACCAGAGAAAGACTCATTATAAATCAACAGAAATTAAATTAATGTGCTATTGGCATAGCCAACAAATTAACATTTGTATAATAAATATACCATCTCAAATATGTTGGAGGAAAGAATGTCCTTTTTTAAAAAAAATAAGATTATTCATTATATATAATTACTAAAACATATAATTACACTATTCGTAAAAATAAACTTGTAATGAAGATTTAAATGTAAAAATCCACTGTATTTCTAATCCTAACAAACTAAAAACAAGTATTTGAAAAAAATTTAGAAGAATATACTTTCATGCTTGGGAATGAGATGGTATTTTAGACCCAATATAGAATGAAGAGTCACAATTGGCTAAAATAACTAGATTAAAATTTTTAAATTATATGAAAAATACCATGAATAAATTGAAAAAACTGAATAACTAAGATGTATAAGTGACAAAGAATTAATAACCAGTATATATGAATGACTCCTTAAAAATCAATTCATTGAAAAAATACTATAATGTTTTTACATATCACAATGAGGTAAAATGTTTACATACATACAACATAATATTAACTGAAATAAAAGAACCAAGTGAATATAGAGCATTATTTTATTTTCTATTATTTGTTAATATAAAACATTTTGTATATTTGAATAATATTTTCTTCTTGATAGTTTTTTCTGTATTTTTGATATGTTCTAAAACTTAAAAGCAGTAACTTTTATAAGCAAGAATGCATGATAAAAAAGAACAATAAAGAGAAAAAATATGGCATATGGAAAATTTATATGTAAATTCTGATTTTTCTCACCTCCAAGCTGTGTATTCTTGGGAAAGTTAAACTCTTTTATTCTGAGTTTCTTCATCTCTAAAATGAAGATAAAAATATCTGCCTCATCAGTCTACTGTTCACATTAACATGAGATAATGCAGTTAACATAAAAATCATTTGAAAATAGCATTTCTTTCTTCTCTTTTTAAACTAGATATACACATCTCTACCAGCATTATGTGCTTATATCTAGTTTTTGTAGCTTCATTCAGCATTAACGTTCTCTAACCTTTATTTGTTTCCAGTGAGAGTGAGTTCCCTGAGTGTTCAAAAATTAATCAAAGCTTAGGGACCTGTTAACATTTTTAAGTATCTTTCATCTTCTTTCCACATAACAGTAGAGAAAACAAATGTGAAAAAGCTCTATCGGCTTTTAGCTTCCACAGCTGTCTCGTCTCAAGACAAACGTTCTGGCTGGGATTTTGTTGTTATCGTTGTTAGTTGTTTCAATGTTTGTTCATAATTTTCCACTAAAATTGGGCTATTTTTTTTTAAGAGAAAAGAAACACAACCTCCATACCTATATGTAAAAAGATATAAAGAAGAAAATAAATTGTCTATTTTTTCACTCATAGAGATGACAATATTTGACCAGATTGTATGAATTCCTCCAAGAAATAAAATCTCTATGCATATATTTATAGAAATACACATGTATACACATATGTGGGTGCATGTATATGTGTGCATATACAAACACACACACACACATTTTTGACTCCTTTATTTGTTTTCTTACTGGGGCAATGTTACATGTGTTAATATTTAATATGGATATAATGTACTTGATAGTTTTTTATTTAAAAGTTGTGGATCTAGGAATACACAGTCAATGACATTATTGCAACTCTGTTCAAATTATTCCATGAAGTGGACGTTAGGAATCAGAAATCTTGAGACATGAAGCAACTTGCCTAAGATAATCCAGCTGTTAAGTAGTGGAATCTAAAGACATACATTCTCACTTTTGAGATTGTGTTCTTAACCACAATGCTATACTTTCAATAATACATAATAATGCAGAAGTATTTTTAAAGGATATCAGTAAATAAATCTTTAGTTTCACTTTTATCATTTATTGTTTCTCTATGTTCAAAATATTTTTAATAAGAATATGTGCTTACAATCATGCTATTGTCTTTTCTCCTCCTCCTCCTCCTCCTCCTCCTCCTCCTCCTCCTCCTCCTCCTCCTTCTTCTTCTTCTTCTTCTTCTTCTTCTTCTTCTTCTTCTTCTTCTTCTCTTCCTTTTTCTTTATTAACGACAGCTAATCATTTTGACTTTTTGCCTTGAGTGAGTTAGACTGATGATTTCTTTTAAACCATTTTCCATGATAGCTGTGTGTATTTTGCTAAGAACTGAGTGTTAATGATTTGATAAGCTACTTAAATTTAATAGTGTTGTTAGGTAGCTAGTCAGACATGAGTGATAGGGGGAACAAAGGAATGGGGGCCAAGCCTAGAGACCTCCCAAAGAACACCCCAATGGTGGTAGAATTCTGTGTACACAATTATCTAATCTAACTTTAAATTATACCTTTAATATGCTCAAAGAGTTTTTAAAAAAGTGGACAAATAACTAAATGAAATCAGAAAAATAATTTAAGAATAAAAGAAGAATATCAAGATAAAAATTGTGAAAAATAGCTGTACAAATATTTTGGAGCCAAAAAGTACAATAAATAAAATTAAAAAATCACTATAGGTGTTTAACACAGAGAAGGAAGAAAAAAAAATTTAAACTTAAGAGAATAATTGAAGTTATTGAGTTTGAGGAACAGAATTAAAAAATGAAGAAAAGTAAACAGTATGCAGGACCTGAGAAATGCTATCAAGCAGACTAATACACATTAAGGGAATCCTAAAATGATAAGAAAGGAAATGAAACAGACAAAACATTTGAAAAAATAATGGCAAAACTTCCCAAATTTGATGAAAGCCATGAATTTATAAATCCAAGATTCAATAAATTCTCATTAGGATAAACCTAAAGAAACTCACACTGAAACACATTTTAATCAAATTGTTTAAAGACAAAGAGAAAGAAAAAATCTTGAAAGCAACAAGAAAAGTGCCTTGTCACATTCAAAGGATCCTTAATAAGATTACCACCTGATTTCCTATCAAAAAGTTTAGATCCAGAAGTTTTTCACATATTTAAAGTGCAAAAAAGATAAAGTCAAATTAAAATTTTATATTTGGCAAAAACATCCTTAAAATGAGAGAGAAATAGAGACATTCAGAAAAACAAAATTTAAGAAAGTTTATAACTACTACTCCCTGACTATAAGAAATACTGAAAGGAGTTTTCAGGTTCACAAAAAGAACACTAGACAGCAACTCAAAGCCATATAAAGATATAAAGATATCTGATTAAAGTAAATATATGGGCAAATGTAAAAGCCAATATATTGTTAATTTACATTGTAACTATTTTCAAAAAAACCTTATATAATTTAAAAGACAAATGCAAAAATATACATATAAATTTGTTATTAGTTGCACAATTTACAAAGTTACAATTTGTGTCATATTAACACAAAAAGGCAGGACCTAAATAAAGGTCAAAGTTTTATATGTGATTTATGTTAATTTTGTACTTATTCATATAGATTGCTATATCTTTAGAATGTTATATGTAATCCCCATGATAACCAAATATACATATAAACTCTATAGAATATACAAAAAGAAAAAAGAAATGAGAAATAAATTGAAATATATTCTCCAAAAAAATTAAACACAAAAGAACTGATGAAGAAATTAGGGATCAAGAAGTTCTGAAACATACAGAGAACAAATAGAAAAATAATAGAATTAAGTTATTTCTGTTACTTTAAATGTAAATGAATTAAACTTTCTGTTTAAGAGGCAGAGATTGAAATAACAGATTAAAATAATGATCCAAGTGTACGCTCCTTTTAGATCTAAAGACATAAATAGGTTGAAGGTGAAATTCTGTAAAAAATAAAAAAAACATTTCATGCAAAGAGTAACCAAGATAAAGTTGAAGTGGATAGAATAATATGAGACAAAATAGACTTTAATAAAATATATTTCATATATGTAAGAAGTAAATTGAGAGAACTGAAAGAAGAAATACACAGTTCTACAATAGTATTTGAAGCAATCAATATTGTATTTCTATACTCTAACAATCAGACAGAAGATCAATAAAGAAATAGAGGTCTTAAACAACACCGTAGACCTATTTGATTTAATAGATGGATATAGAACAGTTCATCCAAGAACATCAGATGAAACATTTTTTTTTTCAAGTGTGCATGAAACATTTTCCAATACAGACAATATTTTAGGTCACAAAATATTCTTAATTCATTTTAAAAGATTAAAATCATATGTGGTAGTCTTTTGTATCACAATCTAATAACTTCTTACTCAGTGTTGAGTCATACTTGTCAAGAATAAGACAAGTATGATCAATTTTGGTATTTCTATTCAACATAGAATTGGTAGTTCAAACAAGAACAATTATCCAAGAAATAAAAGGTCATAGTTTTTAAAATCAATATGAGCCAGCAGAGTATCTTGCAACAACTTATTTCTTGTAAAAAATAAATATAATAGTAATAAATATTATAAAATAGAATATATTTTTTACAAAGAAAGTGACTGCTAAGAAAACTTGTAGAAAAAACATTCTTGTTTTTTTACAAAAAGAAAAATTAAGAATATGTACATACACATATGTATGTATTTTATGTGTGTATATACACAAATATTGTTATGTATAATATATATACTCTATTTTAATTATTTATATTTTATGAGAGTTGTGAAAGGTGACAAGAGGGCCATTTATATGCATTATTTTTTAATATTACAGATCTTGAAAGCAATTTGGCAATATATATCAAGAAATTTTTAAAATATTACTTTCTTCGATTAATTTAACATTTGAGATACTTGAGCAATAATTCAGCATATGCTTTAAATCAGTGGTCAGCACATTTCTGATTTGGCTTGTCTCAGGCCAAATCAGACCTACTGCTTAAAAAAAAAAAATAGTGTGTTATGGACAGACAGCAACACCTGTTCATTTATGTATTGTCTCTAGTAATTTTTGTGGTACAACTGCAGAATTGAAGAGCTGAGAGAGAAACAATATGGACAACAAAACCTAAAATATTTAATATCTAGTCCTTCACCAAAAGTGTTTGTAGACTTGTTTTCAAAAATTATTTTACACTGAAAAATAAGACAATTATTTTAGAGAAGTTTTAGGTTCACATTAAATTTAAAGGGAAGGTACAGAAATTTAGATCTTTTTATAAAATCATTATTTATTAGAGAAAAAAATGGGAACAAATTACATATGTAAAAAGCTACTAATTAGGAAAATTATAGCTTTAAGATAAATGTTCATATAAAATTTAGGTTTAATAGGGATTTTATTATATGAGAAATTATACTTGATGCTTTAGTGGTTTCTCTCTTACTTTGTGCTGTTCTGCTTCTTCTGTGTATTAAAGTCATAATATTATTAAGTGTCTGCTTATTGGCAGTTACAGGAGGAGATTCTAGGATTCCAAAGATGAAAGGCCGACTTAAATAATTCAAAAGAACGGAAAAGGCAGGGAAATCCAGAAATTAATATACAGTGGCAGTGGCTGAGAGGAAAGCTTAGATATGTTGAAAATATGTTGAAATAAATTTTAGCGATTGTCAATTTTCAAAGTGTTTTGGATCAAGTTATTTTTGATAGGTCCTAAGTGACCTTTGCCTTTGAACAGGATTGCTTTTGACCTTTTTCATTGACCTATTTCTCAGTATTGGTCAGTTTTAATATAAAAACCCATACCACAAACTTTCTGTTCATTCTGCATATCTGCTTGCATCTTCAAATAACTCTCTGCCCTGTAGTGTAGGGAAGAGAAATGAAAACAGCTCTAAACTAGGTTGAGGGAAATTGTTGTGTTTTGTGTTCTAGACTCTGCATAAGTAGAGTTTCTCTTGGCACAAAGTCTCTCTATTAACATTATCCCTCATCCAACTGGTGGTTGGGTAGCAGAAGCAGGAGAGCTAATGTTAGTGGTGATGGGGGGTTCATTTTAGTAAGTAAATTTATTTTGTTTTTACCACATGCACCTATGTGCACATCCAAATATGGGCAGGAAATGGACTAGGAAAAAGAAAGCTCAAAGTAAAGAAAATCTTTAAAAGCAATTTTAAGCCCTGTGAAATATATCTTTTGATTGAAGTTATTAATTGCAGATATCATATTTGTTTGATTTGAGCAATATTGTGTAGGCTGATACCCTAAAAAAGCGTCTGTTAAGAGTTTTATATAGGAACCATCTCTTCATACCACCTGGAATCTTAGGAACTCCTGCCCATTCGCCTCTCAACAATAACCATTAAACTTTTCTCTAACCCTATGGTTTTCTGGTTTGCTGTAGCCAGTAGCCATTGTGATCTTATTTCTGTTTCAAAAGAAAGACACTTTCTCTTGGACTCTTTGTACTTACTGATTCTTTTGCATGAGACAGCCCTTCCCAGAGAGTTTTCTGGTTCCTTATTTTTCATTATTTAAGTTGTCAGTTCACATGCCTCCTTTGTAGTGGGGAAACCTTAATACTTGTAGCTGAGCTTCCTGCCTTCACCTCTGCCTTACTGTCACTATTCCCTATTCCATCATCTTGAATTTTAACAATTATCCATATATAGAATTATTGTTTGTGTTTGTCTATATATGTATGTATTTATTTATCTTTTACTAACTCTTTGTTTTTTTCTCATTGTGCTCTAAGTTCCATTAAAGCAAAGCCTTTGATAGTTGTTCGCTTGTATCTTCAGGACCTGAAACAGCATTTGACATTTAATAAATGCCCAGTTCAATTTGTTCATGGAGGGAAGATCTTTTAGGTTATTTATGACAACTTCTTTTTTTTTTCTTTAATAGATGAAGAAACTGTATCTCTTGAACATTTCCCCTTACTGTGGTTTTCCCAGTCATCTACAGATGGTTTCCAGTACTCTAATTCAATTTTTTTTCTAATCTTCAAGAAAAATTGCCTGCTATACAGCCACTTCTTTCATAATAGTCTCCGCATTGAAGCCAGAGTTATGTTTCAACAACATACCACTAAGTATATAACTGCAGTACTTATTTTATGAAAGAGACGATCTGTGTTTCCTTTAAATAAAGATAATAAAAGCCAAATACCTCTGTAGCATGTAAAGTTATTCTCAAAGTTCCACAACCTCAATTTCCAGTTCATTTCTTGCTTCACCTCCTTTACACACTGTGTTCAGTGTTTTATTCACGGCTTTCATTGACAATCAGATCACTCTTTGGTTGTCTTACACACTTTGGACACTTCTTCCCCATTTGATGACTCCATTCTTCAGGCTGACTCAGTTCAAATATAATAAGCTCTGAGAAACTTTTCTTAATTTCTCATTTAGAATTAGCTACTCCCTCAACTTTTACTACTAAATGTATTTATTTTTGAAAAATAAATATTTTCTTGTACGATTGGAAGCAAAGCATTTCATAAATAATTCTAAGTGAAGATCCCTCTAGACAGAGACTTTCAAAGCCATGGCACCCCAATATAGCTGAGCTTCCTGCCTTCACCTCTGCCTTACTGTCACTATTCCCTATTCCATCATTGATTCCATTCTTGATTCCTAACCACTGGTTATAATCGTTTCTTTCTTTAAAACCCAGAATATCTGATTACCTCTTTTATGACTTTCTTCATATTGTCTTATCTAGTTTTTCCCCTTTAATCTGTGATGGCTTTTGAATATTTTGAATTACAAGGTGCAGCAGTAGTGATATTCAGATATTTCCAGGCATAGTCATAAAGCAGCTGCTGCTTCTACCGTGAACTCTTTAAATCTTCATCTATCAAATAAAAAGGATTGACTGCCATACCGGAGAGACAATATGGGGATGAAGAGAAGTCCAGCTGAGTTCAGCCGTCTAGCTGTAACCACCTAGGCAATAAGCCTGAGTGAAAAGCTGTCTTCGATGCTCCACACTGGCCTGGTTGCCACCTGACAGCCACTAAGTTTGTCCGATTGATGCCATAATTAGAAGAACCCCCCCACCCCACACACACACACACTTGAATACTACCCATATTATTGACCAATAGAATAATGAGGTATAATAATATTAATTATTTTTAAGTAATTTAGTTATTAGTCTTTTTCTGATTAGTTGCTCAGAACAATTCTCATTTTATAGTAAATAAAGTAGGTGTTGAGCAATTGCCTAAGGTTATACAACCAGTTAGTGACCAAATAAACTTAAAGCTTCCTCTTTTGTTTCCAAATTCTGTGTACTCTCTATACTTTGCTGCATCCACAATAAGCATTTGCTTAAATTTGCCTAAATTATAAGCAAATAGAGGGATATTACACTCAAAGTACTAGGTATAAATATAGACAGAGTTGCCAGATTTAGCAAATGTAAACACAGATGTCCAGTCAAATTTGAATTTAAGATAAAAAAAAATTAGCACAAACATGTCCCATGAAATATTTGAACTTTCTTATGCTAAACAAAAATTGGTTATTTTTCTGATTCGAACTTAATTGTGTATCCTGCATTTCATCTAGCACCTAAACATAGAGAAAATGCTTAGTTGTATGGCTTTGGAAAGGATGCTTGAGTTCTAAAACTCAATTATCTAATCTCTAAAATGAGGGCAATATTATTTACCAATAGGAGAATTAAGGAGATAAAGTGAGATAGTACTTAGAAGAATTCCTAACTTTATATCCATCATGCTTTTGATGTTCAGGAAATGTGAGTTCCACTTTAAATAATCTCATTCTGATTCTGTATATTAACTTCTTTTCTGCATATTAGAGCCTCATAAATCTGCTTTATTCTTTTTGTTTTTTAATTCCATGACCATCCCATTCAGAAATAAATAATTATATTTCAGCGCTTGCTAAAAGATTGCATTATAGTTTCTAAAATTACATTAAATTATTCATATATGTGTACACTCAATTTTATGTAATGCGATTTAATCTGAATCTTTTGAATTAGTCCTTGCCATTATCAACATTTTGACATGAGAAAACAGAGACTGATTGAAAGCTAAACTACTTGATATGACCACTCAGTTAGTAAACACACTTTGAGAAAGAATGGAAGAAAAAGAGGATCTTTTGAAACTTCAGGAATACCTAGAGAGCAAATGCTCATCTTTACATTGCTGCTTTCTATTTGGAAAAATCACTTTTTTTTTATTTCTTTTTCTCTAAAGAACTCCTATGAGTACACAACTTTCAAATGTATTACTAAAGAAGTATTTTCTGATTGTATTCTATTCTTCAAGACATAATAGGGCAAAAGTCACAGATTCATAATGTCACCTCAAAAATTTGTCTCATACAGATAAAAGATGAAACATTTAATGCTATTTTTCAATAAGAAAACCAACCACTTGAACCAAATATGTTTCTTGTCCACATAGACATTTGAACAATAAAAATATTTTTAGGGCATAAGTCAGGTTCTTCTTTGCTCACTCAAAATGACAGCTAGTATATCTCACTTAATTGTAGGCTTTTGAAGACCCATCTACCAGCATTTAATAAACAACCAACGAGAGATATATAGTGCAATTTAACAATACATAAAATCAGAGCTTTAGACTTGACAGGAACTGGAAATAGCATCTAGCTCAGACCCTCATTTTATAGATAATAAAACTGAATCACATAGAAGTTAGATTAACCAATATCACCCAGCTTATTAGAGTCAAAGCAAACCAATATAATGAATATTTATTGATAATTGATACATGATTAAACCAGTGTTAGCAACGAATCTTGATGGCCTGGTTTTCTCAGACCTTTTGTTAAGAAGCTTATAGTTTTCATGAACCATACATTCAGTAAAGTATTACATAAAATGAGCATGTTATCATTTGATTATAAGCCTGAAGAAATAGTTTCACATATTATCTATTTACTCGTCCCTCCAAAATTCATAACTCCAGAATACCTTTATGAGTTTCTGACTCATAGATTTTACTCTGAATTTGACATTTCCACTTTAATGTGCCACAAGTATTTCAAATAAGTATGCTCAAAATTCAGCTCATAATCTCACCCTTATATTTAGCTTTTCCACTACAAATACACACAAGAGTATCTTTGCTTTCCTTTCCTAGGGCACTTGGACACAAAATATAATAAGTTTGGATTAACTAAGATAGCATTTTCAACCTGGGGTATATGCTGAGTTGGTTTGTTTATTTGTTTGTTTGTTTGTTTGTAGTTTGAAACCTCAACTTACCTAGTAACTAAATAGTTTTAGAGATAACAGCTCTGCTCTTTTTCTTGCATATTTACATGTTTCCCCCCTGTTCTCAGTGAATCTTAATCTTTCCAAATGGATGCTCATAAGAGCAATTAGAAGCAGTTTCATAGTTCCAGAGAAGAGAAGAAAAGCAGAAAAGGTCTAAGAACACCAAAGAAAAGGCGTAGAATCCTACTTAATCAGGTGTTAGTTGTTTGCCTTCTTTCTGTAGTTTTTTGAGTTGCCTTTTCTCAGATTAATATTTGCCTCACTCCAGTGTCTTATTCCCAGGTGCTGTAAAGAAAAAACAGAATTCTCACTAGGAAAAAAGTTTCTTCAAATAAGATAACTGCCCTCGTTGCCAAAGTGCTTGCAGTTACTATAGAAGAAGATCATCACCCTCATTTACTCAGTGAATAAAAAAAATGAGCCTCCTACTATTATTATTTCTCTAACGAAGTAATTGTGTTGTCTAAAAACTCTAGAGGAAGGTAAGTTTGGGATTAAAATGCTACTTTTGGGAAATTGGTATCTTGGCCTAGTATAGTATTGAAACAAAATATGTATTATTATATTGAGTTTCTAATGTTTACTTGATACTTTATATAGATTTTACATTTTGTTTACCCTCATAATGCCACCCATGTGAGAGGGACATATTATCTCCTCAGATGAGGAGGTAATGAAATGAATAACCCCCAAATTACCCAGCCAATAAATTGCAGTAGGAACCTAATTCAGGTTTGTCTCATCTCAGGGCTACAGTTGACAGTGGCTTCACTAAAAAGGTATAGATATTATGTTTCTAGGGTTATAAAAAAGTAGATACCAACTCCAGGTGAGTTAACACCCTTTACTTTAAACTAAATTTGGTAAAAGTGCAAAGCTAGATGCTAGAGGAAGGATTATTAAGGCAAAGCACTTAATCGAACAGGCAATTAAAAAAATATAATCTTGCAAACCAACACGAGGTGTGTTTTATGAGCGAGAGTATACCTGGGAAATCCATTGTTTTGAAAAATTCTTAAGGAAAAAGACTGACAATTTTACTCTTTGGAAATTCCATGCACCAGTAGTATCTGGTCTTAGAACCATTCTTCTTAGGATTAAAAAGTCAGAAACTGTCAAAGGAACTATTATATACTCTAATAAAATTGCATCTTTTCAACATAAGAAAATAAATATGGCCATATATAAACTAATCTGAAAGACCTGTTTAGAATTATACAATCTTACAATCAGGAGATAAATACAGGTACTTGTGAACTTTGATTCACCTTAGGGACTTGCACTATAATACGTCATAAGGTGTCATCTAGTCTAAGCTAAAACATGTTTGACATTGGATATACTCACTAACTCAAAAAACAGAGTTTTCTAATATAAGACAATTGAATTTCCAGAATAATTTTCTATATTAACTCATATATATTCATTACATTTTTCCATTGTTTCAAGTTTTTCCTTCTGAGTCTAGAGATATCTATAGTTTTTAAACTGTTTTAAACTGTTTTAGTACTTCGAAAATATTTTTTTTTTAAATAGATAACTTTTTAAAAACTGTCTGTTGGTCTTAGCTTGAGAAACACTAAATAAAGGGAACTAAGACAAGTCCAGAAATGCACAATTAAACAAAAGGTCATAGATGATTCTGAGACCAAGTTGGTTTGAAGTATTAATTTTGGTCCTCTTTCTGTGCCTCACTCAGTCTCTGTGAAGAACACTCTTTCTTGATTTGATCTTCTCATCACCGTGAAACAAGAGGGCTTATTCTGCTGTTTGGGGTTATGATATGAACTGTCAATTAAAAATTGTTTTGCTGCTACATATAAAGGAAGGAAAGATATAGTAATTAAATAAACACAGGCCCACTAAAGACACGGAACCATTAAAAATAAAAGTTTGTATAAGTCTACTAGGCAAAGAATTCCATCCAATTGTATACTGGTTGGGGACAAGAACAACATAAAATGAAGAGTGGAAAAGAGGTAATAAATACAACAACATTTTCATATGCAAATATGTAGTATATAGTATGTATGTGTATATATATAGTATATAGTATATAGTGTATGTATATATGTGTGTGTGTATATATATATATACATATATATATTTATATATACATACATACTATATAATATAACTGGTCAACCATCACTTTCTTTGGGCTACGATTCTAAAAAAAATGTGCTAGAATTAAATCAGTTAATGGACTATAGCTTGGCTAGATTTTGTATTTTCTGATTGGCCCAGAGAATTTCAAAACATAAGCATGGTTTAAAATGATCCTTGACATGAGGCTATTTTTTAAATATAATGTCTAACACACAGGTGTACATTCCCCGCTGTCAAACAAACAAACAAATTTATAAATAAATGCATAGAACTTCATAAGCAAGAACCAGTAGGAATAACAGATAACAGAAATAGATCTACTGAATTCCAGATATTGGAATTATTGCTATAAAATGTTTTATTCTTGTTAAAAAACAAAACAACAGACCTCAAAATAGAGTCACTTATGCTAATCCCCACATCACCAAACTAAGACTTAATTACAGTTTGGCTCTTCCAGAAATGGAATCTTAACCAATAAATCAGGAATCCCCTAATCAGCAATAGTTAGGTAATCTGCCTTTAGAACCCCGCTATTCTCTAACTTTCTTTCACTTTGCCTAGAATAACTTCCTTGTTTCTGCTCCCTCCTGCCTATAAAAAAAGTTTTTCATTTTGTATAACTTCTCAGATCTTCTTTATATTTGCTGGTTTGGATGTGGCTTTATTTGAATCATTTTTTTTCCCTCAAATAAACTCTTAAATTGTTTGATATGTTCCAGTTTATCTTTTAAAACTCCATTTGAAACAATAAAGCCAAGCTTGAAAGTTTTGATAAGGAATGAAAACTAAAAATTTTCCATTTATTTAAAATATATATATATATATATATATATATAAAAACATATATTTTATGCTACATCTTAGTTAGAACATATAACAGTAGGAAAGATAAACTGAAGAGAAAATTATGACCTAGAAGATAGATCAGGAAATAGCATCTAGAGTGACCTCTACAATCAAAATAATGAAACATATAGAAATAATGTGTGAGAAGCATAGAGAACATAGTGGTAAGGTGTTACAGAGATAACTGGAGTTTTAGAGAATAAAAAGAATGAGAAGGGCAAAGAAAGGGAATGTTTAAAAAAATAGCTGAATAATATAAAGAACTGATTGAAGACATTAATTTAAAGATTCAAGAAGCCCAGAAAATCTCAAGATTTTTTTTAAAAAAAGAGATTGCTTAAATTATAATTGTGAATGTATAAAAATCAAAGACAAAAATAAATTACTAAAATGTTTTTAACTTTAACAAAAATGAGAGATTAACTAAAGGAAAGAAGGCTTACACTAACTTTTCAACAGCAGTAAAAAAGTTATGACAATGAAATAATACCATTGATGTTGAGGGAGTGAAATCTTTCAAAATCAGAACTGTATTACAAATAAAAGAAAATAAAAAACTTTAAAAATGAAAGCCAAACAAAGACCTTATCAAACAATAGAAACTGAGAGAGTTTGCCACCAGCATAATAACACTAAAGGAAATTCTAGAGGTTATTCTTTAGTCCAAAGGATAATGAATTTAGAAGGAAGGTCAGAATGGTAAGAGAGAATGAAAATAAAAGAAATAAGTTATATTTAGTGAACTTTGTATAAACCAATAACAATATAATATTCACTTTAAAAATGCTTTGGAATAAAATTAAAATATAATACAACAATAAATCATAAGGATGTAAATACAGTTAGAGTAATCTAGGATCCTGCATTTTTAGTGACAAAGGTAGATATATAATTTCTAATATATCCACTAAAATAATTAAAAAGTAAATTAAACTTCTACAGAGAGAAAAAAATAATATAATAAGATAAATCCAAAAATGACCTGACAGAAGTGAGAGAGGTACAAAAAAAAGCAGGACAAGGAAATTTTAAACATATCAGTAATTAAATAAAATGTAAATGAATAAATTTCTCTGGCGAAATAATAAATATTGGCAAACTGGATGAAAATCAAATCAGTAGTATACAATATAGTATTGTAAAAAGTAAACATATAAAAATATTAGACAAAAACATGGAAGTGTACCTATATAATATGAGGCAATTAGACTTTCGGAGAAAAGCAATACTAGAAATATTTGGCCTCAAAAAATTTAAGAAAAGAATGATTGCTACTCAATGACAGATACACTCACAATAATAACGATAAATGTTAACGTATCTCTGAGGATTTAGTAGGACGAGCAGGGAATATGTTCAGTAAAAATTATAAACTAATATATAAAAATTAGAACTCAAAAACTAGACTAAAATTAAGTCAATTTCTCTGGCAACAATACAAGAATGCTGGAAACAATAACAAAGGTATAAAGGTTAAACTTATATTATGTTCAGACATTATAATTTATAAGTAAACCGTACACCAAACAAAATAATATTGAATACTGGAAAATATTTGATGATTATTATATATCATAATAAATAATAAAAAACTGCATATCAAAATTCTAGCTAATGATATATTTAGAGGAAAACATATAGCCTTAAATGAGTATGTTAGAAACAAAAAATATCAATGAAAATACTAATAAAAAATATATTTTTTTTTTCTATAGCCATGCCACCTTGAACAAGCGTGATCTTGTCTGATCTCGGAAGCTAACCAGGGTCGGGCCTGTTTAGTACATGGATGGAAGACTACCTAGGAAAACCAGGTGCTGTAGGGGTAAAAAATAAATAAATAAATAAATAAATAAATAAATAAATAAAGGATTGTGAGCTAACAAGTTCCTTGCAATCTGTGAAGTTAACCAAAAGTTGCCTCACCAAAAAACAAATATATATATATATATTAAAATATATAAATATGTATATAATAAAAATAAATAAATATATATAAATTAGGCAAATATCCAAAAAAACATGAAAAAGAGGATATAAGGATAACGGCAAACATGATATTTAGAGGGAATATTCAGTAAAAAAGTTAATTCCTCAACTGATTAACACAACTGATAGATCTAAAACCTAATTGATCAAAATAAAACGAGGGTTGTCAGAGAGAGAGAAGGGGAGAGATTGAGAAAGGAGAAAGAAAGGGAGAGAGAAGCACAGAAAGAAGAAAAACAAGTAAAATTAATCAATATCAAATATGAACAATTTAATACCACTTCGATTTTAAAGAATTATAATCATTATAGGATATTATGAATAAATCTATTAAAAAGTATGTAAATATTTATTAAAATATGTAAATTTTTAGAATAATATTATTTTCCAAAATTGATACAAAAAGATAAAAAAATCTCAAATGGTCAAATAATAAAGTTATTGATTTTATAATGAAAATCTTCCTATAAATAATTTTCAGGACTAGATGACTTTACTAGTGAATCCATCCAAATGTAAAGCGATAAACTCTCTAATCTTAAACTAATTATTTTAAGAATAAAAAAGGAAATTGAAGCCAATCTCATTCTTGAAAATATATTTTAAAATTCTGTGTAAAATATTAGCAAGCTAGATACATTAATACAAACAAAAAAGTAAAAGTATCTTCACAAAGTTGATTTTATATCAATAATTCAAAATTTATTAGAGATATATAGATAAATTTGTATTTTTTAACATATCAAGGAAAAATTTTTTATAACCATTAAAATAAATGCAGAAGCTCTTTAATAAAATTAAACATCTATTCATGATTTTAGAAAAGGAAAAAAATACTAAAAAATATTTAAAAATGAAGCTTTATCTGTATAAGAGTATATAAAAATGTACAGAAACCATCATACTTAACTAATGAAATGGTAAATTTGTTTCATTTGAGATCACAATGAGACCTGGATGCCTAAACAAAAAATAAAACAAAATAAACAAAACCAAAAAAAAACTAAAATGTGTAAGAACCGAAAAGAAATATTATTCTTAAATAATTTGTTTTATAAAAACTAAAACAAAGAGGACAAAATAAATTGATGAGTTTAGCATTTTTTTAGATAAGAATATAAAAATTAAATATTATTTTTAAAGACATTTACCATAGCATCAAAAATATTACATATCTAAGAAAATTTTAAAAGAATGCATTTTATATTTATCTATCTTTAACAAGTTAACTTATGAATTCAAAATAATCCTAATAAAAATTCTAATATGATTATAGACCTCATCTCCCTCCCCTCAACAAATAATGAGTTTGAAGTGTGATTAAAAAATAAAACTTGTGATTCTTTGTTACCACAGAAAACAATCTCTCCTGATTTTACAATGCAGCATCATTATATTTAGAGAAGGATTGTGGCTCTTGTCAGTCAGTTTATTAAAAAAAAAAAATGTATTATGTAGCATATACTAAGCACTGTGTTTTAAATTTTGCATTTATTATATGTTTGATTTAGGATAAAATTACTTATTTCTCTGAGTTCCTGTCATCATTTTAAAAATTAGCTTGCTTGCATGGTTCTATGAAAGTGAAGATAAAAGATATGTTTACCATATGATTAATTGACTCAAGTGACATAGTTTTGAGAATGACAGCAAGTACTATTATATTATAAAACACAGTGGTATAAGAGGCACAATTAGTGCTCCTAATTAGAGAAGAGGACGGTAAAGTGCCCGGCATTTGAGCAGGTATAGAGACCTCTATCTCATCCACTCACATGACTTATGAAGCAACATACACAGTGACCAGTAGTTTTTCCCCTTATTATTTGAAATGTGTGAAACTACAGGATTCATTTCCTGGGCAGTTGCTTCACTTATGCAAAAACAACTGAAAGGGACTTTCAAAGACTGTCTGTTCAAGTCATTAATAACTTAATATGAATGAGTTTATAAAAAGATCACTTAGAAAAGCCTTGTAGAAATGGGGCATAAAATGAGGAATGTGCATTGTGGGCAAAGAAGGAAGAAAAATGAGACAGCTGAAGGGTTAAGAGAGTGGATGAAGTATACTAAACTGTTATATTCCCACAGAGGGATGCTGGACAGTTTAGGGCCTTAGTGTGCTGGCAATTGAGGTTAGGGTCCAATAGTTGGCTAAGGTTCTGAAGGAACTGAATGTGGACTAATATTTTCAAGTGAACATAATACGTTACGTAAATATCATTTCTGATCTTCGTATTGAATGTACAGACGTCGTATTTGAGGGTTCATATTAGGTAGTTAAGGGAATTAACATTGATTGAGCACTTACTCTCTAAATTACAGTGCTGGATGCTTTATATACTTATATATCTTCAAAATGACACTGGCTGTTCATATTTAACAGGTGAGGAAATCAAGTTTTAGAAATATCTTCAGTCATGTCTAAGATTACACAGTTTAGTAATTGGAAGAGCTGGCATTTCAAACCATATCTTTCTGTTTGCAAGATCCATGTTTATTTACATCTCCGCCTGAAAGCATCTGGCATAAAAAAAATTAAAAAAAAAAAGACATTCTCTAGGGATGGGGAGCAACTCTAATGTAGCCCTGACTAGATAGAACTTCATATCTATATTTTCTCATTTGTGATAATTAGATCACTAGCTCCAATGCTCTTTTACACAGTACTGTTAAGAAGACTAATTAAATAACAGCTATAAAACTCCTTTAGTTCCTCGGAGAAGATGTTTATATAAATCCTAGACATTATTATTCAAACAATATTGCAATTAAATGAAGACTGATTTTGAAGAATCATTGAGACAGCAGTTTGCCACTTAAATGGACAATAACAAAACAATATTTTTGCTTGTCTCTTATTCTTATCTCAACTCCGATCTTAATTATGTAACACTGCAGGAAAGGTAAAATATAGCCTCACTCCTGAATAGTAAACTTACTTGCTTGCTTGCCTTCTAGCACTTGCTTGAATAGGAGGACTTCCTGAAAAATAAACTAAGTTACTTGAGGTTGCTTAAGATCAGAAGCTTCTAAGAGGAAACAATTGCTAATAAGAAAAATGCCTTCTGTCATCTTTTTCCATTTCATCCTACTGTAAAAACCTCACCCATCTCCAAATGCTTTTCCATCATAATCTTTTATGTCTATCCTAGGCACTTCTCAGTTTATTCTCTGCTGAACTCAAGTTCCTTCAGATACTCCAGTGAGAGAAATTTCTGCACAATTATAAAAAATCAGTTAAAAGACAGTGGAAAGAATACTTTTTGTTCATTTCCTTCTGTGCGGAGAAATAGTTTGGCATCATGCTGTACCTGTTCATCATTATAAAGTGAAGAAACTCAATGGATCATGGAACTTACAGTCCTTATTTTCTTTAATGAATCTTTGATATTAAAAATTACAAGGAACAAGTATACCCATCACTTCATAGATCCCTGAAAATTACTAAAGTATTTTATTATTTCAGGAATTACTTATTGTGAATATCACTTTCTGAAGCCACTAATTGCCACACACGCACACAAACTTTCTAAGTTACACATTATTTACTTTGAACCCATAGTTTATGTGTATGTGTGTGTGTTACCATTTGTCTGTATAACATGCTGGGTCGCAAGGCTCATAAGAGGTGATTATTTTCTACCTTAACACTAAAGAATGAATACTTGAGTAAATAAAATGTCTAAATGCATTATTGCCTTACAGGATTTCCTTCAAGTCTTAAAGACCTAGGTACTCTCTCAAAACTCATCTCATCATGGCTAACCTTGTAATAACATTCTTTAATTTAATTTTTGAGTAGGCAATAAATTTACAGGGTTCAAAATTAAAAATTATAAAAAGGCATTATTAAGTGAAAAATCTCCCTCCGACATCCTGTCTTCCATCTTTAGTTCCCTTACCCATGGATTAGGAAAAAAAAAAAAGTAACATGCATATTTCCAGGAATTACTTTAATATATATGAGGCATTTTAAAATTTTTAAATAAATTCAAGAATATTATAAAGAATTTTAAAGGATATTTTAAGATATATAAGGACTTTTTATTTCTCATTTTGATTTACTGCTTTGTTTGCAAAACGGCATATAGTGGAGCAATTTTCCTGTTAGTTTTCAAAGAGAAGATCTTTTACCTCATCTTGTTATACTTCACCTTCATGACCTGAATGCAGTTTTGAACTTTAGGAGCTATTTGATATTCTTCTCTTGGCCCTTCTAGCTTCATGATATCTTGTCATTCTCAAATATATTTATAATCATCTCTTTCAATGATACAGATTTGAACTATTTAATCAACATTCAGCCTAGTTTCAATTAGCATATGATATAGTTTATATAGTTTACCCACTCTATATTTTACAAAAATCAACATCACTCTCTTGGGAAAGCATCAACTGTGATTCTTTTATTTTTTTTTCTTTCTTCTTGTCTCCCTTCTTTTCTTTCTTCCTTCCTTCCTTCTTTCCTTCCTTCCTTCCTTCTTCTTCCTTTCCTTCCTTCCTTCCTTCCTTCCTTCCTTCCTTCCTTCCTTCCTTCCTTCCTTCCTTCCTTCTTTCCTTCCTTCCTTCCTTTTTCTTTCTTTTTTTACTTTTTTTCTTTCTTTGAATAATATTCCATTACACACATACATATGCATACATAGGTGTGCATGTATATATGTATATGTATTGTGTATGTAGATAGATAGATAGATAGATAGATAGATAGATAGATATAGATATAGATATAGATATCACATTGTCTATATCCATTCATTTATTGATGAACACCTAGGTTGTTTCTATATCTTGTCTATTATGAATAATGCTGCAATAAACATGGAATGGAGGTATCTTTTTGAGATCCTGTTTTTATTTTCTTTGTATTTATACCCAGAATGGGACTGCTGAATCAGATATTAGCTAAAGTTTTAATTTTTTGAAGAATCTCCATTCTGTTTTCCACAATGGCTGCACCCCCAACAACAGTGAACAAGGATTCTCTTTCCTTCAATCCTTGACAACATGTGTTATTTCTTGTCTTTTAGATAAGAACCATTCTAACAATTGTGAGATGATATCTCATTGTGATTTTAATTTGTATATCCTTGATGAGTACTGATGTTGAGCACCTTTTTATGCATCTGTTGGTCACTGTTTTTTTGGAAAAATATCTAATCAGATCTTCTGCCCATTTTTTAATCAGATTGATTTTTTGCTATTGAGTTGTACAAGTTATTTATGTATATCATGTATTAATCCCTTATCAGATATATAATTTGCAAATATTTTATCCCCTTCCATAGATTACCTTTCCATTTTTTAATGGTTTACTTTTCTGTACAGACATTTGTTGTTGTTGTTAGATATAGTCCTACTTAATTATTTTTGCCTTTATTAACCTTGTTTTTCATGTCAAATCCACAACAAAATCATTGCCTGTAATTGTGATGTTACCTGTGGATATATAGTAGATGGTCTTTATTATGTTAAAGAATGTTTCTTCTATCCCCAATCTGGTAGGGCTTTTATCACTAAAGAATGTTGAATTTTGTTAAATGATTTTCTGCATCTGAGATGATAATATAAATGTTATTTCATTCTATTACTATGTTATATCACATTTATT
This sequence comes from Pteropus medius, assembly GCF_902729225.1. NCBI lineage: Eukaryota > Metazoa > Chordata > Mammalia > Chiroptera > Pteropodidae > Pteropus > Pteropus medius. The sequence goes on from NW_024346771.1 coordinate 6,878,267, forward strand.
AATTTGAATATGTTGAACCATTAATGCCTCTAAGGGATAAATTTCATTTGATCATGGTATATGATCATTCTAATATTCTGTTGAAATCAGTTTGCTAATATTTTACTGAGAATTTTTACAATTATAGTCATAAGAAATATTGGTCTATAGTTTTTTTTTTCCTTCTCATAGTTGACTTTTATGGCTTTGATATCAGGGTAGTTTTGACCTTGTAAAATGAAATTGGGAGTGTTTCCTTCTCTTCAATTTTCTAGAAGAATTTGAATGGGTTTGGCATTATCTCTTCTTTAAAATTTTATAGAATTTACCAGTGAAGCCATATGTTCACAGTCTTTAATGTTGGAAATTATTTGATGATTGGTTTAACATCCTTATTTGTTATTGATCTGTTCATATTTTCTATATCTTCATGATTCATTTTGGTGGGTTATATTTTTCTGGAAATTTATTCATTTCTTCTAGATTATCATATTTGTTGGCATCTAACTATTCATAGTATTTTCTTATGGTTCTATGTATCTCTGTAGTTAGTTGTAATTTTCCCTTTCATTACTGATTTTACTAATTTCATTGTTCTCTTTTTTATAAATTAATCTAGCTAAAGAGTTGTCAATTTGATTTACCCTTTCAAAAAAGTTCTTAGTTTTATTGATATTTCTAGTCTTTCTCTCATCCCTATTTATTTACTTTCATTCCAGTCTTTGTTATTTCCTTTTTCATTTGTTTTGAGATTTTTTAATTTCTCTTCTGATTTTTTTCTTTCGATGCATTGGTTCTTGAGGAATGTATTATTTTCTACATGTTTGAAGATTTTTCCAGCTTTCCTCTTGTGAATTTCTTATTTTTCATCAGTTTGGTCTGAAAGCATATTTGCTGTAATTTCAATCTTCTTAAATTTATTAAATGTTTTGTATCCTATCATATGATCAATGCTGGAGAATGTTCTGTGTGCACTTCAGAAGAAAGTGTATTCTGCTGCTATTGTATGAAATGTTGTATATAGGTCTGTTGGGTCCATTTGTTATAAAGTATGGTTTAAGTTCAACATTTTCTTGTTGATTTTCTGTCTGGATTATCTATTCGTTGCTGAAAGTGGGCTATTCAATTTTCCCATTCTCATCATGTTGTTGCAAGTACTCTTTCAGATCTGTTAGTATTTGTTTATATATTTAGATGTTCCAATATTAGGTGAGTATATACTTACAATTGTTATATCTTCTTGATAAGTTAACCCAATTATTATTATAATAATAATGTAATCATCTCTTATTACCAATTTTGACTTAAAGTCTATGTCGTTTGAAATAAGTATAGTTGCCCCCTCTTTCTTTTGGATTCCAGTTGCATAAAATATCTTTTTTAACGCCTTCACTTTAAGCCTATGTTGTCCTTCAAGCTGAAGTGAGTCTCTTGTCAGAAGAATATAGTAGTTTTTTTTTTTAAATACATTCAGTCACTCTATGCTTTTATCTTGAAGAATTTAGTCCATTTACTTTTTAAAAACTTTGTTTTTATTTTTCAATTATAGTTGGCATAAAATTATATTAGTTTCAGAGGTACTACATAGTGATTCAACATTTATAAAACTTATGAAATCATTTATTCTACATCACTTTTTTCACCCAAACCCCTAACCATCCTCCCATCTGGCAATCATCAAAATGTTCTCTGTATCTATGAGTTTGTTTTTGTTTTATTTGTTTATTTTGTTTTTAAATTCCATACGTAAGCGAAATAATATGCCTTTTGTCTTTCACTGTCTAACTTACTCCTCTCAGCACAACACCCTTTAGGTCCATCAATGTTGTTGCAGATGACAAGGTTTTATTTATTTATTTATCTATTTATCTATCTATCTATCTATTTATTTATTTAGTATTTTTATAACTGAGTAATATTCCATTGTATATGTGTACCATCTCTTTAACCATCATCCATTGTTGCACACCCGAGTTGCCTCCACTTCTTGGCTATTGTAGAAAATTAACTGCAATGAACATATGGATTCTCATGTCCCTTCAAAGTACTATTTCGGGTTTCTTTGGTCAAATACCTAAAAATGGGATTACCATGTCCCTCTTTGTCTCTTGTTATAGATTTTATTTTAAAATCTATTTTGTCTGATATAAGTATTGCTACCTTAGCTTTTTTGTTTGTTTGTTTTCATTTTTATGAAATATATTTTTCCAACCCTTTACTGTCAGTCTGTTTGTGTCTTTCAATCTGAAGTGAGTCTTTCATAGGGAGCATATGTAAGGGTCTTGTTTTCTTACTCATTTACCCTCCCTGTCTTTTGGAACATTTTATCCATTGACATTTAAACTAATTGTTAATAGATGTGTAGCTGTTGCCATTTTATTCTTCATATTTTTATCTTTTTTTCCCTCTTCTTAAAGAAGTTTCTGTAACATTTGTTATACTACTGGTTTGGTGGTGATAAACTCCTTTAGCTTTTTCTTGTCTGGGAAGCTCTTTCTCTGTCCTTAAATTCTAAATGATAGCTTTGTTGAGCAGAATAATCTTTGTTTCTTGCTTTTCATCACTTTGAATATTTTGTGTCAATCCCTTCTGGCCTGCAAAGTTTCTGTTGAGAAACCAGCTGACAGTCTTAATAGAAGCTCCCTTGTAAGTTACTAACTTCTTTCCTCTTTCTGCTTTTAAGATTCTTTGTTTGTCTTTAACTTTTGACATTTTAATTATAATGTGTCTTAATATGAGCCTATTTAGATTCATCTAGTTTTGGACTCTGTGCTTTCTGGGCTTGTATGTCTATTTCTTTGCTGGGTTAGAGATGTTTTCTGTCACTGTTTTTTCAAATAGGTTTTCAATTTCTTGCTCGTTTTCTCCTCTTGGTACCCCTATGATGCAAATGTTACACTTGATGTTGTCCCAGAGGCCCCTTAAACTATTCTCATTTTATTGAATTCTTTTTTTCTATTTGCTGTGCTGCTACCTTATCTTCTAAATCAATGATTTGATCCTTTCCTTCATCTAACCTACTGTTTACTCCTTCTAATGTATTTTTTATTTCAGTTATTGTATTCTTCATTTCTCATTGATTATTTCCATTTTTATGTTTTCTATGGTTTTGTTAAAGTTCTCACTGAGTTCATCAACTCTTCCCTTAAGTTTATTCAACATCCTTTTCACCAGTGTTTTAAACTCTATATCTGGTCGATTGCTTGTCTCCATTTTGTTAAGTTTTCTTTCTGGAGCTTTGTTCTGTTCTTTCATGTGAGACATGTTTCTTTGTCTCCTCATTTTGGCTGCTTCCCTGTGTTTACTTCTATGTATTAAGTAGGGCTCCTAAGTTTCCTGATCTTAGTAGAGTGGCTTTATGTAGTAGGTGTCCTGTGAGGCCCAGTGATACAGTCTTCCCTGGTCACCTGAGTCAGGTGCTCAAGGTATGTCCATTGTATGGATTGTGTGTACCCTCCTGTTGTAGTTGAGTCTTGGTTGCTATTTGCACATTGATGAGAGGGATTGCCCCTTGGGCTGATCTGTTTTGAGGACTGGCCAGATATGAGTCAACCTTATAGAGAAGGATTCACTTTAGCAGAGCTCTGTTGCCTGCTCAGTCTGCCTTTGGATATATTCTCTTCAGATGCAGCCCTGAGTGGTGCTCTAGCTCTTGTTGCAGCAGAGTACTGGCTGTGCCATCCCCAGGGTCCTTACAATTGCTATCTCATTGTTTTCTTGGTGACTTGTAGTTACTTCATTCCTTTTTTAAAAACAATTCTTTTGTTGTCCTTCTTTGTGAATTGATGATATTCTATGGTTATATGATTTGATTCCCATTTATTTTGTGTATTTACTGTAGACTTTTGCTTTGTGGTCACTGTGAGTCTTGCAAAAATCAACTTAAAAGTTATAATAGTCTATTTTAAGCTGATAACTTCACATAGAAATATTCTACCATTTATTTTCCCATCATCATTTTATATTTTTGATTTTATAATTTATATCTTTTTATAATGTCTATCCATTAACAAATTGCTATAGCAATAGTTATTTTTAATAATTTTTATTCTTATGTCTTTATAAAAGAGTTCGTTCAGTAACATATCACCATATTACAGTATTCTGAATTTGACTATATTACTGATTTTCTTTGTATTTGTTGTTTTCATGTTACTAATCAATGTCCTTTAATTTCAAATTAAAAAAACTCCTTTTAGAATTTCTTGGTAGTATAATTCATTCTATAGATTATTCTATCTTTTGATTAGAGAATTCAATCCACTTATATTTAGAGTAATTATTACTATGTAAGAACTTACTAATGTTATCTTAATATTTGTTTTCTAGCTGTTTTGCAATTCCGTTGTTTTTCTCTCTGTATTTTCTACGTTTGTCAATTGGTGGTTTTCCATGGTGGTGTGCTCTGATTCCATTCTCTTTATCGTTTTTTTTTTTTTTAATGTACTAGAGATTTTTGCTTAGCAGTTGTCAAATGGTTACATAAAACATCTTATAACAGTCTATTTTATTCTGATAGCAATTTAATTTTGATCAACATACATAATCTTTCTCTTTTTACTTTCCCTGTTTATTTTTTTGATGTCACAATTTACCTCTTTTACTATTGTGTTTCATTATCAAATTATAGTTATTTTAATTATATTTTTAAATAAAATTTATTGGGGTGACATTGGTTAATATAATTATATAGTTTTCAAGTTTACAATTCAATAATCCATCATAGATATATTGCATTGTGTATTCCCCACTCAAAGTTTAATCTTCAGTTTAACCTTTATACTCTAAGTAAGTGATTAATACACTATCCTATTATGGAATTCAAATTTTCTAAATCTGACTATTTTTTAAAAGGATGTTGTATATTTTCATATGTTTTCATGTTAGTAATAAGCATCTTTGAATTTCAGCTTAAATAAATCTTTCCTGCATTTATTGTAAAGCAGGTCTAGTGGCAATGAACCCCCTCAACCTTCTTTGTCAGGACAAAGTCTTCATTTCTCCTTCATGTCTAAAGTATCACTTTGCTAGGTTAGAGTATTCTTGGCTGGCAATTGTTTTATGTTCAGCACTTTGAGTATGTCATTATACTTGGTCCTGGACTGTAAGGTTTCTGCTAAGAAATTTGCTGATAGCCTAATGAAAGTTCCTTTGGGGGTTACAGTATTTTTCTTTCTTGTTGCCTTTAGGAATTTTTCTTCTTCTTGATTTTTGACAATTTTACCTAATGTGTCTTGAAGAAAATTATTTTGGATTGAAATAATGACATGCTCTATTAACTCTATTTACTTGGATATCCAAGTTTTCCTCTGGTTTGGGAAATTCTCAGTTATTATTTCCTTAAATAAATTTCTGCCTCTGTCTTCTATTTTCTTCAAAAAATCTAATGATTCTGACATTTGTTGTTTTGAGGTTCTTCCATAAGTCAGGTAGGTTTTCTTCAATCTTTTTTATTCATTTTTATTTGTTTTTCTGTTATTGTGTTAATTTAGTGTTTCTATTTTCCAACTAAATGATTCTATCTTCTGTTTGGTCTGTTCTATTATTTTCATTCTCTCTATTCTATTTTTTTACATACGTCACTGAATTCTTCAACTCCAGAATTTCTGTTTGGTTCTTTTTTTTTTATGATTTCTGTCTCTTTATTAAATTTCTCATTTTGTTTATGTTTTTTTTCCAGTTTTGTATAACTGTATTTCTGTGTTTTCTTGTAGCTCATTGAGATTCCTCAAAACAGTTATTTTTTATTTTTTTCTTGAGTAAATTGCAGAATACTGTGTATCTGTGTTTGGTTACAGGAATATTATTATGATAATTTAATTATACCATGTTTCCTTGATTCGTCATGGTCTTTGGAGATTTGTTTTGCTGTTTTCACACTTGAAGAAGCTGTCAACTCCTCCAGTTTTTACTTACTGCCTTCGGGTGAGAGAAACTTTTGTTGCTTTGATCTGAGGCTATCTCTGACCTTGCATAGATAATCTTGCTTAATTTGAGTTTTTTGCTCTCTCTTGTAGCAGAATTCTTAAACTTGGATGTATTCTCTTACTCAAACAGCTTACCTTGTCAGCTGCTGGAAATCTCTCTTTTGTTTTCCCAAATGTGGTGCTATAGGTCAAGATATGATCTCTCCCTTGCCTGTAGACAGTGGCCTATTTTCTGCGTACATTTTCTACCTGTAGGAGCTTGCTCTCACTGTTGCCCTTGAAAGACTGTACAAAGTGCTGACAGCATAGTGGAGGTAGATATGGTTTTGGTGTTTGGGGTGTTGTGGCCCCGGTGGGACAGTTGGGAGATTTAAGGGAGGTTATCCCTGTACCTCATGAACAGGTTTCCTCATGTTGAAGTTCTGAACACAGTCAGTAGAAACCACATCCTTTTTAATGTCCTCTCATGTCATCTTCTTCTTTCTTAATCCCTACCCTCCCCCTAGTCATGTAGGTCTTGCCTCAATACTTTGGGTACTTTGGTGGAGAAGCAGTTTATTCTAGCAGTATTCTGTACAGCTTGTGAAACTATGTACTCTACGCTCCCTTTCTCCCATAGGATAGGCCATTACAGGCTAGTTCAGTAGTACACTGTGACATCTCACAGGTAGGGTGGTTCTGGCAAAATTCTTACTTCCTCCAAGGCATCAAAACTCATTCGTTACTACTACTACTACTACTACTACTACTACTACTACTACTACTACTACTACCACCACCACCACCACCACCACTACCTCCTCCTCCTCCTCCAAAGACTACTGAAATCTTTTTTCTGGAAACTTGAACTTCTATGAAGGCTCTCACATGTGTATTTGGCTGCTCAAGTTAGCACTCTACAGGTGTTCCCTGACCACAACTGAGAGGGATTGAAGCTAATTCACAGGCTGCTGCTGTTTACACAGCCCATACCACCTTCTGTCTATTACCTAATGCACAGGTAGGTGAGACTTCTCCCAGGTCCCTTGGTATATGGTACTGGGTCCTACAACTCCTACAGAGGCAATTTTTTGTTTATAGATGATTGCTGAATTTTAGTTGTTAAAAGAAAGGACAACATATGCCACCATGATGCTAACATTGATTTTCAATTTTATTATTTCTCTATTTGTTATATTTAGCCCTAAGTAAAATTCATTCGATAATCCTAGCTGTGGGCTTACTCTGAAATTTACTTCAACATGTTATTTATAGTTTTTAATTAAAATGTATTTTAAAAGCATTATTAAGCCTGTCCTATATATTGTTCTTTGGTCACATGAGATATGACATTACAAGACATGGTTTATATAATTGCCTAGCAAGACTTGTACTGGTAGCAAATCTATTAAATAACTTCCGTATGATTTGTACACTGACTAGAGAGCAATTTGGGAGTTATACAAATTTGAAAAATAATTTTCTTTTGTTGGAAAGAGTGCAATAAAGAGAATAAGATGAAAGAATAAGATAAAGAGAATAAAATCACATAGTTCTTAAATCCCTACTACTAGTAGTATGTGCTAATACCTAATTAGTTTGAGTATTTTAAACTTATTACAAATTATTTAAAATATAGCAAAGACATGAAGAATAATATAACAAATATGCCGTATCACCACATGCTTTATAGATAAAATATTATATTACTAAACTAATTATGGTACCTTATACCCTTAGATTTTTTAATTTTTTTAAATTTTCATGTATATGCACATACTCATAACAAATACATATTATATATTTTCATGTATATGCACATACTCATAACAAATACATATTATATATTTATGTAACCATGTATAGTGTGAAAATTATGTTATATGTCTTATTTTGCATGTTACCGAAGTGATTAATTACTGTGTATTTTTGCCACTTTTTTTTCAATCAATAGGTTTGTCAAATTCTCCATGTCGATATTTGTTACTCTAGTGTTTCTAGTTTCATTGATTTTTTAGTGTTCTATTATATCAATAAACCACAATTAATTTACTAATTCTTCTGCTGGTGGGCATACAGTTGTGTTGGTGTGTGTGTATGTTTGTATATACATGCGTACACATATATTTCCACATATGCACACTCACTCAAAGCACTGTTATGGAATTATAAAAATTGAGGTATATGTCTTCTTTATAAATATAAAAGGAATTCTCAAGAGCACAAATTAAGAAGTGAAATTGCTGAGTAGCAGGATATATGAATTACCAACTTTCATATAAAAAAAGAATTATTGTTCAAAGGAACTTAGGACATGTATATCTGTAAGCTCATTAACAGGATAATTACACAGGCAATCCTATTGATCTACATCCTTATCAAGACCAGGAACTGACTGTTCTCCAGGTCCCCTGGAAAAACAGTATAGGAATGTGAACAGGGGTTCAATGTGGTTTTAACTTGTTTTCTCTAATCTCTGTGAGGATCAACAAATTTTCATAAGTTTATTGTTAGTGCTGTTACTATTAACCAAATTTTATTTTCTTTTAATTAACTACTCATAATCTTTCTCTATTAAAATGTTTTTCTTATTCTTACTTATTTGCAGTTCTTTAATTTATTTTGAATACTAATTCTTTATGTAATATATTTCTTGCAAATAAGTTCTTATAGTCTATGGTGTATCACGTCACTGTGGTATTTTTGATACATAGAAGTTTATATTCATTAATAGATAAATGTATCAATCTTTTCTTGTACAGTTTGTGCTGTTTGTTTATTAATTTAATACTACTGTTCTTTTTATTAGGAACATAAATATATTTATATATATTTCTTCCAAAAGTTTTAAAGTTTTGTTTCTTTCCCTAGTTTTTCATTTTTAAATCCATTTTTATATCATTTGAAAGGTTCAATTTTACTTTTTCAAGTATTGTTTGTTGAATGTTTTATATTTTTCTCAATGATTTATAAAGTCATTTTAACTCACTTAAATGTTTATGAATGCATCTGTCCATCTCTGGCCTTTCTTTTAGTTTTTTTTGGTTTCCTTGTCAGTCACAATGTCAAATGTTTATTATCATAACAATTATAGCTTTTTCTCTTGCAAAATTATAGTAGCTAATATTTTTTCTACCTCTCCATGAGATATAATTTACATACAGTATGAATTTAAACTGTACAATTAAATGTTTTCAGTACAGTCACAGAGTTGTACAACCATCACTACAATCTAAATTTAGAACACTTTTATTACCCCATCAAGAAACCTTGTACCCAATAACAGTCACTTTACATTTCCACCATTACAGAGCTATAGACAAACGCTAATCTGCGTTTTGTCTCTATAGGCTTGCCTATTCTATACTTTTCATATAAGTGGACTCCTACAATATGTGTTCTTCTGAGACTGGTTTCATTTGTTTAGCATAATGTTTTCAAAGTTAATTCATCTTGTGGCATGTATCGATTCATTAGTATTTTTACTGCCAAATAATAGTTTATTATATTGATATATCACATTATTTAGACATTCATAAGTTGATGGACATGTGAGTTGTTTTTAACATTTTTTTTTGTATAATGTTGCTGCCTTAGCTAATATTGATATTTTCTTTTTCGTATACAATTTAGAAACTGCTTGTCAAGTTTCATAACATACCCTGAATTACTTTTTTTAAATAAGTCTACTTTCAATGTGTTTATACATTTGAGAATAATTGACATAGCTATAATATTGGGACTTTCATAAAAACAAGAGTATACATACATATATGTATACTCATCTATGTTCATTTTAATTTTCTCTTCAGTTAGAGTCACACACGGATTTTATTCAATTTATTCCCAGGGGCATTTATTTTATGACTACTATATATGTATGCTTCTTAAAAGTATATGTTGTATAAAATAATAAAAATATATTTAATTAAATTTTATATATTGATCTTATATCCAGCAAACCTGCCAAATTTGATATGCTTTTGCAACACCTGTGTTTATACATGGAAAATCATCTTGTATTCAATTAATGGTAGATTGTTTCTTCCTTCCAAACTGTTTATTTATTAGTCCTGCTTATTTTGTTACAACATCCATTTCTCTATTGATAGAAGCAGTAAAAATTAACACCTTTTTCTCATTTTTTAAATTAAAATAGTTTCTAATGCTCTATCATTACGTGTGATATGTAATTTGCAGATATCTTTTATCATGTAAAAGAAGTTTCTTACTATTTCTAGTTTTCCAAAGGCTTTAAAACAAATAGATACTAAAATTGATTAAATACCTTTTCTACATTTATTCTGGCAATTTTATGAATTTCTCCTTTAATTCATAATGTGGTAAACATCATCAACAGACTTTATAAAGTTACATAATTATTGAATTACTAGGAACTTGACTTTATTATATAATATTTTATACATTTCTGTCTTTTGTTTGCTGATAGTCTTAGAAATGTTTGCATCTACATTAATGCGTGAAAATACTAAGTGAATATAGTACTTGGCTGGTTTGGTTTAAAGATTATAGTGACTCTAGAAAATTATGGGAGAATGACTTCTTCTTTACTTATCTTATGACACTATGGATCAAATAATATTGGTATTATTGGACATTTAAAGCTCACCTATAAAATATTATGGGATTATCTGGAAGAGTATTTTAATATCTTCAATATTTATAGGTTTATTTATATTTATTTTTTCTTTAGCAAGTTTTGGTGGCTACATGTTTTAGGAAATTGTTCTTTTCAAGAGTTTTCAAATACATTATATTTTTAAATTAAGTGTATGTTGTTATGTTATTTTTAAATTAAATTTAGTGAGGTGACTTTAGTTAATAATGTATAATTCTAGAATACATCATCTGTATATTGCATTGTTTGTTCATCACCCATAGTTATATATATATATGTATGTTTCCTTTTTATATATAACATTATTTGAGTGTGTACATGATTTGTTTCTTTGTCTCTAACTGTTAAAATTACATCAGGCTTACTATTTTATTAGTCTTTTCAAAGAAATCTCAAAAATTTTGGCTTTGTCTTTTTTTTTATTTTACAATTATTTTCTAAAGGTTCAGAGTAATTATACAAGGAATTATCAAGCGGAGGCTCCTGAAACTGTTTCAATTAAGTAATGTAAATAATCAAAAGCAATATTTTAACACAGGAGTAATTTCATAAATTAGAACTATCATCAAAGACAAATTAAAAGCACAGGAGTCTCCATCAACACAGTAGTCAGTTCTCCCTCATTGCCTTCAAAAGATGATGATGAGGCATGACAACTTGTTTCTACAAGTTATAAGTTGTAACACCCATAGCCTGGGATGAGTATCTGTATGGAAACATACCTGCATAGCGTCTGGCATTTGGTATGTAATTACTGACATAGTAAATGCATTTTATTTCTAATCTCTATCATCAGAGAGTAATAACAGTAGTTTACATTTCCGTGGAAAGGACACACTCTTTTCTTGTCCCGGGGCAATATCAACTCTCTTCCTCTTTGTTAAATTATCCATAAGGATAGGATAAGCAATTGATTATTCAGAGTATCAAAATGACCAATAAAGATATCCAAACAAAATGCTAGTAATTAAAAAAGCAAATTAAAACTATAATTAATACCACTTTTATCCATCAAATTGATGAAAGTTTAGATAAATTACAGGATTGTTGATGACATTGTTACTCTCATTCATTACTTATGGAAATGACAATCGCCTCATTGTTCTGAGGATTATCTTGCAGTACTTGAAAAAAATAATAATAATAAACTTTGACATGTCAATCTTAAATGTGTGAACCAATTTTAAATAAATAAAAGATCATATGCAGTATATACAAGTATATGCAGTTATTTTTATTGCAAAATTGCTTGAGTGGCAAAAACAAAAACAAAGTAAAAGTCTTCTTAATATCCAACTGTATATCTTTTAGCTTATAAATTTGAGATCTAGCTATAGCTATTACTTTGTAGAATTTTCCCTTGTGTATCACTAACCAAAACAATAAATGCAACCCTATATTCGAAAAGTAAAAACAAACAGCAACAAAACCTGATTTGTATTTATATGTTTGCATGAGCTTAGACAAAGAATATATTCCAGATGGTTAATTGTTGGCTTGACAAAGGGTAGAATCATTGGAAATTTTTATACATCTATAAAAATGTATAATTTCTATAAACTGTTTATAATTTCTATAAACTGTTTATTTTTTCAAATTAGATTTGGAAAATTATATTACACCTAACATGCACTAAAACTGGGTGTAAACTGTGTTGAGATCTCCTATTATTTGACTGCTATTTTCTTAGATATTCACTTTTTCCATCCTAAATAATTATTACTTTATTAAATACTAAGAATGTCTACTTCAAAGAGAATATTTCATGACTCCAATTTTATTTTTATTTTTTATAACTCCTCTGAAGTCTGGAGGCTGGTGTTTGTTTGGTAGTCAGTAATTTATGCACCTGTTAAGGTAACAATTCATTTATCTGTAAACTATCTAGAACAAAATTTGGAGAATATAAGTAGGCAAGAAAAACATCTGGGACCTAGAAAAAATCTCTTAGTGTCCATACTTTCCATTTTGTGTATTTTATTTCTTACAAAATTCTTGAACAGATTTGTAAAACTTGAACTTTTATGATTGGCTCATGACATTAATAATTTAAGTTAGATTTATGAAGAATGAGGTATAACGATAATGTCTAATTGCAAAGCAAAACTTATCTGAACAAAGCAAAAAAGACTGAAAAAGTAACTGACAAAATAAGAGCTTGGAAGGGACAACAAGATAAGTAACAACCCACTTCAGGATTCAGATGGTGCTTGTATTCAGAAACATGGATGAAGCTTACATAGAAACTTAAGAAGAATCTCTAGTTTCTGCTCTGAGTCACCAGTCACAATCCCACTTCAGTTAACATGAAAAAGCATGGCGTAGTTCAATAAATGGAGTTATTACACATACACTCACACATGTACACACATCCTGTGTAATTCAGAATAACCACATAGCAAATAAAGCATAATATTTGTGTACTTAAGTATTTCCCTGGTGCTCTCCAGAAGGTATTGACCTCTACTTGTGTTAAGGGAGAGCAACAAAAGCAACAAAATGAATTCATGGCTAGTGAAGGCAGACACAAAAATAACAAATCCAGGAAAGAGGTGGTAGAATACTTTTAAAAAGTGCAATCAAATACCATAGAAGGTGGCAGGCTTAGAAATATTTAGAGAAGAAACTACCTAAGAGTAAGTTTAAAACTTTACAAATTTATAAATTTCTATTTGCAAAAAATGTAAAAAAGATGATTATTTTAGAAATAAAGAAATGCTCAAAATCTAAAGTCAATGTTACACACCACATTAACATATTGAAAAACAAAACTCTATAATCATTTTAATAGTTGGAGAAAAATAGTTTGATAAAATAATTTAGCATTATATTTTTTAGCAAATAATAAATAAATATTTGGACCTCTTCTTACCTTGATCTAATGTATCTCAGAAATACATAGCAATCATCACAGTTAGTTATGACACTTTAAAATAATTATCTGTAAAACCACATGCAAAAGAATGAAACTAGACTGTTGTTTTCCACTACACACCAAAATTAACTCAAAATGGATCAAAGACCTGAATATAAGACCTGAAACAATAAATTGCATGGAAGAAAACATAGGTACTAAACTCATGGACTTTGGACTTAAAAAGGATTTTATGAATTTGACCTCAAAGGCAAGAGAAACAAAAGCAAAAATAAATTAATGGGACTGTATCAAACTAAAAAGTGTCTGCACAGCAAAAGAAACCATCAACACGGCCAAAAGAGAACTGTCTGAATGGGAAACTATATTATCAAACAATGCCTCTGATAAGAGCTTAATATACAAACTATATAAAGAACATACACAACTCCACAACGACAACAATAACAAACAAAAAATTCAACTAAAAATGGGCAGAGGGCCAGAATAGACACTTATCCTAAGAAGATATACAAATGGCCAACAGATAGATGAAAAAATTTTCAATTTCACTAGCTATTCGGGAAAAGCAAATCAAAACTAAATGAGATACCATCTCACATCTGTTAGAATGGCTATCATTAACAGAACAAATAATAAGTGTTGGAGAGGCTATGGGCAAAAAAGGGACCTTCGTACACAGCTGGTAGGACTACAAATTGGTACAGCCATTATTGAAAACAGTATAGAGTTTCCTCAAAAACTGAGAATTGATTTACTATATAATCCTAGCAATCCATCTCCTGGATATTTATCTAAAACCTGAAAACATTTATCTGCAAAGATTTATGCAGCCCGATGTTCATAGCAGCAGTATTCACAGTGGCCAGTACATGGAAGCAACCAAAGTATTCTACAATAGATGATTGGATAAAGAAGATGTGGTGCATTTATAATAGAATATTACTCAGCCACAAGAAAAGATGAAATACTAATGTTTGAGACAACATAGATGGATCTCGAGATAATCATGCTAAGCAATATATGTCAGACAAAAAGTGTTGAAAATCATATGATTTCACTCATATGTGGGATATAAAACTGAAAGTAACAAACTACCATGACAAACAAACAAAGACTCATGGACAGGGACTGTGGATTAGTGGTTACTGGAGGGAAGCGAGTGAGGTAAGATAGATACGGCTAAGGAGGGTGGTCAAATATTTGTCAACAGAAGAAAATCTAAATTTGGGAAGTGAACACACAATGCAATATATAAATATATATGGCATACTGTTTAATTGTACATTGGAAACTAATTTAATTTTATTATTCAGTGTCGCCATAATAATTTTTAATTAAAAAATAATTTCCTATAAATGACTAATATCGCTAATGTCATGTCTTCTACTCAGCATTGTGCAGAGGAACTGACTCATGGAATATAAAGGGAAGAAAGAAAGGAAGAAACAAAAGGAAGGAAGTTTAAAGTATAAACACTAATAATTTATCATTCGCTAACATTTACTGGCAGGCAATATAATTGTCTAAAAAAATTTTTTTTAAAAGCATAATCAAAGTTATTAAAGATTATTATTAGAAGTCCAGCAAACAGAAATCACACCCATTCTCATTTTAGTGGTCCAGAGTCAGTTGTCTCTGCCATTATGTTCTGGAGTAGATTTCTAAATTTTTCTGACTTTTCATAAGATTATGAAGTATCATATTCAAAGTAAGGAGATAGAATATTTTATTTTACAGTTTATTTTATAAAAACAATTTATAACTCTCAAATATTTAAAAGTGTGCCTATGTTTGTACAATTGCCATGGATTCCACAATTGTTAGAACCAAGCCTATCAGCACATTTTTCTACATCAGCTATTAAAAAAAAAAAAGAAAAAACAAGACAAACAATATATTTGGAATAAACTATTTGTAATCCATGTGGCAATAAAAGAGTTCATATGCATGTATTATTCACAAAATTATTCCTAAACTTTGTGAGAAAAAGATAAATCGAAAAAATGGCAGAGTTTTAGGAATAAATACATAAAGAAAAAATTCAAATTACTGACAATCAATTAGCCCTAACAAGGATTTAGAGAAATGTTTGTGTGTGTGTGTGTGTGTATACAAACAAACATGTTATATGTATATATACAATGTCGTGAGGTGTAGTAATTTGGAAAGAAATCTATCAATATTTATTAAAATGAATACACTCAGTCTTTGATCCAGTAATCTCACTTGTGTGAATCTCTTTTTAGAGATTTTAGAAGTGAAAGCTTTGGTAAATACAGTTTTATGTACAAGACATTCAATACATCATTATTTGTGTTGAAAAAATTCTGAAAAACAATCTTGTGCACCTATTATAAAAAAATGAATCTGGAAAATTCATACAATGAAATAATTGGCAATTATTTCAAACGATATATTAGATCTTCTTTCATTTAAATGGAAAAAAGTTGAGTGAAAAAAAATCAAGGAATGAAGAAATGCACAGTCACATAGAGAATGATATGATGGTATATAGACCAGGTTATTAATATTATACTTTTAATATTATTTATCTTGGAGATGACAAGAGAATGGAGCTCCTACGGTTAGTAGAAATCTCAACCAGTAAATTTATTTTAGAGACGATTTTAAGAAGACGTTTAGAGTGATAAATATCCATATACATCTTGACTTCCATTTCTGGGAATTTATTCCCAGTAAACAAATTTTTAAAAAAGTTTATGCACATAAAGTTGTTTATTGAAAGACAGTACACAATAATAGAAAGATACAAAAGACTAGGAGGAGAGTTAACATATATCCAGCCAGCTATGGTAGAAGAATTAAGGACTCTACAGTGGTGTCATCACCCAATGATATTATAAAGCCATGAAATGTAGTAATAATACAAGAATATAATGTGATATGAAAAAAAAAGTACTTGTTAAAATAAGGGCTCAAATTAAGCAGAATATGGAATTATGTTTATATCGTGTTAAAATAAAGACCAATTTGTAAAACTGTTCTTAGCAATTAGAATATGTGGAAGAATGAGAACATATTCTTCTATTTTATTTTGACTTTGACTAAACATTTTATAGTAATAATCTAATTAAAGCACTCAACAAACTTTTTTAATTGCTTACTTTATATCGCATTTTGTTGAAAAGGCAGTGGTGAAATGGCATTTATAGTTTCTGTTCTTGTACGGCTTTCAGAGAGAGCCTGGTGTTCAAATAAATTATTACACATACTGTGTAAATATAAGCTTAAAATTGGGATAAATATTATTAAATAAAATCATAGGGCCTATGAAAATGATGCTAGGTTTGGAGTACCTCTCAGAGGATGTGGCAAAACCTGAAGGACCAGCTAGGTTTACAGGTATTGAGCCAGATCTGGAGAATGTGGATGACATTAAAGCATTGAACACATTCCAGGCAGATTATAGAAAGGCATTGGAAATAGCGACAGACAGAGAGAAAAAGAGAATATGGTGTTAATAACATTGCAGCTGAGTCATCAATCAAGTCTTCAATATGTTTTATCTTTTCTGTTCAAGAAAGTAAGGAATATTGTAATATTATATCTTATTTTGGAGAGATATTTTTCTAATTTGGCAACTGTCTCAGGAAAAGCAGGGAGATTTGATAAAATGCCTTGGTTTTAGTCATGTTCAGATCCTGTTTTGCTCTATTATCTTGACTAAGTGAAATGGATACAGAATGCACACATGTACACACAATGTACATCCTTTATCCTGAAAATAAAAAGGAATATTTTCAGCTTGCTGGTTTATTTCTTAAGGTGGAATCGACTACTTTTCTATTAATAATCAGACAACATGGAAGAAAATCTAGTTCCAGTTGTGTGTTGACCATCGCTGGCTCCAAATCTAAACTGGCTCTCCCCATGACAGTGCACAGATTCACAGAGTATAAGAAATGCCAACAACCAACTTAATGCTATGGTATTTAAAGAGTTAGCTCATCATCACAATTACCACCAGCTGCATCTTGGTAGTAGCTTAGATGGAGAGTGAGCTGCTTTGGAATGATTGGAAGGTGCTTTGGAATGTAAGAAGTCTAAACTTCATTATTGTGTCATTGGAGATAGGCACTTGGTGGCTTAAAATAAGAGTTTAAAAGCAGGGATCACATAGTTATCTTGAAGTGTTAAAATTCTGGGAAAATAGAGTTTTTACGATGAGAGTTTTTAATTCTCCCGTAGCAAAGTAGCACAGGACGTGTACTCAGTTGGAAAAGATTAAAGGCCCCATATTAGGCAAGTTTCAAAATCACTGAGTTCAGTATCCTTATTTGGAAAATGGAGAGAATATTGTCTGATAGGGTTGGTTATAGCAGTCAAGGCCCTGTGCATATTTCTTTGGCCTACTTTCAGGTGTGTTTTAGATCCTGTGCATGACCATGGCTTCCTCAGTGTCCCTAAGGGGTATTCTTTGACCTGTGGACTGTGCTTGACCCATCCTGAGTAAGGCAGGATACTAGTGTCAGAGAATTAACTCCCTAAGAGCAAGCCTCGGTGAATCAAGAATTAAAGTTGAATGACATGGTGAATACTAACACTGCCTCCCTTGTTCTTTACTGGACAGATTGGAAATATAGGGAACACAGTTTCTCAGACAGTCCTCAGTGGGATCTGATTCTGATTGTCCACAGTGGTTAAATTACTGGCTTTTATCTCCTCCCTGCTTCATTCCCTGATACCCTTATCATTTCTCAAATGAACTACTAGCACCCATATCCTTACTCAGAGTCTTTTGAGAAGTAACTCAAACAAAAATTTTTAATAACTATTACATACTAAGTATGGAGCATGCAATGCTGCTCCATTTGTTAACCATAGAGACTATGCAACTGTTCTTGGCATCACGGTGTCCTAGAAATTACAGAGAATTCAGCAATAAATAAAGACAGAAACAAATCACATGAACCTTGAATATTCAATCCTGCTTCTTCTATAGTAACATATCTCCAAAGGTTACTGGAAATATAATTGCTGAGAACAGACTCTATTTTTCCCAGCTTCATCTCAGCTCAGTGTGCCATATGATTACCAATAAGAAATGTGGGCATTCGATATGTAGCTTCTTGTATTCTTGAATGGAAAGAGTTGTGTCTTCTCATTTCTCTTCGTTTTCCTTCTTACAGAAATGTGGAAGCAATGGTGAGTTGCTCTGGAGCATGCAAAGAAGAGAAACACCGTATTGAAGTAACATGCTAGTGGGAGTCTGGCTCACCGACCGTGTGGAGCTGCCACACCAGCCTTGGGCTGCTAAGCCTAATTTTTAAGTCTTTGCTATTTCAAGTCTCAGTCACAATAGCTTAACCCATAACCTAGCTAATATTCACCAAAAGCTAAAATTGAAGACATTTAGGATATCAAGCTAAGAGCTATGAGAACCTCTAACAACTTGAGTAGGTGAGATAAATGCACATGAAAGAAAACAGCAGAAATTCATGTCCTTATGGATTTCTATCATAAAGTATGAAAAATTCTGTGGTCATTTTTATTTTCCTACAGAACAATGACTCACTTTGAGATTAAAGACTTTCAAACTAAATTGTGATTATAACCCTAGTTTTTAAATTAATTTTTCTTAATACTTATATTGCAAATTGTATATTTGCAAAGTTACAATATTTAGTTTGTGAACTCCATTTCTAACAGTATTATGACCTTTTAAATAAAAAAAATAAAATAAAATAAAACTTGATCTTACATAGAAGATAGTTTTTAAAGTATTTGAGGTAAGAAAAGCTTCTAGAGACTCTCTCAACAAGCATATCAAAACAAACACACTATGAAAATCTTTAACTGGAAGAATGAGCGGTGATGTAAAATTGAAAATGCAGAGTAACACCAAAGCCAAATTCTTACATTAGTACCATGATTTTGTAAGTAAGCATTGGGCCAGAGATAAAGGAAATGAGCCTGAAACCTTGGAGTCTTGTGAAAGGGAACATAGTGATTTCAGGTCGGTTGCTAAACTGATTGCGAAGTGCCCAACAATGTTCAGAATCATCAAGTTAGCCACTCATGATTCCAATTTAGTCACTCAATATTAAGCAAATATGAGCTCACAAATAAAATTACCAGATCTAAGTGAAACAGACTACCAGGTACAGGAGTCAGCAGTAGAAACTAAAATCAGGCTCTCAGATGTTGGAATTATTAGATACATTTTAAAAAACTGGTTTATGAAATTAACATGTTAGTAAACAATGCAGCAATACATGCATAAAATAGTAAAGCTGATTTTAAAAAATAACCAACAATTTTTTAAAAAATTAAAAATGAGCTTATATAATCCAAAACATAATAAATAGCTAAATAGCAAATTAGACATGGCTTAATAAAAAAAATAAAACATATAAGCAAAAATATGTAAACTTTAATTTTGGTAGCTGACATGTTTTTTAATAAAAAAAAATAAAACATATAAGCAAAAATATGTAAACTTTAATTTTGGTAGCTGACATGTTTTTTTGTAGGGAAAAGTTAAAATAATTCACAAATTATTAAAGCTTTAACAAAGTGACTATATCAAATTAAAATAATAATAACCTTTATTACTATTCACCAATAATTCAGATTTAGGAAGGATAATTTATATTATATATGATAGAAACAAAACTATAAAGTAATGAGGAATACATTTAAGAAGATGTGTGCCAAAGAAGGAGAGGTAATCAAGTTATTTTATTAAACAATGTTAAAGAAACTCTAAGTAATTGAGAAAGTATACTGTGTTCTTAGATAAAATGATTTGATAGTAAAAATATGTCAACTCTCTTCAAATTTATCTATAAATTTTTTTACTTATAATCAACATTGCAAGTATTAATTTTGTAGGTAAATGAGAAACTGATTCTAAAATTTATGCGGTATATCAAAATCCAAGAATGAGGTGTTTGACCTTGCCTAATTAAGATACTTGATATAGGCACAGAGTTTGATAAATAGACCAGAAAGAGAAACTAGAATAAAACCCATGAATAATATGAAAATGTCAAATGATAGGCATAGCTGTGTAGATCAGTAAGGAGAAAAACGGCTAGTTAATAAAAGATCTAGTCACTCATACAGACAATTAATTGTAACATAATCTTGTACTATATCTGAAAATAATTCCAGTGTATTAAAGACATAAATTCCAGTAAAGACCAAACTCTAATATTTTTTTAAGTTAATATAAGGAAATATCTAGTATCTCAGTGTAGAAAAGAGTATCTTTCACAAGATATAGAAACCCTGGTAACAAAAGGAAAAAAATGGATTTAGAATATCAATGAGACAAATCACCAAAAGGTAATTAAACATGCAAGCCCTAAATTGGTAGAAGATATGTACAATATTTTTTTTATCTCTGAAATTCTAATAACTCAATATAAAACATGCAAATAATTTAATTAAAATAAACAAAGAGTAAACAGATATTATACAGAAGAGTAAATGTGAATGGCCCACTGACATAAAAGATGCTGGTTTTGATTAACAATCAGAGAAACAAAAAATTGAGATTGTAATTAGATTTAATATCTGTTAGATTATAAAATCTAGCTCACCAATATTAAAGAAGATACTTGTCAAAACAAATTTACATAAAACACTATTAGTTGTGTGTTTTCGTGCAGCCCTTTCAGAAAATGTTTGACATTTTCTTGCACTATTGCATAATAACATATGTAATGACTTAACACTTTTACTCCTAATTATATAGGTTAGAGCAATTCTTATATAGAGACATAGGAACAAGAAAATCCATAGCAATTTTTATCTTTGAAACTTTTCCAATTAGTTCAACTAGGGAGGTTTTGTTAATTTTATATACGGATACAGAAGTTTTTTAATACATTAGTGAATTTTATCTAAAAAATATTTTACAGTGTACAGCTTTTACAGTATTTTTTATAATTAAAAAATCTAGACATTTAAAATGTAGCAAATGAATTAAAACCAAAAGCAGGAAAAAAAATCACATTCTAACACCTAGAAACAATCACTGTTAATGTTTAAAGTATTTTTTATCTCTTTTTATACACATATTGTGATTCTAAGATTATCAAAGTAATATATAAGCATTATTTTATCCTTCAGTTTCAATACCTCCATGCCTTTTTGAAAGGCAGAATTTCTGTTAAATGAAGGAGATTACTTCCAGACATAGTAAAATGTACCAGGATTTAAAAATTGGTGTAGAAAGATATTGCGCATTTTTTATCTCACACGTTTTGAGCATTCATAATAGAAAGGATTCTCATCTATATTTCCTGTTTAGTTTCATGTCTATTTTAGATTGAGGAAATGGACTTATTAACTCATGAGGTACCTTCCAGCCTACAGATTTTGCAATGTCTAGGGCTTCTAGTGTTTGTCGTGATGCATTAATGAACAAAAATCCCTCTAAACATCCAATGGTTATGTGATCTCAGGGACACTTGGGAAATTCAAGATGGCAATAAGGTTTTAGAGAATTTCTAACCTTGAGTTTCAGGGCTTCTCAATCTGTTAGTGAACACTCCATTACGTCAAATATAAACAGATTAACGTTAATGAAGATGGATAATAAGAAGAAATATTGAACACCATTTTATTGTTTTCTGGGACATGAATAAGAGCACAATGAAAACAAAAAGGA
Organism: Pteropus medius; assembly: GCF_902729225.1. NCBI lineage: Eukaryota > Metazoa > Chordata > Mammalia > Chiroptera > Pteropodidae > Pteropus > Pteropus medius. Next base: position 6,900,310 of record NW_024346771.1, read on the forward strand.
TATAACAATAAGATCTGATTTGAAAATGTGGCAGTTTATAAATGAAGAGGGAAAATGCAGTCTAACAGTTTATCTCATAAAGAGGCAAAGCTAAGTTTGTGTTATGATGGTACGTTTTTCATTCTCTAAGTAAAAATAAATTTCTTGTGGTCTACTTTCTTCCCCTCAAATATTTTTAGTCTCTGTTTTCATATTCAAAATGCAGAATATAAAAAGGAAGGGGAAATGCCACAATTCACATAATACACCAAGCTAATTTCATTTTGAGGGTTAACTGAATTGGAAAAAATCTCATTTTCTTAAGAAAACTTTGTATCTCATAAAGTCTTTATGTGCTTTGGAGGAACAAGCTTTTGCCCTAAAGAAATGTCTGTGCCTTGTCAAGGAGGTAGCAAGAAAGAAAGGGAGAAGAATAAAGAAGAAAACATTTCTACAAAGTGCAAAGCCAAACATTTTAATTCCATCATTTCCCCATTATTTCTTGGTTGATCAACTATTTTTTGCGCCTCTGCCTATGCAAATTACAATCTGCTTTTAATTATACCAAGCTCACTCTTACCACCTGAAGATATTGGAATGAAAGCAGAAAGAGCATTAAGCAGCTTCAGTGGGATTTTATATGCACTGTAATGACATTTCAATGTGAATTCTTGGCATAGAAATAAGAATATATATTTTCATATATATATATATTCTATAGAAAGGTTTTTTTGTTGTTATAAGATGTCACTTGCAATCTGTAGTGACATTTGACTAGAGGTGTAAAAATGTTGTATGTTATCATTGACAGGCCCAGTCTAAAGGTTTTATAATTCATATATATATATATATATAAATATATATATGAATATATATATAAAGGTTTTATAATTCATATATATATATATAAATATATATATATATGAAAGAACTGTCATATATATATATATAAATATATATATATTTATATATATAAATATATATATATATTTATATATATAAATATATATATATTTATATATATATATATATATGACAGTTCTTTCATTTGGGTCTTCTTTCCTTCAGTTATTAAATATTCAGGATGTTCATTATGCACCCAAGCCTGAATAATATAAGATTAGTGGGAAACCTTTGTAGGAGCTTTTATTATCATTATTAATATTAATCATGCGTGCTGCACTCATTCTTCTTTGCAATTTCAAATGTCAGTAGAATAAGCAATTCCCCTTCCAAGTAGGTAAATTCAAAAAGCTTTAGAGTGAAAACAAGAAAATGTTTATCTTAGTTTTTAAAACAAGAGAGTGAATAAGAGCTCATCTCCACAATTTCTTCCACTGAAAATAACAATTTGGAAGGTGAAAAAAAGTAAATTTAAAAAGTGAAAAATTTAAAAACCCCAAGGAAACACAAATTGGAAGTAGAACACTGAAACCCAAGACTTTCTCTCTTATTTTCCTCAGTTTTACTGAGATATAATTGACATGTAATCTAAAACCTTTTATTCTAAAGTCCAGGGACCTCTCACTACTTCTCACTGCCTTGATAGAGCTGCATAAATACCATGCTGTGTGAGCTGCTCAATTACAGTTGAGTTCTGGAATACCAGTAACCACATTCAAACTTTACATTACTCAGAATCCAAACCATGGGTATGTCATATAACTGAAAATAATAGTGATCTACCTTGCATAGAATAAAAATAATAAACAACATATGTAGTACACCCTTCAGCTTGTCAATATCCTCAAATATATTTTTACTACATCATCTGCTACATGCGTGCATGAATAAATGAATGGAAGCTCTAATTTAATTGTTAAATTTCTCTGTGAGTCACATGCTAATAGTGTTATACAGCACACAATAACAAAACTCAGGAGTCATTCAAGAGCTTTCTTTATCTGGAGGCTTCTTATTTGACTGCCCTCACCTCTATACAATCATATGTCTCTTAATGACAGGGATACAGTCTGAGAAATGTGTTGTTTGGCAAGTAGTAGGCTATACCATCTAGAATTGTGTAATTTTACTCTATAATGTTCACATAATGATAAAATCACCCAATGATCCATTTTTCAGATGGTATCTCCATCATTAAACATTTGACTGTATAGAGGTGAGGGCAGAGAAATAAAAAGCATCCAGGTAAAGGGTACTTGCACAAATCTAGGTGGTATACCCTCTTGCTCCTAGGCTACAAACCTGTAAAGCATGTTACAATAATGAATACTATAGACAATTTTAACACAATGGTAAATATTTGTGTATCTAAACATAGAAAAGTTAGAGTAAAAATACAACTCAAAGATAAAAAATGGTATGCCTGTGTGAGTCACTTAACCATGAATGGAGCTTTCAGAACTAGAAGCTGCTCTGGGTGAGTTAGTGAATAAGTGGTGAGTGAATGTGAAGGCCTAGAACATTACTGTAAACTATTGTAGACTTCATAAACACCGTACACTTAGGCTACACTAAATTTGCTGACAAATACTTTTCTTTAATTATAATTTTGCCTTAGGTTATGGTAACTTTTTATTTTATAAACTTTTTATTGTTTTTTAACTTTTCAACTTTTTGTAGTAACACTTAGCTTAAAATACATGGTACAGCTGTAGAAAAGTATTTTCTTCATATACTATTATATAAACTGTATTTTAGATTATTACTATTATTTTTTTTTTACTTTTCAAACTTTTGTTGTTGTTAAAAACTGAGACACAAACACACATTAGCCTAAGCCTATGCCGGGTTAGGATTACCAATGTCACTGTCTTCCACCTATGGACCTTGTCCTATTGGAAGTTCTTCAGGAACCATTATATGCATGAAACTGACATCTCCTATAATAACAATGCCTTCTGGAATACCTCCTGAAGGACCTGACTGATGTTTTTCTTGAGGAGGTATCACCCTTGCCACAAATATATCCACGGTGGTTTGCTTTTATTTCCTCAGAGATTTGCTTGTAAACAGATAATATACTATGAACATTCCTTTTTATTAATTGAAATGTTTTGGTGTTGGGATTCTAGGTTTTTAAACTTTTTAAGGAGCTTATTGAGGTTTGCAAAAACTTCTGCTAAACCCTTTCCTATGAATTTTTTGGGGAATTCTTTTTTCTCTCCTGCAGTTTTCCTTTCTCTTGCCTCTTATTCAGCTATGTGATCCTGCCCCAGTTCCAACAACTTCTCATTAGTAAATTTTTCAGAAAGCACTCGAGGAGTATCTCAATGTCATCTTCATCCACCCCCAGGTTAAATTTGTTTGCTATTTCAAACAGAGCCTTATTGATTTTTGCAACTTCCTCATCTTTGGTAAATTTTTTGAAGTAATAGATAAACCTTTTGAGTGTCTTCTTTCGGATTGTTATTCATACACTCTGGGTGACATCACTCCAAGCCCAAGGAAGGTTTTTCATGCAGTCATAGATGTAATTATTTCAGAATTGCAACAGTGTCTTTTCAGTGTATTAGTTGAAGCAATAGCCTGGGCAAAGGTCCTCTTCAAGTGTGAGGTCTTAAAATTTGCTATAACTCCTTGATCAATTGATTGGATCAATGAGATGGTGTTTGGAGGGAGAAACATCATTTTGATATTGGAAGGAAAATCACCAATAAAAGAAGGATGTGCAGGAGCATTAACAACAATAAACAAAATTTTAAAAGGTATGTTATTCCTTAAATAGTACACTTCTCCATTTTCCTGGCGTAGCAATTCAGGAGGACATCTTGGAAGTGGATCTGGATTATTCATGGCTTCTTATTTTTCCTATGTATTCATAGCAGTGCATATTTATTGATATACTTGAGTCCCTGTGTTTTTCACTGTTTCCAGATCACAGTGGTTTCAATTTGTAGCCTGCAACATTACCTCCAAACAAGACTGTTATCAGATCCTTAACAGCCTTTAAACCCGGCATTGAATTGGCCTATTTAGGATAAAAGTCCTTTCAAACCTCCCTATTTCCAGAATAGGGAGGTTTTATACATATTGAATATTTTCTCTGGCAAGCAATTTTCCTCCACAATTAGCTTAAAGTTTATAAAAGTTCTTCAGCTGCCTTCTCCTCAACTCTCACAGACTTACCACTCACTTTTGCATTATGCTATGAATAACAAATCTTGAATTATTTAAACCACTCAAAGCTAGTAGTAAACTTGACATCATAGCTGGGTCTAGCCTTTTTTTTTTCAACATTGCAAATGTGCTTTTTGCTTTGGCGGTGATTGTCATCGTGCTGGGAGGGGATATACTTCTGTGTCTGCTCTTTAATCCAGGTTGTTAGAAGTTTCTTCATGTCTTGTATAGGCCCCTCTCAAATATTTGTTAGTCTCATTATCTTCCATGAAACATATACTTTAATAGCTCTGTCATTTGGTTCTTGTTTTTCAAGATTGTGCCTATGGTGGAATGGGACATGCCTGACTGGCAAGCAATATCCATCACTGATTTTTCACCGTCTTAGTCTTTAACCGCTCTTAATTTAGTTTCCAGGTCAGTTATTTGATGTGGACTCTTACCGACTGGCAACATTAGCAGTGGATTGTGTATGCTTGGGGCCCATTATGAACAAAACAACATGAGATTAAAGCAAACACAAGAGAAAATGATGCAGTCAGGAGACATGGTAAACTTGAGATATACAAAGTTGTTGCTGGCATAATGTAGCATAGCTTTTTACAGAAAACTTTTTTTTTATGTCGAAAGAGTACCCTAAAATAACAATAAAATGTATAGTGTAGAAAATACATAAATCATTAACATAGTCATTTATTATCATTATCAAACATCATGTATTGTACATAATTATATGTGCCATACTTTTATATGACTGGCTGCACAGTAGGTTAGTTTACACTAACATCACAATAAATGTGTGGAATGCATTGCACTATAATGTTATGATAACTATGATGTTACTAGGCAAGACAAATTTTTCAGCTTCGTTATGATGTTATGGACAACCATACATGTTGGTTCGTTGTTAACTGAAATGTCATTATGCGGCACATGACTGTATTTCTTTTTCCACATGATCATGCAGCCATAACACACTAAAGTGCCATATATTTTATCTTGGTAGGACTGCGTTCATCCTGTTTTATCTGCTAGAAACATTTTTCTCATGGCCCTTCATAAAAAATTTGTCCTCTTTTTCTCATTTATATTTTAGCCACAGAGTACATTTCAGTTCCTTCAAAAAGGCACCTCTGATATTTCTCTAATATGTTTTATAATCTTCCTAAGAGCTATCAGCACTTTGTTTTGTAACTAGCTATCTATATTTTTCAATAAACTACTTGAGAATAGAAACTTTACTTATATTATTGTTTTATTCCAAACATCTAGTAGATTCTCCAGTGTCCAATTATATTCAATAAAGTTTTTGGAATAATAAAGATTAAATAATTACTTGCTCAAATCTAACTAATAACAAAGGTAATAAATTTTGTGGAAATTGTGAATCTCAGTCTCCCCATAACATAGTGTGGTAGAAAGGTAGTATCTTTGGAATAGTATTGAGGAATTAACTTTCACTAACATTGTGACCTAATACACTATGTAACTAATAGAGTTTGTGTCTTAATCGGTCAAATGGAGATTATAAAATTTATCTGATGGAGTTAATATAAAAATAAAATGGAATAATGCATTTAAGTTTCCTAGCACAGAAAATGTTCCATACATACTATTATGAATCTATTTATTTCGCCTGATCCATAAATGTTGACACACTTTAACTCTGTGCCACAAATCTTGCTCACTCAGCATGCACTTTGTATAATTTCATCCATCTCTTTTCTATATTACCATTCTTTTGGTTATAGCTCCCAGATTAATTTAGGAATTTCATAACTGTGTATTTCACTTCTCTATGAATGCCTTTCCTTGGGTGTCCCAAAAGAACTTTAAACCTTTCAGGTAATTACAACCTAGAGGCTAAGAGTCTCTCTATCACACTCAGTATAAATATGCATACATGTTTCTGCAAAAATGCTAATACATTTATTAACAGGGTGTTGTTCCAGACTATGATGGGGGTATGCTATAATAAATGATATGTGCACTTTATGTACAATTGCGACAAGAATTTTGAAAAGGTATAATACATTTAATACTTTTTTTACTGGGTTCTCATGGGGATTAAACTGAGTTAATATATGTAAAGAAATTAGAACTATGACTGGCACAGTATGAGGAACGAATAAGTTTTAGCTTGCATCATATCTAAAATTGATATCTAATTTCTATGCCTGCCCAAAATGAATATTTCTCAAGTCTTCCCTAACTCGGATTTTGACACTACTGTCTTCTTGGTTTCTTAGGCCATACACTTGTTAAGTCATAATCAACACTTAATTTCCCCCAAAATCCTATTTCTATGCAATCTATCAAAGAGCCAGGCTAAATCTTCTAAACAAATATGTTTTCACTCAATGTTTTTATGTTAAATTTCTATGGTTATACTTTCTCCATCATTACTTCCATCTCTAAGTTAAGGTCATATTGCAGTCATATTTTTAAACATTTTTTTAATTAAAAATTGAATGCGTACATATATTAAAAAATTAAAACAGACAAAAAAGTGAGAAAAAGTGTTTCTCCCACTCCAGGTCTCCAGTTTCATTTTAAGAGTCCCACCAAAAAATGATGAGATTATGCCAAGTTAAGTTAAGCTCTACATTAAATGAGAGTGTCGTTATAAAAAAATCAACAGAAAAGAACACAAACATTAATACACAGAAAAAAGTGATTTCTGGCAGCAAACAGAAACTAGATGAGGCACTGGGCGATTTCTTCTCTAAGCCTCCAGAAGGAGTCAGCACATCTGTTGCTTGATTTTAGAATTCTAGTCTCCAGAACAGTGAGAAACAAATGTTTGTGGTTTGTTTATTTGTTTGTTTGCTTGCTTCCTTGCTTGTTTTTATACCACTTAATTTGTGTTAACTTGGTGTGGCATCTGTGTGGTTAATTTTATGTGATAACTTGACTGAGTTAAACCAATGCCTGAGTAGCCTGTAAAACAGTATTTCTGGGTGCATCTGTAAAGATATCTCTGGAAGAAATTAGCATTTGAACCAATAGACTGACTAAGAAGATCACTCTTATCAGCATGGGTGGACATCATCCAATCCTTTGAGGGCACAAATAGAACAAAAAGGCAAAAAAAGGGCAAATTTGCTCTTTCTGTTTGAGCTGAGACTCACATCTTCTTCTGCTCTCAAATATTGGTATTTCTGGTTCTCGGGATTTCAAACTCATACCTGGATTTATAGTATCACCGTCCCTACCCAACCTCTAAGCCTGAATCAGTCTAGACTTAGTCTGAATTTTACCAATAGCTTTCCTGATTCTCCAGGTTGCAGATGGCAGATTCTGAGATTTCTCAACTTCTAGAACTCTGTGTGTGTATATATTCTCCTGTTGGTGTTGCTGGTTCTGTTTCTCTGGAGAACTCTGACTAATACAAATTTTGGTGCTGGGAAGTGGAATGTTGCACTGGTATATTAAATATCTAAAACTGTGAAGTGACTGTGGAATTAAGTAATGGAAAGAGGTTGGAAGAATTTTGAGAAGTATGATAAAAAAAAAAGCCTAGATTAACTTAAAAAGACTGTTGGTAGAAAAATAGATTTTTAATGTGATTTAGGAGAGATCTCAGAAGGAAGTAGAGAGAATGATAGAAAATGCTTCTATCATCTTAGAAAATATGTATCATCATAAATAGAATCTTAGTAGAAATATGAACATAAAAAATGATTCTGTTGAGATGTCAGAAAGAAATGAGATACATATTACTGGTCATTGGAAGAAAGACAATCCTTGTTATAAAGTGGAAGAAAATGTGACTAAATTGTTTTTTACAATTGGGTGGAAAGTAGAACAGGCCAGTGATAAACTTGAATATTTAGCTGATGAAATGTCCCAGAGAAGTATCGAAGACACAGTCTGATTTCTCCTTTTTGGTTATTTTAAAATGTGAAGAAAGAGATAAATCAAAGAAGAAGCTATTAAGCAAAAAAAAAGGAACCAGAACTTGGTAATTTGGAAAATTCTTAGCCTATCTAGATTGCAATGTCAGAATATGCTCTGGAATAGGAACCAAGGATGTGGTTGAACAACAATTTGCTGGAGAAATTAGTTACATGATAACAAATTCATCTGAGCTAATTCCAAGATTATATATGGGTGTATGTAGGAAAAGTCTTTGGAGAACCCTTTTGCCTAGAAACTTTGGCACAGAAACTTTGACATATATGTGGTTCCAAAAGACTATCAAGAAATTTATTCCAGCAGAAATACTACTAGCTTGGGCTGAAAGGAACTGTGACTATACAAAATGAAAGATTCCTAAAATTGTGTCAGTAGAAAATGGACTAATAGCTTTCTCAGCTGTAAGTATGTGCTACCCTTCCAGGAAAAAAAAAAATAGAATACTGTCAAGAGCAGAGCAGAGCTGTAGTTGCAGTGGTAGAAGCCAAAAAAGGTAAATCTAAGAAGATGGACCCATAAGCCAGAGCATTAAACCACAGATTATTATTCTTAGTCCTTGAGACCTAATATAATTTGTCCTGTTAGATTTCACACTTGTTTGGCAGTAGTGACCTTTTTATTTCTTCTGGTTTCTATCTTGAGAACGGGATTGTCCATCCTCTATCTTTCTCACCATTGTATTTTAGAAATGAACAAACAAACAAACAAAAAAACTCATTTTCTAGTTTCACAGGTGGAGAGAAATTTTGCTCCAGGGTGGATCATTCTCATAGTCCAATCCGCACCTGAGTTAGGTGATGAGAGTTGGGACTTTTTAAGTTGGTTATACTTATATGAAATTTTGGAGTTAGAATTGATGTTAGTGTGAGTTAAGAATTTTAGAGATGTTGAATTGGGTGAACATATTTTGTATATGAACAAATGTAAATTTGGGGGGAGGGCATACAGAAAATTTTAGTGAATTGAATAGTGCTCCCCCTATAACCCCAAAAGTAATGTCTACAAAGAAATTCAGAAGGTGACCTTATTTAAAAATCGAGTTTTTGCAGAAGTAATTAAAATAAAGATGGAGATGTGATAATACTAGATTAAAGTAAGCCATAATTTCAACAGGGATGTCTTCGTACGTGAAAGGAGATACACAAAAACAGAATAAGGTAATGTGTGAATAGAGGCAGAAATTTGAGTGATGCTGATATAACCAAGGAAAGACAAAGATTGTCAGCAACCACAAGAAGCTAGAAAAAGGCATGGGATAGTTTGACCTACTAAGTTTTTAGAAGGAACCAACCTATTGAAAGCATGATATCAATCTCCTTTCTTCCAGAATGAGAAAAGATGAATTTCTGTTATTTTAAGCCACTGCATTTGTGATAATTTATTGTGGAACCTCTAGAAATCAAATACATATTATAAAATAGAAAAGTATTTCTGAGAACATATTTAAATATTACAAAAATGTTCATTAATTATTTACATTGCTATAAGTATTATATAATATTTGAGAAAAAAATATTTAAAATGTAAATAATAATCCAGGCAGAAAAATGGAATGTTTGATATATTATACTTGTATTTCTTGTAGAATCGAACTGTGTGTTTGCTCACGCTTATGAAGTTAAAAAAAGATAAGTTAAAAATATGTTCAATTGGTAGTTATTTAATTCCATTTAGTCTTTCAAAAATATTCCTCTTTGAAAATTGTTCATATGTTCTAATAATATATGGCTATCTATACATTATAAGGATATATATAGGGAAAAGTAAACTATCCAATTAGACACCTCAAAGTTTCATGTGACTAAAAACTTTAGGTCAAACAATATTAATATTCATGATTAAACATCTTAGATTAATAAAAAAAGATTAGAAAGAAATTAAAATATATTACGAAATAGTGTAGTTTTCACAAAATATCTTCTCAATGAAATTCAGTTGCAACTTCATAGTTAATAATGGCAGGATCCACCTAGCTGTGGAGAGTGCTGAGAAAGTGGTTTTTCTGAACACAAATGAAACCTTTTGAAATGTGACTATAAAATTTATAATAATAAAATGGTGATAGTAATCACTGCTTAAAGTTTGTTTATTTTTATAACTCAATAGTTAATTTTGTGACATTAATACTCAGCTTCAACCTTCTATTTAGTCAAATATTAATTGAAAGTCTTTGATATTTGAGTAAAACTTGCATTTACTGAATTCTATTATATCTGATATGTGAAATTTCAATAGAACTTGGTTTAACTCTTTTAGACAGTTGATTTAAATATTTTTAAAAATAGCGTACATTTTTAACATCTTAACCCATTTCTTATTTGCCTTGAGAATACTCACTCACTGGCAGTTATTTACTCCAAGATAACTCGCAGATTACAGTCCTAAACTTATTCCCAAAGATTGCCACAAAATATCTCGCTTTTATTATTATTTTCGCATTACTCTAGTATATTGATAGTCTTTGGAAACAAATGAGGATATCCTATTTATATAGCAGCTGTGTTTAGTAGTGGTATTTACATTTACAAAATATAGTAATTCTCGATTGCTGAAAATGTCAAGTCCTAGAAAACATAGAATTCCTACGTATAACGTTAAATTAATGCTGGCAGCAAGCTGCACATTTTTTTTAATTTTTAACTAGAAAAGAGTTAAACTTAACAAGTGATATAAATCTTTCTTTAAGTACTAAGTATTTTTAGCCATTCTTAACAAATAATTTTAAATATTAAATTAAAAGATATTAGATAATATCTAATTTTCACTTAAATTTTCTTGATTTTTTTCATTATAAATTGTATTGTACTGGAAATATTAAAGAGAATACATGAGTAAATGAATACTTATCCTAAAAATAGCCAGGAATTTGCCTTTAAAAATAAACAGTTCTTTTGATGTTAGGTGAATGTATATATTCTATAAATATAGTATCTTGGTCTACAATATCTGGACCTATACTTAGACTGCCTCTAAACTTTTCTCCAAGAATATTGATGTGAGTCTCTTGCTTAACATTTGTAAAACTGAAACCCATTTTAGTGATATTCCCACCATCAAAACAAAACAACATTATCATCATCATTGTCATAATGTATTCTAAAGTGAAATAAATGTTCCTGCCTCTATAACCAGAAAACTAACGGCAACTTTTAAATTAGTAGTATTCCTTTTAGAAAAATTAAAAAGGTCCAACTCCTTAGGGTAACCAGTTTCATAACGTAAGGGAGAAATAAAAACAGAAGTAGACAATAGTACAATAAGATTGTAAATATATACATATATATATTTTTTTTAAATTTAGATAATATCTGTGGATAGTACATTCCATGACCAATGACATGCTAAGTCTTTTTGTAACCTATGTGTGTTGGATTTAAAGAAATAAAACAGTATTGCCTAGAGGCATTGCTTTAGAAGGGCTGTTTGATGGAGTTTCTCAGAAACTTTCAGGTAATCTATGTTTTACTCAATGGAAAAGTCATTTTCAACTTAAGCTGCAAGACGGCAGAGGCATTTCTTTTCAAAGCATTCCTTTAAAAATCCCTGAAATTGCCAGAGCAGGCAGAGAATTTTTATTCGTGAAGAAGAGAGGTATAAGTTTTCACATTAGAGAGAGACAGGTTAAAGGGTTAGAGCCACAGATAGCATTTGATAACATGGCATAGGGAAGCCAAAGCTTTGTAGAAATTATTTGACACAATTTTGGGTGTCACATCTGTACATCGAGTAAGCAAAAAAATATAATGGCACTCAAGAGGGATCAGTGGTTAAAATTGCATACATATAAACTATATGTGCCTTAAATATTTTACATTTACCAAACACAAACACATAAAGGATAATTTACTTGTTAATCTTTGATAGTAGGACCAAGACTTTTTCTTTAATAAGAAGTTGTAAATTTCTTTTTTTTCCACATAAACTAAATCTATAATATAGCTTTTGTTGTTTCTAGTTTTGTTTAATTTAAAGTAAAAGCAAAAACCAAAAGCAAAGAATGTAGAATATTCTTTATTTTAAAACAATTCTCCTTCTTGTTCTTATCTTATCCATATATCTATTGAAAGATTTATATTTTTGTGTACTCATCTTCATTAATTATTTCTGGAGCATATTGCTTATACTTTATAGAATAGATACAATTTTCACCCTTACATTAATCAGTTTTCATGAAAATTAAATTGTCATAAATTAACACAGACAATTAGAAGAAATAATTTTAGGAACAAACTAAACTGCCTCTTGATAAACATACAGCATGAGCAATGAAACCTTAAATTTAAGATTATTCCATATTGTATGCCATGAACATGCTTAGTGTATTTTTCAGAAATAATGGAAGAAATTAGTTCTTTTGACCAGTGGGTAAGATGGGTATAATTCAAGAGCACTTATACACCCTGATAATTGGAAATGAAGAATATGAAAGCTTAAAATTACATAGGTTTCAGGGAACTAAAAGCTTCTCAGTTTCTCAGCTAAAAGGGATTAATCTTTCTATTTAGGTTTTCTTAAAACATGGTGGACATTTATATTGTGTATTCTGAAAATATCCAATGTTCTTCTCTCCCCGCAATATGGATGATAGCTTAAAATATCAACACATGGAGAGAATTACACACAACTATAATGTTAAGCCATGTAAAAGAAAATATAATGAAATATACATTTTCAACAGCATAAAAATACCCATGCTAACCAAATTAATACATAAAGTAATGAATGCCCGATGAAAAATCAAGAAATTAAAAAGCTGCAAGAAACAAAAGTGAATTCAAAGAACTTGAAAGATGTCCTACCAGACTTCAAAACTTATTATAGATCTCCATGAATTTAAAGAGCATGGTATTAGAATTATAAAAGATGAATAGTTTAGTATAATAAACTAAAGAGCTCTTACATGAAATCTTTATATGTGATAAAATGGCAAAATTAATTAGGGAAAATATAATTTAATAAATTATGGTGAAGCAAGAGGTAATACATATAGATTTTTTTTTAATGTCAAATATCCCTACTTTGCTTCCTGTCCATAGCTAAGTCTATGCATGTGCACGTGTACACACACACACACACACACCAATTCCAAATGAATAAAACACTTAAATGAAGAAAACGAATCTTTTAAATAGCTAAAGAAATATAGGAATACATGTTTATGACATAGTGTGGGGAATACTTCTCTAAAAAGCACAATCTAGTAAGTTTGACTACATCAAAATTTAAAACTTTAGATCAATAAAAGTCGCTATAAAGAAAAGTCAAATGATAAGCCATAGCCTGGAAGAGAATATTTGCAATGCATATTCTAATATAAAAATGGGCAATGACATTAACGAGGTAATCTAAAAAGGAGGAAACCAACATAATCAATAAGCATTTGAAAAGATGCTCAAACTCTGTAGTAATCAGATAAATACCTAATAAAATCATAATGAGATACCATTTTCTGTATATTATATTGGCAAGGTTTAAGAAGTCTGACAACACCATCAATGAGAAGGCACAATAGTAGGCACTATTGTAGAAATATACATTTATGCAACCACTTTGAAGAGCAATATGACAATATAAAATGAAATTAAATATATGCATCCCTTTTGAACCAACAATTTCTTCTTTAAATAAAACCCATAGAGACTTTCTTGCTCACATGCAGAGGGAAATGTGTTAGAAATTTTCCAGCAACTTAGATGGCATAGAAAAGGCTCACAAAACTTCAGTGTTTATCCAGAAAAGAATGTATAAGTACAGTATAGTATGTTTTCAAATATGGAATACTATAGAGTGATTATTACTAATGAAATAGAATATTGGATATCAGTATGGATATTCATTCAGAATGTAATTCCAAGAAAATAAAAGTTAACTAATAATAAAAGATATCATTTATTTAAAATTTCAAAACCTTGAAATAATATATTGTTTGCAAAATGCAAACTTAGCAAAGTATTTTTTAGATACATAGGAATAGTAATCCCCTAATTTGACATATGATTACTTAGAAGATATTGAAAGATGAATAGGTTTCAGGAGGTGTACATAAAAAGTTTCAGTCGACTCTCCAGTTTTGAAATTTATTTTTAAACAACAGATTTAAATTTTAACCAGAAAAAAAATTTGAGTAAATCTACTTCCCATCCTCAGAGTCTAATCTCTTAACTCAAATGCAATCATCTTAATAATTAATTAGGTATCCTTCCTAATTTGTGTGTATGTGTGTGTATGTGTGTATGTATACATATATGTAATAGGACACTAAAAGATAAACTTTGCCACTATATTGATCACCTCCTATGTTCCACTTAATTTCTCTTTGTTTCATTTGCCTTTCTTTTCCAGAGGTATAAACAACTTCACAGAGTGAGACCTTTAACTCTTTTCTTAGGCCACCACTATACTCTCTTGCTTCCTGCCCTTTGCTTTACTTATGGATGACTTTACTAGAGAAATCCAAATGGTGCCCTTCAGTTAAAAACCCAACTAGGCATGGAATGTTATGAAAAGCAGATCACATGATTTATCATCTATTTCCATTGGATACAGTAGCATGTGGTGGTGCAAATTCACTATGCATCCTTGTATTAATTCTCCCCTCCTCTTTTTCTACTCCTGTCTCAGAAATCTGACTCCTTGGAACATTTACCAATACAATACTTGAACGTAAGCCCATGTTACAGGCCCTTCTTTCTAAAGACCTGAGGCTAACACTTAAAATTAGTAAGATAAAATAGATGTAAGATTTCATGGCCAAATAACCAACACAGAATCTACAAAGGAAATATCTTCGAGAAACAGATCTTCAGTTATTACCCTGTCAACCAAATTAGGGATATGAAACACACTCAGAGTGCAAAGAGGATATGCAAAGAGATTTCTATGGAGAAAGCTGTTATTTTGCTCTCCCAAGCATCTGGAGGAGATTCCACCTTCTAACTTTAGGCTTAGAGACTTGTAACTTAAACAAGACTCCTCAGAGAAACTGTTAGATGCTTCTCTGCAGTTTTGTGACATTGTAGCTTGTGTCTAACTATTCTCCCAGAGAAATCTAGAAAAAGAGAAAAGCACTGAGTGCCCTCAGCATTAGTGATGAATCCAGAAGAGACTCTCAGAAATAGAATCTTGTTGTATTCCAAGGATTTCTGTTGGTTTAAAGATTCAGGAGTCTCTGAAAATGCATGGAGGTGTGCCATGAGAAAGAGAACAACCACAAGGACATGGAGAGCATACAAGGAATAGACATGAAGTCCTCCTAGGCCCTATAAAAATATGGCTACCTTGAGAGACAGAAAAATGAAGACGGTGAAGAGTTCCAAGTTAAGGAGCCACTAACAAAGGAAAGAAACACATGCAAACACCCTAAAGAGAAATACAGGCACTAGGGCAGAAGAGCGGATCCCAGCTATGAACTTTTCAAAAACCACTTTACAGAAAAGTTGTTTAAAATGTTTTTTCATGTCCAGAGAGCATGAAACTGAATCACAATGGTACCAGTTCAAGGAGGATCTTCCTAGTTCTTTGATTTCACTCCCTCCTTCCAGCCAACCAAGAAAAAATGGCTACAAAGCTACCAAACCTTGCATGGTGATGGTAATTAGGGTTTGGTGACATTTACAAATCCAGAGTTCTTATTAGAATGGTATGTTAAATAGTCTAGACTCTGCAATGAAGCTTGATTTGTACTTCAGTTTTCCTAAGAATGAGATCATTCACCTGAGAATGAGAAAAAAAAAAGTCACAGTGCCTGAAGAATCTTTAGCCAAGGGAATTGCGAGAGATTACACTCACACGGTAAATTGTGTAAGTGAAAGTGGGAAAATTAAAACTATAACTTGTATGTATGTGTGTATATAATGAGAGTATACTGAGCAAAGTGGCTTCTTAGTGCTTTAATTAAAAAAAAATTATATATATATACATATGATTATTTTCCCAATATTAGATCATTTAGGTTTATCTCACTTTCAATTTTTGTATAATTATTATATAATAAATATATTAATTCACAGCCATTGTAGTAACTGTTTAAAACAGAAAGGATTAAAAATAAAGCCACCACTTACTCCTTACAATCCTGTTTTCATCTTTATAGGTATAGTATTAGTTTTGGTGTGTATCTTTCTATTAAAGAAAAATATAGCTTTGCTTCAGTTTTTTNAGTTTTTTTTTTTTTTAACCAGAATGCTAACATATTTTATTTATTGGTAGAAACTTTCATTACTTTCAAATAAAAAATGTGTTTTGGGGAACATTATAAACCAATAATTGCATAATTATAGAGCTGCCTTATTTTTTTCAGTCTGTAAGTTTTATTCTGTAGTATAAATGGCCCATAATTGATTTACAGAATTTATTTTATGATGAAGCCCTAACCATTGAGTTCGGTGCTAAACCTACCAGAACTCTAGTCAATATTTAAAAATATTTATTTATTTGTTTGATATTTCCAGCCAAGGACAGTTTTAACATTAAAATGCTTTCCAACTTTCAGTTTTAGTAATATTCCAGTTTATGAGCCACTCTGAATCACATCCAAATTCAAACCCACATCCAGAAATTTTGAGAGCCTCTTTTTTCTTATCATTAAAGATTTAATATAAGATGGCTTTAGTGGGGGCTCATGTTCCTAAGAATTCATTACAGCAAAGAAATATACTGAGTCATACTATCATAAGTAATGAAAATCAAAAGATGATCAGATTAAGTGAACAATAAATTCTTGGGGTAGTAGAATTTTTTACATTAATTAAACTAAACAAATTACTTATTCATCCATAATTTATCATATTATTACTATCATTTTAATATCTATAAATATATTATTTGTATCCTTTCTTCTGCTAAACTACTACAAGGGTATTTGGGGTTCATGAGAGTGTAAATGCTTTACATGACCCCAGTAAATTCAAGGGAAAAGTCTATCCTCGAGAATCAAAACAATTTAGAACTAGGAAAAACTTTGGTAGTTGTTATGAATGAGCAGATCATTTTATGTATAAAACAATGAGGAAACTGAGACTTAGAGAAGAGGTCCATGTAGAAAAAGTGGGTTCTGTTGTAGACACATGCTTGCATCTGAAATTTATGCGCAGGTAATCTTTCACCATTTTTGCTCCTCCTTAACTACTTTCCCTGCAGCCTACTCAATTGATAAGTATTCATTTTCTTAAGACCTATTTGCCACAAGACCAGGAGCTGGAGACTATTTCCACCATCTCCACATTTCAGTTTTAAAACCCTTATTCTCCTTTCCTTTTCAAAGCCTCTCCCTGTTTCAATATGTAAACCAGAAGATTTAATACCCTTCAATCCTCCTCTTGCTATTTATTGACTTTTAGGTCACTATTCCACTTTAATTAATAAGAGAAATAGAGGCTCACTGTTTTCTTCTCCACCGAAATGCTTGCCATCAGAAATGCCCACGTCCTTGTGGTCATCTCATTCTAACATACTTCATTCATCTCTAGACCAGTTTATCCTCTCACCCTTACACCATACTGAAGTTCTAGCCACCTTCAAGAAATATTGCACCACGGGAGTTTTAAACTTTAATTAATCTGAGGGAGGTGACAAAACAATTTCTCATAGAAACATTGCTAGCTGGAACTTTTGATCATAGTTTAGTCTGTCATTCTATACTCACGTTGCTAACCAGCCTTAACCTCATGGTTGATTCAACATCTGAATCACTCTCTCACCAGAATTATTAACACCTTGTTATGTGGCTTTTTCCACTTGGCCTAAAACATATAATTTTGGATCAATCCTAAAATCTCCCTTCTCTAATTCTATTTTGTATCATTGGAAAATTTGAATAAAATCCCACGAGTGTTTCCTATATATCAACACAAGTAGGTATACATCATTGCCCAGAAATCTTTCTACATGTTCTAATTTGTCTCTATTTTTATTTATGTGAACTGTTATAAATTGATACCTTTTGATCATACATAATACCCACATATGCTTATTTTTCAAATACTCATAACAGGCAGAGTTTGGTTTGGAGAAGTTTATATGCTATAATAAGCAAGTTATCTTAAGAAAATAAGAGAGGGACGTTAGAGATTATCGAATCTAACATTGTCAGGGTGATGGAAATAATGTCCATAGCAGTAAAGTGCCCTGTCTAAAATCTCACAGCTTTATACAGTCAGAAGCAGGAATATAACTCAGTTATCATTATGCCTGTGAAGCAACAATAATATCTATCAAATACTGAGACACCATACTATTTTCTATATGAGAATTTTCTCTTAACTAGTCAGGGTAAGCTAAGAGCTGAAATGAATATAATCCCTAAAACCCAATAACTTAATAAAATCAAAACTATTTCTCTCTCAAAAAAATTTCAATGCAGATGCCTCTTACTATTCTCAGACAAGAAATATGAGTATAGAGAACCCCAAGCCTCTAGCTTATGCACTTCCATCTTTATATTATGTCTACTTGCAATCAATTGATAAGAGCTTGGTATGTAGTCCCATCTAAATGAGCAGGGGCTGGTATATAAAGTTCTTGATAGGACAGCTGCTTCCCAGCAACAAATTCTATACTGGAAGGAGAGAAAGAATGTTTTAGTCTGTTCTCTGCCAAGCTCTCACTTAATGTTCACTCCAACCTATGTGGTAATGACTGAAGACAGGACAAATTCCCCCTAATGGGGGGAACTCAAGCCCTGCACCGAGAAAGAATTATTGGCTGAGTGTGAGAAAGAATTCAAATGCACAGCAGAGTTAGAGTCTGAATGAAATTTTATTAGAGACAAGGTAAGTCTCCATAGACAGAGCGTGGTCTCCTCTCAGAGGGACAGAGTGAGAGGGATTCAGAGGGACAAAGATAATAGAGGGACAGAGCAAAAGGCAGTGAGAAAGACAGAAAAAGACACTGAAAGAGACTGACAAAAGACACTGAGGGGGGCTCTGAGTGTTTGGGGAATTCAGTTTGTATATCATTCTCAGTTTCTATGAGTTACAGTTTAAAGACTTTGTTGACCTATTTTCCTTTAATGATATGGACAGACAGTATGAAAGGATAAGAGTATGTAGTGAGAAAAGGTAAGAATATGGAGCATGAAAGGCCCAGTTTCCAGCCTTTGATCCATAGATTCCCCATGGTTGTAGTCATAGGGAATGACTACACATAGGGAATTCCCTACACATAGGGAATGTGTAGGGTGCCACTTAAAGACTCTATTTTTCGGTTTTCCTGTTTTTCCTTCATAGTATGGGTAAATGATTAGCTAGCAATCCCAGCAGAAATCTTCCTTTGTTCTACAGATTTCCTCCTGGTCTGGCTGTAGGGCTGATCAGCATGTTGCAGCCTCTGAATATAGCTGATTTAACATTTTAGTTCTCTTGTCTCCTTCCTATTACTACCCTTATCTTTTTAAAAAAGGAAACTTTACACTTTGGAGGATCAATTTGTTGTCATAGTTTTATCACTATGTGATGATGGAGGAAAGCATCACACCAGAGGCTATATTAATTCAAATTCCAGAGTCTACTGCTATATCATACTACCTCCGAAAAATGTATGTCACTGCCGATCCTCTTAATAGATCCTAATACGGGTTTCTCCAAGTGCTTGTCTTTTTTGCAATAACACAGACCTAGGTAAGTCACTGTAGTTTAGCATGCTTTCTATCTCTTTACAGACAGGTATCCTGAAAGCCAAAGGTCCTTCAACTTAAAAATCTAATCTGTTTTATTTACATTTCTTGTTTCAATTAATGGAAATGTCAGATAGATAAACCCGCATACTTAAACAAAATTCTTTATAGTTTTTTAATACAATTTTTTATTTGTACATTTCTTCTGCTCTGCATCCTATAGGTCATTATTAAAATGAGCTTGCCTTAAAAAACCCTCAAGCAGTCAGTTAAAACACAGGTTTTGCCTACCATATGCCAAGCATTGTGCTTGATGCAAACTATTACCCTGTGATCCCCAAGGCATGGGGGAGGGAGAGGCATAATGGCACAGAAGTACAGTTAGCATTTTTCCTTGGTTCTTCCTCATTGACACAGTGAAGAATCACAGGTCAGTGAGATTTAGAAAAGATTTATTAAAAGTATATTTTAGAAAGACAAAGAATGCTCCAAGGAGGCAATGGTCCCAGTGAAGAGCTGCAACAGAGCGCTATAACCTCAATAACCAACACAAATGAACCACAAAAAGGCCACAAAGGGGTCAAAAGGGCCCAGAAGCGGGAATGTCTGCATTATATCTGAGCTGTAATGAGTGGTTCCAAAGGCATTCTTAGGTGATTAGCAAGTGAGGTCATTTTGATTGACACCTGGCTGCTATATGACTCTGCCTAATGCTCTTGTACTTACCTCAAATTCTGATACCATTGAGGTGTTCTTTGGGCGATCTCTAGGCTGGACCCCTATTCCTTTGTCCTCCATCACTCATGTCTGATTAGCTACCTAACACAACTACAAAAAGATAAAAAATATACATCCTTCACCATAAATTGTCACATGCTAAAGGCAAGAGGAGCCTTTGCAACAAGAATTTACTGAAATTTCAATGTATGAGTGACAGAAGTTAGCAAAGGGCACTCTGTGATCACAGAGAATCTGTTAGCCTGGCCAGGGAACATGATACCTGAGTTGAGTTGTAAAATGTAAGGGTATGAAGTAAGAAAGATTGTGTTGCTACATTGCCACAGGGAGACAGACAAGATGCCTTGTTTTAATCATTAAAATCTCTTTAATCTTTTTTCCCCCATAAAGAAAAAAAACATAGCATTTGAAAATAAAAAGGACTTAAATTTTGTGTCTTACTTGCTTTTAAACTTTCTGACGGTGGGGACACAAACCTGCTCTTTATGTGATTTAGGTTCTCTCATTTGTGAAATGGAGCTAATGATACTGAGAATTTTAAATGATCAAACATGTACAATGAAAGCTATCTGTGACTGTCAATTTTGGCCAAGATAGAGCAACAAACATTGCATTTACTCTTCCAGCTGAAAGAAACAGAACAGTGGTATTTGAGAAAAGAGAAATATAGGAGGTAACTCCTATGAGTGGCTTAATATACTGCTGCCTGAAGAGAGTTTTCAGGCCACTGCAGAGGGGAAAATCACTGATTAGAAAAGATGGAGATAAGAGTCTGGGGAGACCAAGGCAGCTAGAATTTGAAAGACAAAAAATAACTGAAGAGATAGTTGCACAATGAAAGAAATACAGTGATCTACCTAGAGGATTCCTTGAGTACTCAGCAGAGAACTGATCAGCACACATCTGTGGAAAAAACTACCTGAGATGAGAGAAAAAAAAAAAATCCAAAAAATTAGAAATAGCAGTATCCAGAGCTCACACTGAGCTAGAAATAACTCTTTTCCCTATCAAGAATGCCCCATGAATCATAGAGCGATAGGTAAATTAAACAGAATTGTCTTGCCTCAAGGGTGGAGGTAATGAGCCCTAGGCTGAACGCTGCTCTAATACTAACAAAATGTTTAAAACATCTAAACATCTAAGTCTTAAGAAAAAAGCAAAAAAGGATCAAACTGTTTCCTAGTAACTTAAGCACATACTAGAAATAAATTTCAAGAATATTTATAGAAACACAAACCTATGTAGCAACCAACAAGATAAAATTAAAAATGTCTCATATCTAATCAAAATTAAACAGGTATGCAAGGGAGCAGAAAAATTCAACCTACAATGCAGAGAAAACAAATCAATGCAATCTGACCCAGAGTTGACACAGATGCTAGGGTGATTATCAGTCACTAAAATTGACACATGTTTGGATTATCAACATTAAAAGTTATAGCTGCTTTCCATATTTAAATAATTGGAATAATATAAAAACAGATTGAACTCATAAGACAAAATTTATAAGGTTTAATATGAAGCATAAACAAGGTGGTCATAATGAAAGACTAGATATTATAGAAGAAAGATTAGAGAACTTGAAGGCCTACCAATAGAAACTATTCAAGAGGACACAAAGAGAATAAAAGAATAAAAAATGAATAGAACATTTGCAAGCAGTGGGACGAATTTAAGCAGACTAATTTAGATATAATTGGATTTCCAGAATAACTAGGGGGAATGAAGATAAACAGAAAAAATGTATTAAAAAATACAGAAAAAAGATTTTTACATTTTATGAAAACTATAAACCCTCATATCAAAGAGGCTCAATTAAACCCAAGCACAAGACAAATTAGGAAAAAGAAAAAGAAAAAAGAGTGCAGCTAGTTATTTAAATTATTAGGTAGTTAGTCAGACATTTCTTTCATTGTGCAACTACTTGGACAAGTGAACAAAAGATTAGGGGCTCAGCCTAGAGACTGTCCAAAGAACACCCTAACGATAGTTAGAGAATCCCTTCTGCATCCCCAGAGACAAAGGACAGGAGGGTCATAGTCTTAGCTGACCTAATCCCGCTACTGACGCCTGCACAGGAGGTGTTACCCTAAACAGTCCACAATTTAAGCTTTATGCCTGGAATTTCAAAATTCTAATTACAACAGACTGAATTCTGGGTAAACACATGTGCACTTGGCAAAGTGTTATATAGCAGCCAAGTGTTAATCAAAATGACCTCACTTGCCTATCACCAAAGAATATAATATAAGGTAGACCACTCCCCCACCTTCTCCCACCCACACCCCCACCCGCCTCTGTTTCAGCTCTCTACCTTCCTTGGCTATAACCTGTGCCCCCATCCTAGGGGTATGTATCCTTATTTCCATGTTGTTAGCCTGTTTTAGGCTTGACTCATCTTCTACCTCATAACATGCTAATGCGCTTTTAGTAAACAAATATTTCTCATATTTGCTGAGTTGAAATTCATTCCTTCATCAGTGATAAGGACCTAGAGATGTGTGTTACCGGAACTCTGATCACAATGGTAACAAAATTATTGAAAGAAAATTTAAAACAATATAGTAAAACATCTGTCAGCTTAGAATTTTATATCTATTGATCATATTTTCAAAAAACAAGTTGAAATACTGTTTTTTCAGACACAAAGGTATAAATAAATTATCGCCAGCATACCCCCATTATAAGAAAAGTTAAGTAAAGCACTTCAAGAAGAAAAAAATATTATCAATAGCAGGTTATGGAGTATTAAATCTCATCTGAGGTAAAATAGGTAGTTCCCTGTTCTCCCACAGATTAATAGAGGTTTTTTGTTTTGTTTTGTTTTTGTTTTTTGTTTATTCAAGCAATAGAAGGTAGTTATCCTTTATAGAGTAATCATCTATGACAGAAGATTTCATCGGAAACCTGGTGCTTCATGGATTAAGAAGGAAAAACTCTTTCAACCTTCAGGTAAAGAGAGAGAAACAGATCATAGTTACAAATCTTTCTGTGTTTCCGTATTTAACTCTGACGGAGCATTCTGGGGATGTTCTGTGAAGGACATTGAAAGGGTTGAGTACTAAGCAATGCAACCTGGGATCCAAAGGGTAGGGAATCCTTTTGGAGCTTTCCTAATATGTGAAATTTTCTTTCCATAATGATTAGGCTGACCAAGTGGAAATCTGGAGGCTTCCATTATCAGTTTTAGGCTAGTTTTCTTTAGTGAACATGATATAGACAAAATATAAGTAGCCACAATCTTGTAAGTCTTCAGTGTTATCCCGCTTGAACTAGAGAAACACACGTATGATCTTTGTTTTTAGATAATTCTATAGAAGAGAAGAGCTTGAAGAAGATACATAAAATTTTCTGATAATACCATTTGTGCATTTTCAATTGAAATGTTCACTGAGTTACTTGTAAAGGTACATGAGGTTGTGATAAATAATACAAAGTTTACCTTAGTAACATTTAGTAAAATTAGTGTCATCTCAACCACAATATTGTCATCAATATAATCCACAAATCTTAATTCAAATATTCTTAGTTTAATTTATACTTATTTTGTATGTGTATTTGGTGCTACACAATTTTATTACATGTATAAGTTTTGTATCCAATCAAGATGTTGTAAAATACGATTACCACAAGGATCTCTTCTTTTGTGCTTTTATAACTAACCTGACTCCCTTCCCATCTCTTTCCCTAACACCCCCCAATGATAACCTGTCCTTTATTTCTAAAATGCTGCCATTTCAAAAGTGGAATTATACATTACATAAACTTTCAGAATTAATTACCATTTTTAATTCAGTATAATTCTCTGAAAATTAATTAACCAGGTTTTATTTTTTTAATTTCTCTATTGATATCTTATTTTTATTTTTATTTATTTCTATTATTTGGATTTTTATTTTCTTCTGCTTAGTTTGAATTTAATTTTTTTCTTACTTTTCTAGTTTCCTAAGTGGAAGTTTTGATGACTAATTTTGGATCTTTCTTCTTTTTTAATGCATGTACTTAATACTATACATTTCCTTCTAAGTTCTGCTTTTGCCTCATTCCACAAATTTTAATATGTCATTTTCATTTTTATTTACTTTCATTCTATATGTGTGTTTTGATCTGAAGTGAGTCTCTTGTAGGCAGCGTATGTAAGAGTCTTGTTTCCTTATCCATTCAGCCACTCTATATCTTTTTTATAGGAACATTTAATCCATTTACATTGGAAGTAATTGTTGTTAGGTATGTAGTCATTGCAATTTTATTATTCATATTTTTAAAATCTTTTTTTTCCCTTCTTCTTAAAGAAGTCCCTCTAACATTTCTTGTAATATTGGTTTGGTGGTGATGAACTCTTTTAGCTTTTTCTTGTCTGAGAAGTTCTTTATTTAATCCTTGATTCTAAAAGATATTGCTTTGCTGGGTTGAGTAATATTGATTGTACGTCCTTGCTTTTTATCACTTTGAATATTCTGTGCCAGTACCTTCTTGGCCTACAAAATGTCTGTTGAGAAATCAGCTGACAGTCTTATGGGAGTTCACTTATAGGTAACTAATTGCTTTTCTTTTGATGGTTTTAAGATCCTTTGTTTTGAACACTTAGCATTTTAATTATGATGTGTATTGGTGTGGATCTCTTTGGGTCATCTTGTTTGGACCTCTCTGTGCTGCATAGACTAGTTTGTCTATTTCCTTCACCAGGTTAGGAAACTTTTAGTCATTATTTCTTCAAACCAGTTTTCAATTATTTGCTTTCTCTCTTCTCCTTCTGATATCCCTATAATGCAAACATTGGTACACTTGATGTTGTCCCAGAGGCCCTCTAACTATCCTCAGATTTTTGGATTTTTTTTTCCTCATTGATGTTTTGATTGTTTCTGCTACCTTATCTTCTAAATTGCTGATGCTAATCTCTGCTTCATCTAATCTACTGTCGATTCCTTCTACTGTATTATTTATTTCAGTTATTATATTCTGTATTTCTGATGGTTATTTTTTCTTATTTATTTCCATTTTGATGTTTATATTTTTGTTGAAGTTCTCACTGAGATCACTGAGTATCTTTATAAACAGTGTTTTGAACTCTGTATCTGGTAGATTGCTTGTCTCCATTTTGTTTAGCACTTTTTCAGGAGCTTTGTTCTGTTCTTTCATTTGGGACATGTTTGTTTTTCTCCCCATTTTGGCTGCCTCTCTGTGTCTATTTCCATGTATTAGGTATGGTTTCTATGTCTCCTGGTTCTTATAGGGTGTCCTTATGCAGTATGTGTCCTATGGGGCCTAGTGGCATAGTCTCCCTCATCACCTGAAATAAATGCTACAGGTGTGTTCCTTGTGAGGATTGTATTTGTCCTCCTGCTATAATTGGGTCTTGGTTGCTGCTTGCACGTCAGCGGAAGTTGGGAGGATTGACCCTCAGGCTAATTGGTCGTGAGGACTACAATGGAGAAGGTTTTGTGCAAGAGCTGACTCTACAGAGTATAATTCACTTTAGCAAGGCTCTGGTACTTACCCAGTCTATGCTTTGAGTGTGTCATCTGTGAAGGTAGTGCTCTGGCAAGGTTCAAAGCTGCTAGCTGGGCATGCTCACCCCTGGGCCTTCTGAGAAGGGCCCGGCTGCAGGCCAAGTTTAGCTGCTGCTTGTGCCCTGCCCTGGACCACCTGGTATAAGCCACAAAGAAATCCACAGATGTCTTTCACCTGCTTTGGACTTGAAGGTGCCTGGGAGAGGCTAAACTGTAAACCAAGGCCTATTACTGCTATTGCTGGGCTTAGGGATGCTCAGCAAGAGGTCCAAGTCATGTTGAGGCTAGATACTTCTTGTTTGGCATTTGTGAACCTTTGAGAGATTTTAGGAAAGTCTGCAGCATGAGCCAAGACAGGCTGTTTGTATGAAAAAGCCACTAGAAGTGGTTTATGTGGGCTTACATGTTGGGTGAGGTAGGGTCACAGGGAATCAGCAGGGCTGGGGGAACTGTGTTAGCCTGGTTGATGAAGAGTCAGATACAGTGCCCACCTGCATCTGCACACCAGGAGGTGGAGGGCTCAGCAAGGGAACAATGGGTATTTATCCAAAGAAAACCAAAACAATAATTCATAAAGATCTATTCACCCTAATATTTATGCCAGCACAATTTACAATAGCCAAGATATGGAAGCAACCTAAATGCCTATCAACAGACAATTGGATAAAAAAGTTATGATCTATACATGCAGTGGGATATTGCTCAGCCATTAAAAAAATGAAATCTTACCATTTGCAATGACATGGATGAACCTAGAGGTTATTATCCTGAATAAAATAAGTCAGACAGAGAAAGATAAATACCATATGATTTCACTTATATGCAGAATCTAAGGAACAAAAAGAACAAACTAATCAAAAATTGATAAATATAGAGGACAGTTTGGTGATGGGCAGAGGGGATGGGAGGTTGGGGGGCTGGGAGAACGGGGTGAAGGGTTAAAGAAGTACAAATTAATAGTCAATAGATGGTCATGGGGAATGGGGAGCATGGCATAGAGAATGCAGTTATCAGTAATATACTGACTATGTGGAAAACCAGAAGAGAGAAGGAGCAATTAAGGGAATTATTTTATAAACTATAAAAATGTCTAATCAATGTACTGTATATTTGAAACTAATTTTAAAAAATTAAAAAATAAAAAATAAAAAAAAAAATCAAGGGAACAATGGCTTCTGCCAGCACTTCTGGGAGAAAGCTGCTCCTTCCAGTCTTTGTCCAGATGCTTGATAATTTAGTTACTCCTTGTATGTTCCTGGCACCTTTTGAGGTGCTACTCCAGTGCTGGATCTCAGAATGAGTGACTTTGTCAATGAGTAAGTTTGCGTGCAGGCCTTTTAAAATAAAACAACTGGGACTCCAGCAGGCTTTCATCTTAGTCACAGTCTCTGCTGCTTTTCACAGCCAGAGGTGTGGGGACTTTTCTTCCTCACACTGAAAGCCAGGTGTGGGGCTAGAGGCCCTCACTTCTTGTGGAGGGACCTCTGCAGCCAATATATCCCTCCCAAATTTTAACTACTACATGTGGGTATGGGGACCATCTTCTTTTGCATGTTCTCCCCTTCTATCAGTCTCTAGGTGGCTTCTTTTATTATCCTTAGTTATAGGACTTTTATTCAGCTAGACTTCTGGGGATTCTCAATGATGATTATTCTGTAGTTCAGTTGTAATTTTGATGTGGTCATGGGAGAAGGCAAGCACAGTGTTTACCTATTCTACCATCTTGATTGGCAATCCTGAAACATTTATTATTGATTCATCTCTGGGGGGATAAAATGAAAACTAAATCTTAATGCAGGAGAAGGAAAAAAAGAAAAGTCAAACATGAAGCCAATTGCAAATCAATAGAAGACTATTGTAATAAAGAAACAATCAGAAAATTAGATTAATTGCATTGTGCCAAGCAAGATAAGTTGCCAGGATCTTATTCCATATCTCATAGCTGTTCTCTTACCCTTCCTGCTCAACAGCTTTTTAGTTACTGTTCATGGCCAGCCATTGGCAGAATAAAATGATCTTTTGCATTTCTTATATTGTCTTTTCTTTCTATTTTGTACAATCTTGCACTGTCCATAATGCGGGTTTGTGAATTTACAGAACATATTTCACACAGATTTGAGGCAGTTTTTAGTAATTTTAACATTATTTATGGAAACTAATAATAAACATATGATATCAATGTATTAAGAAATTAAATGTCAAAAGCAAAAATCTAGGGTAATGTCATACTAATTTCTACGTAGAGAACAGTTTCATAAGTAAAATATAAAAAGTGCTAGCCATCAAAAAAGTTGAGAAATTTGAATATTCCAAAAATATAATTTCCAATCATCTTAAAGTACATAATCAAAATGAAAAGTTAAATTACAAATCTCTAGAAGAAATTGACAATCCAGATTACCAAAATATCATTAACATTAAGAGTATATTAGAAGTTCCAAAAATCAGTAAGATAAAAGTAAACAAGACAGGACAAAATGAACAATTTACAGAAGAAAATATAATTGTTTAATAAATTTGTAACAAGATATTAACCTCATTAATAACATGGAGAAAAATCATGACCATGGTATGCAATTATTTTACTAACCGTTCAATTGGCAAAAATTAAGACATCTTAAAATCTCAAATGTTGGAAAGGATGTGTATCATATTAGATCTTTTAATAATGGGAATATTTCTATCTATCTATCTATCTATCTATCTATCTATCATCTCTATCATCTTTCGAATCTAATATATATGTATTAGATTTTATATATGTATTAGATTTTAATTGTGATACAGAGACCATTCCTTGGTCTCTGTATCACAATTTAGCAATGTCTGCCCATCTGGCTTGGTGGATAATATCAAACTACTATTCTCTGCCACATGGCTAAGTCTTTCAAAGGGACTTTGTTGCTTGAAAACTTTTTAAATCTTATCTCTTTCCGATTTTTTATCTGGTAACATTTGAATTTTACAGCCAGTTGTAATTCTACATTTATCGACTCTTTTCTTTTTAATTTTTGCTCTTGAACTAGCCAGTTTTTAAATCCCATCTCTTATTTCTAATATCTTAGTAAATGCAGCCAGTTAAAATTAAATATCCAACTAAAAATCTGTTTTCCAAACACTTCTCCTAGGACCATAGACTCAGTAGGCACTTGCTCGTTTTCACAGGTATTACTGACAATAGCTACTTAGTTTTCTCTAACTTCATTACATGAGGTTTTATCTTTCCAGCCTCTGATATTGGTTTTCTTGACACTCTACCACCAAGAAACATAGTTAAGATATATTTTTTTTTATTGTGGAACTCCATTTAAGTTGACAATTTATATATTAGTTATAATAATTGTAGCTGCTATAGAATATATACCCTAGATATCGGTGACTTAATAAAATGGTAGTATATTTTTCACTAAAATAAAGTCCAAAATGACTGTTGTTGATAAGTGTTTAAGTTGTGATTCCGCTTTAAGTTGTGATTCAAGAAACCAGCCCTCTAACAACTTGTGACTCTGTTGTATTCAGCATATGACTTTCACATTTAGAAGAGAAGAGGAAAGAGCAGTAAGGGTTGCAAGTGGAGGTTTTTTGGTCCACTTGTGGAAGCAGCATGATCAATTCTGTTCCTATTAATTACATAAAACCCATGCACTTGGCACAATCAGTTGAAGAGGAAGCTGGGAAATAGTTGTGTGTCTAGGTCATAGAGGGAATATGTTTGATAAACAGCCAGCTAGTCACTGACATAATTTTTATTGTAGATTTATTTTAATTTTTCTCTCCTATTAGAAAATAAACTTTTTGGAACAGATCTATATCTTTTCATCTTTGTATCCCCACGACTATCACTATTAGAACATGAAAAACATTAAATAAGTGCTTAATCAATGATCTTTATTTTTTGCAACTATGATCACAGGACCAGAATTGTGGCAATGACTTTAAAATATGTTTGTGAGAAACTTATACAGACTAAAAATGTTATCATACACTATATGTAATTTTTCTGACCTACACAATGGAACAATTAAATGAGAAACATCTATAAATGGTGGGTTTTCATGTCTAAAACTTTTTTTATTTAAAATAAAATATAAATACAGAAAAACAGAGAGAAATTGTGTTTTTGGATGACCATAGGCAAATGCCCTTGTAGCTTCTACACAGATGAAGAAGTATGACAGCCTCCTGTCATGGCCCTCCAAGTGCCCCATTCAGATCATCAGTTTCTCCCCACAAATTAATCTCTGTCTGATATCTATAGTTATGACTTACTTATTTTTTTTTAGTTCTAATATCTGACTGCACATCTTTATTGTTTTCCTTTTTTGACTGCACATCTTTAGACACCATAATTTACTCTCGTCAATGTTTACTTAAATTGTACGTGTGTATTTAATCCATGAGTTCTCCGCTCATTTTTTTTTTTAAAATTTCCTTATAATGTATCTATTGAAGAACCCAGGTCATTTGATTTATAGAGTTGCTCACAGTCTGGGTTTTGCTGGTTGCATATTCATGGTGTGGTTCAACTGTTCTCTGTCTTTTGTATTTCCTGCACAACTATATCCAGATGCTTTAGCTGTTTCAGGTTCAATCCTATTGGCAAGACTATAATATGTGCATATCTTCTTATCAGGAGGTACACAATGTCTGACAGTCTCCTTTTTTGTGTGAAGTTAGCAAATGGTGATTCTCAGTACCTAGGTCCATTAATTTATCCAGGATTACAAACTGAATATATTCTCATTCTATCATTGTTTCCCATTTATTATAGAAACACTCTTATAAGGAGACACTTTTCTCTGTTTAGTTAGCCTGTGAAACAGGGAAAAAAAAATCAGAATACATGCTTGACTAGTTTTCAAGATAGTTAATTGGCTCCCTATCACCTTCTGAAAATGAATAATTATTTTTAGGTATTATTATGAACACATGGTTTTAAACATATTTAAAACAACTTTAATTCATTGCAATTATTATTTTATTTGGAACTCAAATTATTCCACCATTGGACAGTAGGAAACTGACAAATTTGGTCTGGGGTACTTTTGAAATGGCTTTAGCAGTCTTTGGCAGCTTTCTTCCTATATCTTACAACAAAAAGATAGTCTAGGCTTATCTTATACATAATTTTTCCTACACATTCATTTAGGTGAAACTTCTCTGTGTCCTGATTTATTTTAGTGAAATTGGTATCTTTTGGCACTAGGAATACTTATCTTTTTATATATGAGTTTTCTGTGAACAGAGCTATGACCAAGACACAGACACAGACACAGACACAGACACAGACACAGACACACACTTTAAGATAAAATGTCTCATAGTGATACCTGCCATGCAAATATAGGCCAACAAAATTTTTACTTCACTACTATATTGCATGTGTATTTTCTTTGTTTTATACCAAGAATTCTCATCCTCAAAGATATGGAGTATCATTACTCATTTGTGTTTTATACAATAATACAAACATACCAGCCTTAGAAAAAAAGATTATCGATACATAAATTACGGACTATAGGTATTTTTAAGTGTGCTCCTCCTACTTCTACTCTGTTTTTATATAGCTTCACTAAATCTACATTACCGTATCATATAGTGATTGTATCTGCTGCTGTCTTCCTTATAACCCGACTTAGTCTTAGTTCAATAGGTAATTATACAACTAATGCTCTCCAATTCATATATCAATATTTCTCTAGTTTGAGAAGTCTTATGTATCACATTCCTTGATACATTTCAGGAAGGACTCAGAAAAGAATATACCTGAGTTCTTGTTGATAACACTTTTTCTATGTCTTTTTAATTTATAATTTAATTTTTCAGATTCTAAAATATTGTCTCAGTTTCCTTCCTTGTTCATATTAAATATGTTACTCCATTTTATTTTTATAAATCAATGCTCTAAGACATTGATAATAATATTATCTCAGTTCTTTTACATTTTACTTGCTCTTTTCTTAGATCAGGGGTTGGTAAACTATGATCAAGAAGACAAATCTTACTTGCTTCCTGTTGTAGAATATATATAAGAACATTTTTTATAATATATTTTATATTTAAAATATATACTATATATTATTATATGTTTCATTTATTTATTTATTTGTTTATTTATTTATTTATTTTTTATGCCTACAGCATCTGGTCTTCCTAGGTGGTTGGTCTCCCATCCAAGTACTAACCAGACCTGACCCTGCTTAGCTTCCGAGATCAGAAGGAATAGGGCTTATTTAGGGTAGCAAGGCCATAGACTTATTATTTGCATTTTAAATGGTTAAATGTAATAGTTACACAAAAAAGCATGCCTATCCCTGCCTGAAAAATTTGTTTTTTTTCTATAGATTAGATTAATTTTAAAAAAATGTGTTTGATTTTACTGTTCTGTTTTAATTTGATCAGAAATAAGGTGTGCTCTTTTAATGAACAATTACAAAAATTGTAATTTTTGTAACAAAAACTATGTAATTTTTAATTTAAGATTCTTTTGAGGGTTAGGTTGTATTCTTTCTTTGTGTTTTCTTGCTTTGATTTTCTTCCTCATGGAAACTTGTAGCTCATTTGTTGGCTTTTATCACTACTTTAAATAATTGCTAGTTTTTCTGAAATCATGTTTATAACTTTATTTGTTTTGACTTTTAAATTTTATTTTTCACCTATTTATCTACTATATTTGTTAATTCTAGTGATTTGTTTAATTTTGTCTTCATAACAGAAACATTTTTCCTATTTTTTTCTAAGTTGTAGCATTATTTCTGTGATTGCCTAACTTTGACTTTGTTGTTTTTTATGTCATATGCATTTATTATTACTTTTATTTATTTTGAATAGTATAGTTTTGATCTGTTTTATTGACGTCATTTTGACACATTTCTCAGTAGAAGAAATTTTATTTTGCTCCTTATTGTCTTTTTGCATAAAGTAAATTCGTAGAGGATTTTCTTTAATTTCGTGTTCCTTATTTTTTATGATAAATAGTTCCCCTGAACTGTTTGAGTAAGGCTTGATTCAGGTAGCTTTTATAAATCCAGAGAGTTATTTTTTCTGTGTTATATTCACATAGTATTGAAAAATAGTTGATTTGAGGTATTTTTCTGAGATTTTTCTGGGTTTTTCTTATTCTCCATTTTTATCTAAAGTTTTTCTTTCTTTCTCCTTTATTTCGTATGTATTACTCTATTTTGATTCCATCCCAAGTGGTTTTTCCTCAATTAGGAGCCTTCAACCAGGGAGTCTGTGACTGAAATTTACAAGTGATCATAGGAACGAGATTCTTTTATCTCCTTCAGATGTTTCTATGTATCCTTTGCATTCACTCCTTTTGGAGTGTGTGCACCCTTTCTGCTTCAATTGATAGACTCAAATTATTTGCCATGCTTTCTAAAGAAAATCTATCCACTTTTTTGGTGTTTTCAGATCTATCATGTATGTGTTTCTTTCTTTTGTTTTCTCCTCATGAATACAACTCATGGAGCCACTGTGGAAATTAGTAGTTTATTCCCACTCGCATATATTTTATTTTTATGGAAGTATTTTTATTTAGCTTTATTGTAAATGCTTTCCATGGATATCGATTTAGGTATATACTTGTCACATTTGTTTCTATTGGGGATGTGGAGAAATTAAAAACCTATGTCATGCCACCACCATTATTATAGAATTTATATTAATATATATGTGAATGTACATAGTTGATACACATATATAGTAATGACACTGAACTTATGTGTCTATCTTCTAATATTTCTTCAAAATTATAATTTTGATATGTGTTTGAGATTATATGTATATAGAGTAGTTAAAAGACAAATTATATATTTTTTCTTAATCATATATTTGTTTATTCTTTTTAGCTGCAGTATATTATTGTGTGACCTGAGTAAAATATATAAAATATATTTCTATTGTCGTTTACTTACTCCCTTTGTTCTTTCGAAATTAAAATTAAAATTTCTTCTTACTACATTTCAGTGCATTGTTTCATCAGAATTTTCACATTTTAAAGATAAATTTAGCATGGCGTTTTGGAAGAAACAATAACAATTTGAGACTTCTTTAATTGTGGGGAGTCACTTATGGACATGTGAAATCGTATAACAAGGAACAAGGATATTTGTGTACTTGGCAACAATGTAAGAAGTTGAGATTGTAAAGCGCTGGGAAAAATCGGGAGGTAACTGTTCACATAGCAGTCACTGCACATTCCTTGCTACAGTTTAGCAGAGAGTTCTGAGTTGTGAGAATCTCATTGTTCTACTAGATAAGTAATCTGGCTAACCTTGGTTCTTGACTACTGTCTTTCTTATTGTAATGTTATAAATAGTGTGTTCTAAATAAACTCGAGGACACAGACACAGCTTGATTCTGTGATCCCTCCTGCAATTCTGTCTGTCTTCTTTCTTTTCCTCAGTCCATGCTCCCCCTTTCAGGTACCCTCAATTACTTCGTCGGCTGGCTCTGACAAGTGGAGCCTGAACAGGGACCTGGACACGGGGGATAACAGCTAGGACGTGCCGCAGAGTAAGGCGTGCGCACGCGGAATCTGGAGACCTAAGAGTCCTGTAGTCGGCCAACCGTAAGTACGCAGGAGTATTGTAATATAGAGACTGAAACAGAAACTTAAAGAAGTAAAAATGGGCCAAGGAAATAGCCGGCTGCTTTTTGTTCATATGCTTAAAAATATGCTTAGAGTAAGAGGGGCCAAAGTGGGCCAGCAACAATTAACTAAGTTTTTGCAATTTGTAGAAGAAGTATGTCCCTGGTTTCCAGAAGAAGGGACTATAGATTTAGAAACCTGGAAAAGGGTAGGACAAAAGTTACAAGACTATTATGATGCCCATGGGCCAAGTAAAGTGCCAGTGGATACTTTTGGATTATGGACATTGATAAGGGATTGCTTAGATCCCAGGCACGAGAGAACTCAATGGCAGGAACAAGGCAAGGATGCTTTTACTGGCCCTGAGGCTCCACCTAATCCTGATATTGCACCCACTGCTCCACCGCCTCCTTTTACTTCCCTCTTTTTTGATGAGAATGAGGAACCTTTAGATCCAGGAGATACTGCTCAGTTAGAGGATGAGACAGCTAAATATCATGAGGAAGAAGAGGTTGAACAATTAAAACAGAAATTGGCTAATTTGTCTTTGCAGATGCAAAAGCTGGCCATGGGGCCTCAGCCCTTAAAAGTGCCAATTTTTAAAGTTCCTCAGGATCTACCGAGGTCAGGGTGAAGGCTGACTCCAACTATAATTGCAAGCTTAGATCCCCCTCCTGTGAGTTTTGCCCCTGTTGGACCAACTGGCACACCCCTTTGGATTAATCAGAAACCAATGCCTCAAACAGGGTTACAACAAGGGCTGCAGCAGGCTGCTTCGCGGCTTTTAGGGAACCTAGAAGCCAGTTCTCTGCTGGTCAAACAGCTGGCTTATGAAAATGCAAATTCTGCCTATCAAACAACAATCAGAACTTTTAGAAAGAAAGAAGACTTAAGTGATTATGTTAGGTTGTGTTCTGACATAGGGCTGTCATATATGAAGGGACTTGCTATGACTGCTGCCCTGCTGGGAAAGTCCATGCGGGAAATGTTATCTGACTAGTCGAACAAAAATGGCAAAAAGATGCCGTGATGCCCTCAACCCGGTTTCTCCACAAATTCTTTCTGATGCTCAAAAAACTGAATTTCTGATGCTCAAAACTAATCGACATGGCCCCGACCCGGTATTAATATGGGGACAAGGGCATGTTTGTGTTTTTCCACAGGATGCAGAAAATGCCAGGTGGTTGCGGGAGAGGTTGGTCCATTTCGCCGCTCCACCACACACTCAGTGGGATGACCCTAACCTTGATCTTGCTGAGCCTGGCGATGACAGCTGATGACTCCCTCAGAGACTGGACAACCTAAGACAGGGCGTGCATGACGGAATTCACGTACCGATGACGGGTAAGTTCCAGATCTGGTGAGGGGATCACCTAAGACAGGCACAGTCACCTTGCACCAGAACCAGGAGGGTTCGGGCATTTAAAAAATAAAAAAGGGGGAGATGTGGGGAGTCACTTATGGACATGTGAAATCGTATGACAAAGAACAAGGATATTTGTGTACTTGGCAACAATGTAAGAAGTTGAGATTGTAAAGCGCTGGGAAAAATCGGGAGGTAACTGTTCACATAGCAGTCACTGCACATTCCTTGCTACAGTTTAGCAGAGAGTTCTGAGTTGTGAGAATCTCATTGTTCTACTAGATAAGTAATCTGGCTAACCTTGGTTCTTGACTACTGTCTTTCTTATTGTAATGTTATAAATAGTGTGTTCTAAATAAACTCGAGGACACAGACACAGCTTGATTCTGTGATCCCTCCTGCAATTCTGTCTGTCTTCTTTCTTTTCCTCAGTCCATGCTCCCCCTTTCAGGTACCCTCAATTACTTCGTCGACTGGCTCCGACATTTAATGAACCATATTTATCTTTCATAATAGATTGGATGTGCTATTTTCATACCCCTTACTAGTGTTTTGGAAAATACTCACATGATAAATCTTATTGAAGCATAAAACGGCCAGATGAGAAATATTATTGGAAGAGGTATATTTTCAACACCAATTTGAGCAGTCTTAATTATACAGGCAAGACAATTGAGACCCATTGTGATTCACCAAATACTGAGCTGGTCTTTAATTAAGGAAGTAAAGCTGGAAGTTATTTTACAGAAGTATCATTGATCTTTCATTAGTGAAAATGAGCATATTGGACAAGTCACAAATTTTTATCATTCATTTATTCATCACTATATCAAGGTCAAAGATATCATTTTTATTCTAGATTTATTACTTTTTAACGATTGATATTTAGCAAGTAGTATATCATCTAAGTTATAGGTTCATTATCTATAAAATGGGAATAATAATATCTACTTAATCACAACTTTTAAAGATTAGAGATAAAATATTTATGCCTCTGGCACATAGCAGAGTCTCAGTAAATGATGGTGGTGTTCTATGCAACTCAATCTGAAG
Organism: Pteropus medius; assembly: GCF_902729225.1. Classification (NCBI taxonomy): domain Eukaryota; kingdom Metazoa; phylum Chordata; class Mammalia; order Chiroptera; family Pteropodidae; genus Pteropus; species Pteropus medius. The sequence continues at coordinate 6,937,158 of NW_024346771.1, forward strand.
AAGAATTTTCATTCAAAAGTCTAATCAGCTCTCTGTTCTACTTCTGTAGATATGCTTGCTGCATGGACTGTATTAGAAATTGACTAAAGACTCACCCTCCCTATTTGTTTGATCTGTATAAGCTACAAATGTAACTGTTTGTAGCCCCTAGCAACTCCCTGCTTTATAACGCAATGCAACTACCTGCAACCATAGCAATTCCCACCGCTTTGTAGCAACCTGAGTTCAAATTACCCAATCAGGCTGTGCCAAAAAGGGTCTATATAAGAAATGTTGCAACTGAGTTCTGGACCCGGATCTTCAGAGCACTAGCTCCTCTGGGACTGCCAGCGGTATAATAAACCTGAGTTCTACTCTCTGGGTGCCGCTTGGTTTCTCTCCAGTCTGATTTTGGATCTTTTCTGCAACAAATCCTCCTCATAATTAAATCTTAAATCACAGGTTAGTAGCCTAGCTATAGTCTTGACTCTGGAATAAAATTGCTTTCTTTTAGTCATCTTGTTTTGTTAGCAAAAATAATCTTATTTTCTAACTCTGTAGTATGCGTTATGTGTTCATAGTAATTCAGAAATCTGAAAGGTTGCTACTCCTTGCTTCAATGGCTGGACAAGAAGATGAATGATGTAATACTACATGAACAAATGAAGGGACAGTAAACTTCTATTTTAGCTAAACATATGCTTTATAATGTAACAATTTCAAATCACCATTAATTAAAGAAAATGTTAGAATTATTAGATCAGTGGCTTTGTACGTTATGGCACCAAAATGAAAAAAAAAAAAAGAAAAACAAGTAAAATCTTTTAGACAAGATAATATAATGTACTTTAAAGCGCCTTCAGTGATGTGCGATTGAAGGCTAATAATGTCATTATTACATACCGTGATATGTCATTTGGGGAGAACTGACTGTGGTCAATACAGATGCTTGCTATGAAGGAGATTTAGCAACAATGATAAACAAATCTTTTTCACTATGTCTGTTCATGACTATTAGATCAGTTCCACTAGAATGACATGGAGAAGAACTATTTATACATTTTTGGTTTGGCAGAATTGAGTAGTTAGAAAGTTCTGAATTCTGGCTTCTAATCTAATTATTGTTTTGCTCAGAATACTTTTATTTGATCACTGTGTTTGTGTGTGTGTCTGTGTATGTGTGTATGTGCAATTATACATACACATAGCTTTTTAGTATTTTTTTTTATAAAGGGATATCATACTGCATGTATTATTCAATTTTATTTTATTATTTAACTTTTTTTTTCATGTTACAGAACTCCCCCCCCCGCCCCACTCCCAATTTGCTATAAGGCATTAAAAGGCATTTGGTAGATTACAGAACTGAAAAGTTCAATAAGGAGATTGAGGTTTGCCTATGGGTTGTGGCTGCATTTCACTCTGAATCTTTTAGATTTACTCTGTGTTAATATAAGTATCATCTCAGAGAGGCTTTGATTATTTACTTAAGGAGAGCTTTTCTAAGAATCTGTTATGTGTGGATGATGCTTCTAGGTGTTGAGGGTACACTGGTGAAGAAAAGTTAAAGTCATTATTACCATAAAATTGACATTTCAGTGAGAGAGATAGAAAATAAACAATAATTAAATAAATACACATGTAATATTAGATTGTCGAAAGAAAAGAGTGGCTACAACAAATCCAAGCTTTACAGTTGAATTTTCTGTCTAGAAAAGCAAAGGTTTTCTTTGTTTCTTTTAGAAGTATGAGATACTATCTTTTCAGAAGATTCTAACAAACTGCCCCCACACAGATCATTAATTGAATTGAGTAACAAAACCATGTGCTTGGTAGAACAGCATGATTCAATTGAGATAGGACTGTGTCTCCTGAACCAATTAGTATGTCAAGAAGGATGGTCTAAGACTGATAGACCTAAAGTAATTAGAGCCCACCTAGAGTAGCTAACTCCCAGACTCAGAAAATGCAGAAGCTCTATGAATAATATTGTTACTGAACTCAAGAGGTTTGCTGCTTGGGGTATTCTATTCAAGAACTAGACGTGGTTATCACTCAGTAGTTTTATGTACTTGCAGCAAGTAAAGGAGACAGAGGATTCACATTCCAAGCTCTGTCTCCCTGAAGGGAGGCTTAACCACTGCTTATAAATACTATTTGGTTAATTACATGTTGATTTCTGCTTAGTAGTTGGCTGAACTTATTTGGTTGGGGTCTGGTCAAGCTTGTCAGGTTACACTTGTGTCTGCAAAATACTGTGCTGCATTTTAACATTTAGCAAGAGTGGCATTTAGTAAGAATGGCCCAGATCTTGGGACCTTTGTCTTATCTAACAATGTTTGTGGGACAACTTTGTTCACCTAAATATATCTTTCAGGACTCCCAAGTTAATACACATGGAACAATTTTATTCTTTTTAACTGTTGGATGATATTCTACAGTTTGAAATGATGACAGCTTATTTTACTTTCCTTGATGAATATTTAGATTACTTCCCATTATTGAGCTATGAAAAACAATGCTATAAAGTATATATTTTTACATACCTTCTTGTATTAACATGGGAGAGTTCTTTCAGGTATATAAATGACTAGAATTGCTGAGTCATATACTATGCATATTTTAAATGTTAGCTTTAGCTTATTGTGCTAAATTGCCCTGCAAAATTGCTCTACAGATTTAAACTCCTGTCAACAATGTGCTCCTTGCACCTACCCCAATATTTGTATAATCATTAAGTAATTCTCAGCCCTCTGAGTAAAAGAGTGTTATAATTTTACATTTTAATACGCTTTTGATGGGAGTAACTAATCTTTTCATGAGTTATTAACTACTTGTATTTTCTCTATAAATTGCCTGTTTATATAATTTGTCTATGGTTTTGCTTATTCTTCTCGTTTAAATTTTAGACATTATTATATATTCTAGACATTGGAACTTCATCTAGAAAAAAAGTGAAAATATTTTACTATTTTCTTGTTTTATAGTTACTTTTTCCCTGTTGCAGCATTTTTGTTGTTGTTACACATAAGTTTGACATTTTAATCTTGGTAAATTTATGTCTTTTTCTTTAATCTTTTGTGCTTTTCTAAATGTCTTTTGTATCACAGTATAGAAAACAGAATACTCTATATTTTTCTTAAATATTTTAATGATTTATTTTTATACTGTAATCTATCTCAATTTATGTGTGTATGAGAAAAACAGAGAGAGTTGTTTAAAAATATTTTATTAAATAGTATATTATTTCCTTACTGATTAGAAATGTCATACTTAATGCAGACTAAGTTATCATATATGCATGAATTTCTTTCTGGATTTTATTTTAAAATATTTTTGCTCAATTTTGCATAAATCCCACATTGATTTAATTACTATGGTTTTATCATATGCTTCTGCAAACTAGTTACAATTGTGGCTTTGTTTTCTTCTTTATCAAAATGTCATCACTTCCTCTTGTACATTTTCTTTTCCATGTTCATTTTCCAGGAAAACTTAAATTTATGTACCCTTTGGCAGAGATTTTGATTGGAAGTGATTTGGAAATTTAAAGAAAATTTTCAGTGTTGTATTATGAGTCTTTTGACCTAGGAATAAGTCATATTTTTTTTTTAATTTATTTATTAAGATCTTCTCTTAGATTTTTCATTAAAATTTTATAATTTTCTTCGAATTAAACTAATAGAATACTCAGGTTATGCTGACATGTGGGAAATTATGGCATATTTTTGTCTTAAGCCATTGAATATGTAAGTCCTTCTTTGATTAGTTAAACAAGAATAATTATTTTCAACCTCATTGGATAATATGAGGAAAGAAAAGACTGTGGCACACATGAAGGTCTTATAAGTTGAACAATGTATTAAAAATGGAAGAAAGAGAGAGGTGGCTCAGCCTCTGCGCTAAGTAGCTATTTACCTAGTGGCAGAGGCACATAGGCAAATAGCAGAATGCAGTGTGATATGACAGATTCCCCCATGGAGGTACCTTTACAAAAATCACCAAACCTATATAGGCAAGTGACTGAAAATGTTTCTTGGGGAAGATGATGCCTGAGTTTTGAGAAACATGTTAAAAATGAGAATTTTAAGTGATTAGACAAGACTGAGAAAAATATGTTGTTAGCTCCAAATTACATAGCTTGTAAAAGCCAGATCTAGGCTACATACCCTGAACTATGTGGCTTAAAATCTGTGTCAGTTTAGTGAGAGCTTCATATTTTTTATTATATATTTAATCATTCTGGTTTTCAATTTAGGCCAATAGAGTATATACTGTATTATTTCTCTTCTAATATCCTTTTTGTTACATTAGTAAAAGTAAAATTATATGTCCTAAGAGACTTGAAGCATTTAAGGATGTTGCTCACCTTTAAATAATGCTAGATCCTAAAAAGAATGAGATATTGCTTCCCCCTGGGTTTAGGAGTGAAATTAATTTAATATGTGAGGAAGACATTTACAAAAACACACTAAAAATTTCACTTGCCACCAGACCCAAGACATACTTAATTAAGAAGTGAGGAAGTAGAATCAGACATTGTAACAATACTGACAATTAGGATTTTAAGGGGAGAAAAAATGTCGTCCAAATCCCCATCACTGGCCTGCGATAAGACTGTCAGAGAGCATTAATTAGCAATACTTAGATAAGGTCTATCTCTTTTTCATGTTTAACACCAAAGAGTTGATAAAACTCCAAATGTCAGCCATTTGATCCCACATCGAAATATGAACAGCTGAGGCTGTCCTGGGGATTTAGTTCACAGCCTAATCAAAGAAGACTGGCCCATTCAGATGTGAACTCTGTTACTTGGCAAGAATATTGATTATAACAAATGGAGGAAAAACAAACAAATACTGTCTGTATTTCTTTTTACTCACTCCTCCAATGCAATTGTCCTGAGGCATTTAAAGCCAACACATTTTTATTCATCTTGCCTTTGTCTGGTCAAAATAATTCTCTTGTTATATGGAAGAAAATAAGTAACCATTTAAATAGAAATGGGCTCATTCGCAGCAGAACTCTTAGAAAATTAGCTATAGTCAATAAACCCAGAATTGTTTTTTCCAAAACTATTCTTTCCTGTGTTAATAAAAGTCTTTCGATAGGTTGAGCGCATACAACTAATACTGGCCCAATAATTGAAGATTTTTTTCATATGAAATATTAAAAACATATAGTGAAGATGGGAAAATTAATAGACTAAGTTTCCCTCCTAGTTATTTCGATTGCTTATTAATAACTTATTTTTCTTTGACTTTTATAAGTATAATAAAATTATTCATAGCCGATGAATCAAAGCAATTGTTCAGACACCATAATTATAACTCTCAACTATTAGTTAATTACCAATCTAGGTCTTCGAGAATGATGAGTTGGAAAACGTTTTTATCACAGAGTAAATATATCATGATATAACACAATAATTCAAGACACTACAACTTCTGAGATAGTAGTATTTTTTTCATTTGGGATCTAATCTTCAAGGGAATATTCCTGACAGAATTTCCAAGGACTTTGAAACTCAACATTAGATCTCAATTCCATAAAAATTGATAAAATATAGAAAAACAAATTTGATGACTCTAGTAAATGAAAATAATTTATGGGCTTAAAAAGACCATCAGTATTTCAAAAATTTTATCATGGAAAATAAAACTTCTATTTTATTGTGTTTACTCGGTTTTAAGATGTGATCCATTGTAAGACTCCCAACGTTCTTCAAGCAAATTGGTATCACTGATACTTTTCATCCCAAAGGAGAGAGTTGCCTAGGTAAGACTCAGATCAATTTCTAAATGATGACTGCCATCTGTATGTCATTGTGGCTTTATATTTGAAACTTCAGTAAAAAAATCACTCTGTGCTCTCTACTCAAGGTATTTTCTTATGCACAACATGCTTTCTCCTTGATCATGTGGTTGTTATTCTCAGTTTCAACTTCTGTGCATGTGACTATTTTTTTTGGGTGCCTCTCACAATTCCAATAGTTAATGTTATAAATACCAGATGGCCTGGACTTAAGTTATACATCTTTAAATGTCTCTCAATGTGGAGAAATTCAAGTGAACAATCTTAAAGCATGGTAACAGAGAGATAAACATGGGATTTTATTTAAGTAAATTATATGTTTTATTATATACTGTATGTATTTTGTACTACTATATGTTTTATAATACAAATATTGTAAAATACTACATGTATAGTCTGTACTAGTCTATTCATGCTTCCACAAGAGGCCAAATTAAAGAACTGTTCAACCACTAACATATATAGATAACTCTGAGTGAACTGATCTAACTAGCATTTGTAGGCAATTTCAGAACCTTGAGTGAGCGGACTATCTAAATAAGGACCCATAGCTAATATAATCCTATCTATCTATACTGCATTTTGGTATATAACTTGTTAATGGAAACATTTAAATATGTAAAATATGCACTTTTAAAATCTTGGTGATTCAATGAGGTATGCAATTAAAGAGAAGGACTTGGTTATAATCTTTAACACTAAAAGTATTAAATATTATGCACCTCAAGTTATATACACCAACCTAAAAAATTCAAGTTGCTTTACTATTTGTACAATTTTACTAATCAGGGTTTCTTTTATAATTATTAATGACCAGTTTTCACAGATATAAAATTCACTTTTGATGGGAATTTGCAAATAAAACCTATGCCCCTAGCATTTCAATCAGATTCACAGTAAAATACTTCCAACTTGATTTCTAATTTGCAAAGGCATTCTATTAGTTGATATCAAAATTAAAGATTAGGTTTAATTTCAAAATATATTCTATCATTATTAAATTTACTTAAAATTGTTTCAATCCATAAAGTCATAATTTCCCAGCCAAAAAATTCTCTCTTCTATATCATCTTCTGCAGAAAATATTCTCATAAATAACTAGCAAATTCTAGGAACAATGGTAACTTAGGTCTAGGAACAATGGTAACTTAGGTAATGTGGATACTGACCAAGCACATATTGTAGTGAGAAAGTAAAAAAAAAAACCTAAATAGAGAGTTTTATAAAATATCTGAGTGATACAGATTTGTAACAATAATGCATAGTATATCAAAATTGAAATATTAGAAAGCTAACTTTAAGATATTAATCTAAAATTTTAAATTACCAAATATCCTACTTTGCATGCTTTGTATCTTTGTATGTTTTTATGTCAATAGAAATTATAATTAGTTACACACAATTTATTAATGTTTATGTCAATAGTGATGACAATTGAAAAGTTAGTTGTAGTCAGTTTATTAGTACCAAATGGTACCTAAATGCATTTCTGAAAAAGTATTGAAATGAATGAGAGTACAGAAAGTTGTCTATTCAAAAAAAATGGCCGTATCAAATTTTTTTTTGCTAAATAATAAGTTAAGGCAATTAATTGACTCATTAATACACTTTAAATTGTTCGATATTTATTTTGGTATTATGGTAGATATAAACTTATTATTTTATTTATAAGTTCTTTATATTGATTGTAATAATCAATGGCTATTAATCAATCAATATTTCTTATATTTCTATTATGTGCTAAACACCTTGCTGGGTATTGTGGCAGTGAAAATAGTAGAAAAATCTCTGTTCTCACGGAGATTAAATTCTAGAGAAGAAGGCAGAAAATAAAATTAAAAATTAAAATAGCCACATACTAAGGAGAAAAATAAGGAAAAGGGATCCAGTGTCGGGGAAAGGCATGTGAAACGTTAGAGAAGGTGGTCAGGGGATGCATCACTTTTATGTGATATTTGAGAAATAGCCTCAGGGAAGTAGAGAAGTAAGCTATGATGCTACTGAGTGAGATATGAAGATCCCAGCAAAAGGAATAATAAGTGAAAAGGCCTCAATGTAGGAGTAAGTCTGGCTTTTTTGAAGAGGAACGAGGAGACTAAAGTGGCTGCAGTGTAGTAGTTGAGAGAGTGAGAAGTGATTAATTTAGAGAGGTAATGGAGGGTGAAAGAGGCCTTGCTGGTCTCACTCAGGATGCTAGTTTTCATTTCAAGAAAGAAGAGAAATCATTGAAGATTTTGACTAGAGAAACAACATGGGTTGTTTATATTTTAATGAAATGTGGATGTTGTATTGCAAACAGACTAATGAAAGTTATAAGTAGAAGGTGAGATAGGAGCAAATACGTATTCACAACACACCAGGTATAGATAACAGGTGGTTTGGACCACAGAAATATCAGTAGAAGCAATGAGAAGTCATTATAGTCTACACATATTTTGAAGGTAAACTTAAAAAAATTTATTATTGTTTGAAGGTGAAATGTGGGAGATAGTAGAGTCAAACTGATACAAGTTTCTGTCTTGAGCATCAAGATTAAGTTGCAATTAAATATCTTGCCTAAAATTAAAGGAAGTTCCTTTTGCGGGGTGAGGAGATAGCATGACCTCAGTTTAAACATGTTATGTGGATATATTGAGTGAGAATTTGGATATTGGGTCTGGAAGTCAAGGGACAAGCTTATATTGGAGACATACATCTGAAAAATATGAGCACGAATGCTATATTTAAGTCATAAGATCATCAAGAGGTGAATGTAGATAGAAAAAGAGAAGGAAACAAGAGTCCTTGAGACTTGAGTCCTTGAGTCTAGTGTCCAACATATTAAATGTCAGAGATGAGGAAGAAACTGAAGAGAGGTAGACAGGTACTGGCAGGGAGGTGGGGAGGACCAGCACATTATGGTATCTCGGAAATCAAGTGAAGAAAGTGTTTCGAGGGGGAGAGAATGATTTATAGTGTCAATTACTGTTGGCATAAGTAAAAACTGAATTTAGCAACGTGGAAGCCATGGTATCTTAACAAGAAGAGTTTTAGTGAAGTGTTGGAGACTACTATCTAATGGAGGAGAAGGATTCAATAGAGAATGTGGGAGTAAAATAGAGGGGGTACATATGGACATGTCCTAGAAGAAGCTTTGCTGAAATGGAGTGGTAAACGGAAGAAGTAAGATGAACAGAAGGTTATTTTTAATAGACGGGAGCAATAAAAACATATTTATATGCTAATAACATTACTATTATTTTAATACATATAAATAAATCGCCCCTGATTTTCCTGTTACTCATTTAACAATTCCAGTGATTAGCTGTGACAGTGATAAATTATGTCTGACCTCTTCTCCCATTTTTGTATTTACATCAAATCATTTATGTTTCATTGAGCCTCTTGAATTTCAGGTTCCCAAGATATATGCTACTGAAAATTTAATTAACAATTAAATTTTAGCATACTAAAAATAAAAAGATTTTTTATGATGAATAGGCGTTAAACATTAATATGAATCTGCCACTTGAATGTGGAGTACAAAGCTTGTGCTTTCTCAAGTGTTATAATCAAATATTCATCTTCTAAAATAAAAATGGTAAGGTTATTTTAAAGAACAGTGCACATATATTCACATAAAAGTGGGCATGGCTGGGCATAATGGAATAAATTAATGAAAGGAAAATTTAAGATGAGACACAGGAGGAAAAGATTTTAATGAAAACTAGTGAATGGTTCATGATCTCTCAAGAGAAAGTTAGAAACATCTATATTCATGCATATTATGCATATTACACATAAAGAATAATTTTCTGGAGGGTCAAATTTTGCTTCTGGCCCCATGAAGAAAGCATACTCATTTGATATGTAAATTTAGATGTTTCTTTTTGAAATGCCCATGTTTTGTGACTTATAATGAGATCATGAGATTTTTGTATGTGTACCTGTTACTCTTTATGAAAAAAATAGTACTTTCTTGACTGTTTCATTATCTATTTTATACTATATATAGGATAAGCCATATGTAATTACTAATGTTAAAAGTCAAAAATGGTTGAATACTTACAACATACTATTTGAGCTCATATGTTCGTCCCTTCCAGTATATCCTCACTTCCTTCCTTATCTCCAAGAAATCTGCCGAGTAGCACAGAATAGCAATATTAATGTTGCATGCTGAATAGGTACTTGCCATGTTGTAGGTGTCTTTCTAATCCTTATTTTGGTCTTCAGTTTCTCTCATGCTGTCCATTGTTGGATCTCCCTTTTGGTGTCTGAACTGACTCCATCTCATAAATATCTCTCTGCTTTGTTAAAAGAGAGGTTGATGCAATGCTGTTTTATTAACATAAGTCCAAGATTTTGTCTGAGCAAAAAAAAAAAAAAAATGCAGTTTATAGGAAGTTTTTTAAATTCCATGTTGTCAAATTAAAAAACTGATGAACCTAACTCCAGAATACTTTTGGCTTTCCCTAAGGACACTTTATGTAGCTATCATCTATTAATTTATATTTTCCTTCTTTAACATAGTTATGCAACTCAATATATCAGCCTATTTTAGAAGTAGAAAGTTCCAAATATAAATATTTGTTTTAACAGTCTTTTGTTCTTCATTGTGAGTCAAGTCATTCCAGAAAATCAAAATAAAATGAACCTGACTAAAAAGATGTATTTTTTACCCAACTTTGCAAAGTTTCCTTTCTGTCTCTTGTTCTCTCCTTCTTTCTTTCCTCTCTCTTTTTTAAGGGACATACTGAATTTTTTTGGGAAGCAAATTAAACACTCAACTCCCCTCACCATTATACATTATTTGGTTAAATATTTGTAATTATTTTTAAAACTGTTTCAATAGATTACAATCCTAATTCTCTGTTAAATTTTTGACTAAAAGCAATGCCAAGGTAAATTCTTATGTACGTTTTTTTTGGAGGAGGAGACATGTTCTTACCATTTACTTATTTCACATAATTTAGTGCCTGCTATGAATTAGGCATGCCTCTGCCATTTGCTGAGACTACAACAGAAGACAGAACTTAATTACTGGACTGAAGAAACTTGTGTTCATTGTGGCAAAATATGTGAAAAATATAAAATTTATGGGGAAGGCTCTCCTTGAAAGTTTTTTCAATCAGTGAATCTGAATATTATAGAATTCCTAATAAAAATTCCAGTTAGACCTGATATTCAGAACCCTTATGAAGACTTTTTAAAAAATTAAATTATAAATACAAAGATTACATTGAACGAGTTAGACATTTTGTGAATCAATACAATATCTAGTGTCAGGCCAAACTATTTTTACCTAAGCCCTGCTGCATAAGAAGTTTATATGAGGCCAATGAATTTTCCATAACTGTCTTTTTTCCTCATCTCTACTCTTGGGGAAGATGAGACAAAATCTCTCTATAGTTACCAAAGTCCTGGGATTCTAAGAATCTATATATGCCCCAGTCCCTCTACATTATCTTTAATTTTATACTATTACTTTCTGAAGTAGTAATGATTCTTCTAAGGAGAGTTCTCTGACCAACGCCTTGGGTTCAGTGTAAACCTGTGATCCTCGACAAGCCATTTCACTTCCCTAAGTTTCAGATACCTTGTCTGTAACCTGAAAATATTGGTGTCCAAATCTGATCATTGGTATGAGGATTAAATTAAGTAACACAGTGCAAGTGCCTCATAATTTCTGGTCAAGTAATGGGTTCCAGCATGGGATTTCAATCTATTGCTGAATTGCACAACTCTGAGATGAGGTCAGCTTTGGGATTCATTTTACTTCAGAAATTTACTGAAGGATGAAAAGGTCTATATTGTAATGGACTGCTTCTTTTTTTTTTTATTTTTGAAAAAATTACAGATGTATATGAAGTTGTGAGTATAATATGTAGAATCCAGTTTGCCCTTCATCTAGTTTCCTCAGTTGTTAAATATAAAAACCAGGAAGCTAATATTGGTGCAATACTGTTAGCTAGACTACAGACCTTACTTAGTTTTCACCATTATTTATATGAACCCATTTGTGTGTGTGAGTATTCATGTGAATGTTTAGTTCTATGCAATTTTTTGCATATATAGATTTGTATAATCACCACTAAAATAAAGATGCAGAACTGTTCCATCACCATAAAGGAATTCTTCATGATTCCTCTTCATATCTGTACCATCTCCCCTCCTAATCTTCTCTCTGTACTCCACAACTACTAATATATTCTCCATATGTATAGTTTTGTGAGCTGAATAGTGTTATACAAATGGATCTTAATATATTTCATATTTATTTATTTATTTTTCTTCTCTTCGCTTTTCATTCTTTCTGTAATCTTGCACTCCTCCCACTATCTAAGATTACTTTTCATTAGATTCTAATGAATTTGAAAAAAAAAAAAGCTAATGTAATTGTTTTACTTAAAAACATCTAAAGTATCTTTTAGGTAGTGGGAAGCTGCTGATCAGTTTAAAGCTCTGTGGTGACATTACTCAGTTCAATTTGAAGAGAAGATGCCCTTCTATGTATTCATTTTCTATTGCAATGTAACAAGTTACCACAAGCATATGAGCCTAAAACAAAAAGAGGTAGTATCTTACACTCACTGTGGGTGAGAAGAACAGGCATAATACAGCTTCATGGGTGCTCTGCTAGGAATTCACGGACTAAATAAAAACATAGGACATTCCAGGCTCTTACGTGGAGGCAATGAGGGAAAATTCACTTCCAGGATCATTCAGGTTGAATTCAATTTTCTGTAGTTGTAGGACTGAGATTTCATTTTTTATTTGGCTATTGATCTTGTGTGACTCTTAGTTTATAACCTCTTGGCCTGTGGTTCTGTCTGTTTTCACAGCCAGCAATGGTAAATGAAATTCTTGCATTTTGAGTTTCTCTGATTTCCCCTTTTGCTTCCCTTTTTAACAGTTCAAGTGATTATATTAGGTCCACATAGATAATCTCTTTTTACTATAACATAATGTAATCTGGGGAGTAAAACTGTGGAACTGGGAAAATAGGAGCCTATATGCTGCTTACCTTACCTTCGCTTGTGTGTGTGTGTGTGTGTGTGTGTGTGTGTGTGTGTGTATGTGCACGCGCGCACACGGTATTTGGATTACAGGAAGATCATTTAGTTCAAAGAGTTTTAAATTTCCAACCATGAATCATAAGCTCTAATTTTCTCTGTCTTAGACTTAACAACACAAAAATTCTAATAAAAGTTTCGTTTTTATTTTTTCATGGAATATATATGTTAATATACATACAAATAAATAAATATGAAATATATTAAGATGCATTTGGAATATATATTCATATATATATAATTTTCATACCGTAACAGTAGAATGTTTTACTGTATTTTTTAAAATATATTTTTCAAGCACACTGTGATTTGTTGCTAACCTGTATAAAATATAGTTTAGGGAGAAATAAGCATTTCTACTAATAATGATTCCAAGAGAATTAACTCTTGCTCTTTTTAAATTGCATTAATCTTACTCTCCATGATGTATTGATAATGTGCATAAAATTGGATTGGAAGTTCTTTGAAATTTTAAAAGAAAGATTTAAAAATAATTGTTGAGATTAAATCAGATCGTTTTGTTCTCGTAGAACTGAATACTAAACTGTGGTCAAAGCATCGCTCCCAAACGCAGTACACAAGGAAGTTGTGCCTTTATCATGCCTTTAGTCTTACAGTAGTAGAGCTTAAATATTTAGTGGACAAGAAAGATTAGCTAGAAAATGACATTTCTTAACGGGTGAAGTGTCCAACACTGAAGAAAGCTGCTGTTCAGTGCAACCAAATATTCAAGAACATCAATAAGAAGTGGCATGCAAGCAGATATTATAAATGGACCATAATTTACCACAAGTAGGTAGTTTTTTCAAGACAAATGTGTTTGAAGAATATATTGTATTGTTTCCAATGGCCATATTTTTGGAATAGCACTTCACAAGGAGATATAATTCACACTAGTGCTCTTCACAATGGTGAATAACACTGAAAAACCATTCTGTGGGTGTAAGCCAAAATTATATTTTCTGGAGTTAAATAGAAACATTCTCTCTGATCAAATTTTAATGAAACAATTCAGAAGAAAACCATCATCTTATTTCAAAAATTCTTTTTACTGAAAATATAATAAAACTCCAGCCTACAGACACAATAATAGCTTCTCTGTTTGGCTCTTTACTGTCTGCCAAATAAAATTGATGAAGACCTGCACTTTGATAATGGCCATGAGTCTGAAGACAATTTAATGTTCACTGGACACTGATTAAAGTGCAATTCATATGTTTTTCCAATCAATATAATAATATAAATTTTGGACTGTGGCCAGAAAACTTTATTTTAGCTTCACTTGTTGTCTTCCACAACTTCCAAAGTACATATTCTATTTATTACTTCAACCATGATTTAATTATCCAAGTCACTGGGAATCTAGTTAGAACCACAGAACACAGAGACTTAAGGTAGTTAAGAAATCATCTAGTCTGGGCCACTTACTGTATAGATGAAGAATGTGAGGTCCCAACAGGGCCTGTAATGAACCACTGATAACTTAAGGGCCACCAGGATAAGAAGCATGGTTAGCACAATCCCGAAGTGATAAAAAATCTCACAGCTTTACTTTTTACAAAAGCAGTCAACTGATTTTAGAAGTATAATTTAATTTTTAAGTGATAGATATTCATTATAAAAGAGAAAAACAAAGCAAATATAATGAAATACAAAAAAGTAAAAGAAAATAAAAACCAGTTAAATTACTACTTCAAAAATTATCATTTCTTACATTTAATGAACATTATTCCAGATATCCCTTATAGATACAAATAGAAGTAAAGAAGGAAAGAAAAATAGAATGTGTAAAAGGGTGATGGAAGGACAGAGACAGAAAAAGAGAATTCAAATTCTAAAGAGAAAGAATAAAAATTTAAAAAACAGGATTATAGTGTTGTGTTATTCAAATAAAGCATGCATTTAATCTATTCAACTTTAACTCAAGAAAAAAAATGAGAGGATTGGATTAAACATGGCAGGAGACATCCCTAAATCTCTGCCCTTGAAACAACAATAAGTGGAACAACTAAAACTCAACAAAAAACACCCAAACTGTACACCAGAACTACTGAGCATGGGATCTGCGCATAAGAACTACCAAAAGTCAGAACCCCAGGTGTCGGGCAGTGGACTGAGAGAAACAAGGAAGCTGCCTCTTGCAGCCAGAGCTCCCTGTAGGAGGAGAGAGAGGGAAGAAGGTTCAGTGACTTCCTTGAACAGCCCTTCCTGGGAGGGCTGTGAGTTCCATGCAGCCGGCAGCAGGGCCCAGTAAGCAGGGCAGAAGGTAGAGAAACGGGGACGACAGAAAAGCGGGGACGGCAGAGAAACAACAGTTGATTTTTACCAGCCGCGGTTGCAAAACTGAAGCTAAGCAGCAGCCCCCAACCCTAAACCCAAAGGGTCCCTCCCCCATTCCCTCTGAGGTCAAACACCATGGAGCCCCAGGGAATCTGAGCAAATGCTACAGAAATTGTCGCTAACACTGACAAAAACTGAGATTGAGGGTAGCGATCATAATTAACATCTATAAGAAAAAAAAAGACATTATTAAGACTTTATATAAAGCAGAGATCCAAGAGGCCTAGATATCACCTACTGGAAACCAAAAGAAAACCACCTTCTTTATAACAGGCTAGAGACCATTATATAATAAATCTTTCTGGAAAAAAAAAAAAAAAAAAAGCTGAACACACTTCCATTAATGCCCAGGTAGAGAAATAGTCAATTAAACACCATGAACAACCAAGGTGACAAGGAATCTCAGAAAGAAAGAGAAAAGTCTCCAGAAAATAAGCTTACAGACATAGAAATATGAAACTTAAATGACGGAGAATTTAGGATGGTACTTCTGAAAACAACTCAATGAGATCCAAAATGAATCATATCAACAATTTCAGGAATTGAAAAAACAACTAAATGAGAAGAATGAGTTCTTTAGCAAGGAGATTGAAACCCTCAAAAAGAACCAAATAAACTTTCTGGAAATAACACACTAAGAGTTGGAGAACAAAATAACAAGCTTGGTAAATAGAGTCAACCACATGGAGGAAAGAATCAGTGATATCGAAGACAGAAATCTGGAAATAAATCAGAAGGAAAAAGAGAAACCGAAAAATGAAAAATAATGAAAGAGAAATACAAGAACTAGCTGATACCATCAGGAGAGAAAACAAAAAAATAATGGGAATTCTTGAAGGGAAGGAAAAGGAGTAGGATTAGAAAGCATTTTCAGACAAATAGTTGACAAGAATTTCCCAAACCTAAAGAATGAGCTGGACTTGGAATTCAAGAAGTCAATAGAACACTCAATTATTTCAACCAAAAAGGCCTTCACCAAGACACATTGTATTAAAGTTTTCAGAAATCAATGGCAAAGACAGAATTCTCTGGGCAGCCAGAGAAAAAAGACAGTAATCTATAAAGGAAAACTCATTAGATTATCATTGGATTTCTCAACACAAACCTTATAAGCCAGAAAGAAATGGAATCAAATATTGAAACTATTAAATGAAAGGAACTATCACCAAGAACAATGTATCCAGCTAAGCTCTCCTTTAGATGTGAAGGAGCAATAAAGAACTTTCCAGACATACAAAAATGGAAGGAATTCACCACTACAAGGCCTGCACTACAAGAAATACTGAAAGGGGTCAGCTCACCTAAAACGAAATGACAAAACAAAAAACACAATATGAAATTAGAGTAAGGTGACTAGCAGGCTGATAAAAGCAGAGGAGTGCAACTCATTATAAGCTTAAAATAAGAAGAGATTTGCTATAGCAAGATACTAGTGAACATACAGCATACATAGGGGCAAATATAGACAACTATAACTGAAAACGGGAGGATTCAAAGATCCAAATTCACTAAGGGGAACGGAGATAAGGCACACACAGAAGAAACTGGATGACTGTATATTTATAGAACTATCCTTTACATATTGGTAATGGTAACAACAAATCAAAGATTCAGAACCGAAGCATACAACATAAAACAAGAATGCCCAGAGGAAAACCCACAAAACTCAATCAGAATAAAGAAAGCAGTAACACAAGGACAAGGAAAAATGGAAAAACCAAACTACCAAAAAGCAAAAGATAAAATGGCTTATAAGAAGACCTCGTAGTTCAATAATCACCCTAAATGAAATGGACTGAACTCACAAATAAAAGTCACAGAGTTGCAGATAAAAAAACAAAATCCAACCATATGCTGCCTCCAGGAGACACATCTCAGCTCCAAAGACAAAGACAAGTGGAAAATGATATTTCAAGCAAATTGCATTCAGAGAAAAGCAGGAATAGCAGTACTAATATCAGACGAAATAGACTTCAAAATAAAAAATGTAAAAAAAGTTACTGAGGGACACATTATAATGATAAAGGGAATCATGCACCAAGAAGACATAACACTTATTAATATCTATGCTTCCAATCAGGGAAACTCAAAATATATACAGCAGTTACTAACAGAAGTAAAAGGAGAGACAGACCAAAACACTATCATAGTAGGGGACCTAAATACCCCACTGTCAAATATGGACAGATCATTCAAACAGAAAATCAATAGGGAAATAACATCCTTAAATGATATGTTAGACCAACTAGACATAATTGACATTTACAGAGCATTTCATCCTAAAAGAGTTGCTTATACATTCTTCTCTAGTGCACATGGAACATTCTCAATTCTTGACCACATAATGAGACAAAGAGATAGCCTTAACAAATATGAGAAGGTTGAAATCATACCAGCCATATTCTCTGATCATAATGCTTTGAAACTAAAGATCAAATGTAAAAAGAAAGTGGAAAGAGCCACAAATACATGGAGATTAAACAACATACTACTGAAGAATAACTGGATTAGAGAAAAAGTAAAAAGAGAGATCAAGATTACATAGAAATGAATGATAATGGTAGTAAAACATATCAAAACTTTTGGGACACGGCAAAAGCAGTCATAAGAGGAAAGTCAAATCATTACAGTCCTACCTCCAAAAACAAGAATGAGCCTAAATAAACAACCTAACGCTTCATCCTAAAAAGCTAGAAAAGGAAGAACAAATGAAGCCCAAAGTCAGCAGGAGAAATGAAATAATCAGAATTAGAGCAGAAACAAATGGAATTGAAAAAAAAAACAAAAACAAAAAAACAAAAACAATAGACAAAATAAATGCAACAAAGAGCTAGTTCTTTGAGAAGGTTAACAAAGTTGACAAACCTCTGGCTAGACTCACTTAAGAAAAAAGAGAAAGGACACAAACAAAATTAGGGATTAGAGGGGAAATTACCACAGACACTAGAGAAATACAAAGGATCATACAAGAATACTATGAAATAAGAATATAACACCAAATTTAATAACCTAGAAGAAATGGACCAGTCCTTAGAAATAGACAACCTTCTTAGACTGAATCAAGAAGAATTGGAAATCTAAATAGTACAATCAGGAGTAAGTAAATTGAAACAGTCATCAAAAACCTACCAAAAAGTAAAAGTCCAGGACTAGATGACTTCACTAGTGAATTCTACCAAACATTCAAAGAAGATGTAATGCCTATTCTCCTCGAACTCTTCCAAAATGTCGAAGAGGAGGCAAAACTTTTCAACTCACTTTATGAGCCAATATTACTCTGATACCAAAACCTGGTAAAGATAACACACACACACACACACAAAACTACAGACCAATATCTCTCATGAACACAGAAGCAAAAATCCTAAATAAGATACTAGTGAACTGAATACAACAACATATTAAAAAAATTATACATCATAGTCAAGTGGGCTTTATTCCAGAGGCACAGGGATGGTTCAACAAATGCAAATTGATTAATGTAAGTGATATACCACATAAAAAAATTAAAAAATAAGAATCATATGATTATATCAATAGATGCAGAAAAAGCCTTCGACAAGATACAGCACACATTTATGATCAAAACACATAACAAAATCGATATAGCATGAAATTACCTAACATAATAAAGGCAAGCCCTCAGCCAACATTATACTTAATGTTGAAAAACTAAAAACCTTTCCTCTAAGATCAGGAACAAAGCAAGGCTGTCCACTATCGCCAGTTATTCAATATAACATTGGAGATCCTAGCGAGTGCGATCAGGCAAGAGAAAGATATAAAAGGCATCCAAATAGGAAACAAAAAAGTCAAACTGTCACTATTTGCGAATGACATGGTTTTCTATATCGAAAACCTTAACTACTCCACAAGAACACTACTAGAAACAATAAGCAAATACAGTGAAGTTTCTGGATACAAAATCAATGTTCAAAAATTCATAGCGTTCCTATACTCTAATAACAAAGTGTCAGAAAAAGAAGTGGAAAAAATAATTCCTTTTGCAATTACAACAAAAAGAATAAAATACCTAGGAATAAATCTAATGAAACATGTGAAAGACTTGCATAATGAAAACTACAAGACCCTATTAAAAGAAATCAAAGAAGAAGATACAAAGAAATGGAAAGATATTCTGTGTTCTTGGATCAGAAGAATCAGCATAGTTAAACTGACCTTATTACCTAAAGCAGTATATAGATTTAATGCAATCCCCATGAAAATCTCATTGGCATTTATAAGAAATAAAACAAAAAATTATCAGATTTATATGGAAGCACAGAAGACCCCAAAGTGCCAAAGCCATCCTGACAAAAAAGAACGAGGCTGGAGGCATCACTCTGCCCAACTTCAAATTTATACTGCAAAGCAACAGTAATCAAAACAGTATGGTACTGGCAGCAAAACAGACACACAGACCAGTGGAACAGAATCGAGAGTCCAGAAGTACACCCATATTTATGTGAATAACTAATCTTTGACAAAAAGTTAAAAACATACAGTGGAGAAAAGAAAATCTCTTCAATAAATGGTGCTGGGAAAACTGGAAAGCCACCTACAAAAGAATGAAACTAGACTGTTGTCTATCACCACACATCAAAAATTAACTCAAAATGGATTAAGGATCTCACTATAACCCCTGAAACAATAAAATGCATAGAAGAAAACATAGGAATGAAACTCAAAGACCTTAGTCTTAAAGAGGATTTTATGAATTTGACCTCAAAGGCAAGGGAAATAAAAGCTAAAATAAATGAATGGGGCTATATCAAACTGAAAAGCTTCTGTTCAGCAAAAGAAACCATCAACAAAGTAGAGACAACCATCTGAATGGGGAAATATATTTGCCAGCAACACCTTCGATAAG
>NW_024346771.1:6957262-6960678 GCF_902729225.1 Pteropus medius
AAAAAAAAAAAAAAAAACAAAACCATCCAATCAAAAAGTGGGCAGAGGACCTGAACAGATATTTCTCCCTAGAGGACATGGAAATGGCCAACAAATACATGAAATGATGCTCAACATTGCCAGCTATTAGTAAAATACAAATCAAAATCATAATGAGATATCATCACAAACATGTTAGAATGTCTATAATCAACGGGACAAGTAATAACAAATGTTGGAGAAGATGTGGAGAAATGGGAACCCTCATACACTGCTGGTGGGGCTGCAAATTGGTATAGCCACTATGGAAAACAGTATGGAGGTTCCTCAGGAAACTTAGAATTGATTTACCATGTGATCCAGCAATCTTTCTACTGGTTATTTACCCAAAGATTTTAAAACTCATATCCAAAAGGATATTTGCACAGCAATGTTCATAGCAGCATTATTCGCAATGACCAGGACATGGAAGCAACTGAAATCTCCTACAATAGATAATTGGCTAAAGAAGCTGTAGTACATATATATAATGGAATATTACTTAGCCATAAGAAGAGATGAAATACTGCCTTTTTCAACAACATGGATGGACCTTGTAATAATCATACTAAGCAAAATAATTCAGACAGAAAAGGTTGAAAATCACATAATATCACTTATTTGTGAGATATAAACCTAAAAGTAACAAACAAACAGGGCAAACAAACAGAGACACATGGTCATGGACAATGGACTAGTGATTACCAGGGGTGAAGAGGGAGGGGAAAAAAGTTAAAAAAAAAGAAAAGAAAAGGAAAGAAAACGAATACTGAACTTTAGATAGTCATATCATTTTAAGGCATAGTTATGTAAAATATTATTCTAAAGTTAAAAAAAGAGTAATATTTTTGAAGTTGTGCTAATTTTAAAGAACATGTTTTATCCATGTAGAATATCCATTGACTGTTACTAAGGCAAAAAATTAGCACAGATACAATCCTTCTATCTTCTCTCATCAAAGAGCTAAATTTTTGTTACATAAACTATTAATTTTATATTGTTAAAATCTATCAATTTTTACATTTTGTTTAATAATCCTACATTTTATAATCACTGATGTAAAAGTATTATTCATTTAGTGGAAGTAAATACTAACTGCTAAAATATTTTTAACAGAGCTCTTTATTTTCAAGTTATTAATTTGGACTCATTTGATAAGATTGGGTTTTCAAATTTTTTTTCTCAAAAATATGGATCTGCTTAATATAGTTCTTTTTAAATTTTAAATGGTTATACAAGTTTGTTTGTAACCTTTATATTTCAGTGACAACTTGCTTGACCATAATATTAGAGAATCACATTTCCTCAGAACTTTGTAGAAATTGCTCCATTATATTACTTTTCAACCAATTTATTGAAGTATGATTGATATACAAAACATTGCGCATACTTCGTCTATACAATTTAATGAGTTTGGGATAAACGTACATTGTTAAACCATCATGACAACCTGAGTCATAAACATAGAGTGCCCTGTGTGGATATCCAGTGGCAGCATTGTTTCCTTCTAACTTGCTTTTCCTGCTTGATTGCCTGCATGTTTCAAAATCAGTGACTTCACCAAGACATGGTGCTCCATCTTCTGAATCCACTTTTCCTTTGATACACAAAATGCCCCTTGGGCCAATGAGCAGAATCTCTCATTTAGGAATGATGCAATTAAATATATAATTTATCTTCAATTATCATTGTTTTCTTTATCAAAAATACTAATTGTGTTTTAATTACCTTTCCTCCATTTTTTATTCTCTAATATTAATTTTTTATCTTTACTATTTTTCTAATATTAATTTTTTATCTTTACTATTTTTCATTTCCACTATATCTCTTCATATACTTCCATTATATTTATTCTGGTGTCATTTATTCCCCTGCATTATTCAGTTCAAGACTCTCTGCACTTCACTCTGGACACAGGTATCCTTTTCTTCCATCAGAATTCTCGCTGGTATTCTTCCTCTATACCTGAAACCTATACAATTTTATTAATTAATGTCACCAAATAAATTTTATAAAAAGTATTTTTAAAAAAACAAGGTCATGATTATCTCAAAAGTCAGAAAAATGCTTGAACATGAAGAAAGCTTTATCAGGAAGGAGCACATAAGGAACTTCAAAGTCATAACAATATTGTATTCCTATACATAAATGAAACTGATGTAGGTGTTCTTTTATAATTAATTAAAACCCAAACATGTAAAAAATAAAATAAAATGCTAAGTCCAGACAGTCAGTTGTGACAACACTGTATGATTTCTCCTCCAGTACCATGTTTCCCGAGATACTCCACCATTTCCTGTGAGGGTGTCTTCATTTCTTCTGGCCTATGAATCTGCTCACATTTTGCCTGTTAGTCAGTCAGTGAATTGTCATCAAAAAAGTAGTACTTACTTGTAGGATGTTTGGGGTTTTAGTCATGGAATTGTTTGATTTAGCATTATTTTATATTTCTTATTTTTTTAGAATAATTAAAGAGATAATAGAAATAAAAAAGTCTCATTTTAATCTTATTTGAGGGAAAATCAGAGACATTTTCTTAAGATATATTTTTACCTGAGACAGTACAAACAAATTTAAATTTTTTGTGGGTTAGTCTTAGTTAGTTTTCACTTGATTATATTCCGGTTACCAATAGCCCTCCAATTCTATTGACTTGCAAAAACAAAGGTTTATTTATTTCTCATATCACATCTCAATGATTGTTTTCATTTTGAAATCCTGGCTAACTAAATGCCCCTCTCTAAAACATATTATTATGATGACATGAGATACCACATAATGGCTCTTAATGATTCTGCTTACAAAACGAATGTGTCTCTTCTGATCATAATTGTGGACCCAAAGAAAGCAACATGTCTAAGAGTGATGCTAACTATATAGCAGTTAACAGTTAAAATTCACCTTTAGAAGAAAGCAAAGAGTAGTTGGGATTTGTAGTAAAATTTAAAACTGTCCATCTTCTTAATCTCAAGTATTCAACTTCCACAAGACTATTTTGTTGACCTCCTATTCCCAAGGGAAAATGCCCAACGGTGTCATCCAATCACAGAGTCAGGCTCACAGCACAGAAACTCATGATCCTTTCTCATTTAACATAGAGTGTGGAAATAGAGGTGGCCTAATTACATTTGCCACACTCATTATATAAATAAAAATGAACCATATGGACATCACTAGTTCATAGGATTTTTGAAATTTTGATGAGATGTTAAAAGGTCACTAGAAATGGGTCATGTGTCTTAATTAAACCTCAGTTCTCTCCAGGCTGTTGTGCTTCATGACTCTTGGCTCTGCTCTCTTTGAGCACTTTCCTTTTCTGTTATCCTTGGCCAATCTGAAAAGGATAGTGAAAAATAGATAGATAAGAAACTTCCTCAGATGTTTTTTTTTTTTTTTTT
>NW_024346771.1:6960689-6989261 GCF_902729225.1 Pteropus medius
ATTCAATAGAGAATGTGGGAGTAAAATAGAGGGGGTACATATGGACATGTCCTAGAAGAAGCTTTGCTGAAAAGGAAGAGAAATGGAGTGGTAAACGGAAGAAGTAAGATGAACAGAGGGTTATTTTTAATAGACGGGAGCAATAAAAACATATTTATATGCTAATAACATTACTATTATTTTAATACATATAAATAAATCGCCCCTGATTTTCCTGTTACTCATTTAACAATTCCAGTGATTAGCTGTGACAGTGATAAATTATGTCTGACCTCTTCTCCCATTTTTGTATTTACATCAAATCATTTATGTTTCATTGAGCCTCTTGAATTTCAGGTTCCCAAGATATATGCTACTGAAAATTTAATTAACAATTAAATTTTAGCATACTAAAAATAAAAAGATTTTTTATGATGAATAGGCGTTAAACATTAATATGAATCTGCCACTTGAATGTGGAGTACAAAGCTTGTGCTTTCTCAAGTGTTATAATCAAATATTCATCTTCTAAAATAAAAATGGTGAGGTTATTTTAAAGAACAGTGCACATATATTCACATAAAAGTGGGCATGGCTGGGCATAATGGAATAAATTAATGAAAGGAAAATTTAAGATGAGACACAGGAGGAAAAGATTTTAATGAAAACTAGTGAATGGTTCATGATCTCTCAAGAGAAAGTTAGAAACATCTATATTCATGCATATTATGCATATTACACATAAAGAATAATTTTCTGGAGGGTCAAATTTTGCTTCTGGCCCCATGAAGAAAGCATACTCATTTGATATGTAAATTTAGATGTTTCTTTTTGAAATGCCCATGTTTTGTGACTTATAATGAGATCATGAGATTTTTGTATGTGTACCTGTTACTCTTTATGAAAAAAATAGTACTTTCTTGACTGTTTCATTATCTATTTTATACTATATATAGGATAAGCCATATGTAATTACTAATGTTAAAAGTCAAAAATGGTTGAATACTTACAACATACTATTTGAGCTCATATGTTCGTCCCTTCCAGTATATCCTCACTTCCTTCCTTATCTCCAAGAAATCTGCCGAGTAGCACAGAATAGCAATATTAATGTTGCATGCTGAATAGGTACTTGCCATGTTGTAGGTGTCTTTCTAATCCTTATTTTGGTCTTCAGTTTCTCTCATGCTGTCCATTGTTGGATCTCCCTTTTGGTGTCTGAACTGACTCCATCTCATAAATATCTCTCTGCTTTGTTAAAAGAGAGGTTGATGCAATGCTGTTTTATTAACATAAGTCCAAGATTTTGTCTGAGCA
Organism: Pteropus medius; assembly: GCF_902729225.1. Lineage (NCBI taxonomy): Eukaryota > Metazoa > Chordata > Mammalia > Chiroptera > Pteropodidae > Pteropus > Pteropus medius. Next base: position 6,961,986 of record NW_024346771.1, read on the forward strand.
AAAAAAAAAAAAATGCAGTTTATAGGAAGTTTTTTAAATTCCATGTTGTCAAATTAAAAAACTGATGAACCTAACTCCAGAATACTTTTGGCTTTCCCTAAGGACACTTTATGTAGCTATCATCTATTAATTTATATTTTCCTTCTTTAACATAGTTATGCAACTCAATATATCAGCCTATTTTAGAAGTAGAAAGTTCCAAATATAAATATTTGTTTTAACAGTCTTTTGTTCTTCATTGTGAGTCAAGTCATTCCAGAAAATCAAAATAAAATGAACCTGACTAAAAAGATGTATTTTTTACCCAACTTTGCAAAGTTTCCTTTCTGTCTCTTGTTCTCTCCTTCTTTCTTTCCTCTCTCTTTTTTAAGGGACATACTGAATTTTTTTGGGAAGCAAATTAAACACTCAACTCCCCTCACCATTATACATTATTTGGTTAAATATTTGCAATTATTTTTAAAACTGTTTCAATAGATTACAATCCTAATTCTCTGTTAAATTTTTGACTAAAAGCAATGCCAAGGTAAATTCTTATGTACATTTTATTTGGAGGAGGAGACATGTTCTTACCATTTACTTATTTCACATCATTTAGTGCCTGCTATGAATTAGGCATGCCTCTGCCATTTGCTGAGACTACAACAGAAGACAGAACTTAATTACTGGACTGAAGAAACTTGTGTTCATTGTGGCAAAATATGTGAAAAATATAAAATTTATGGGGAAGGCTCTCCTTGAAAGTTTTTTCAATCAGTGAATCTGAATATTATAGAATTCCTAATAAAAATTCCAGTTAGACCTGATATTCAGAACCGTTATGAAGACTTTTTAAAAAATTAAATTATAAATACAAAGATTACATTGAATGAGTTGGACATTTTGTGAATCAATACAATATCTAGTGTCAGGCCAAACTATTTTTACCTAAGCCCTGCTGCATAAGAAGTTTATATGAGGCCAATGAATTTTCCATAACTATCTTTTTTCCTCATCTCTACTCTTGGGGAAGATGAGATAAAATCTCTCTATAGTTACCAAAGTCCTGGGATTCTAAGAATCTATATATGCCCCAGTCCCTCTACATTATCTTTAATTTTATACTATTACTTTCTGAAGTAGTAATGATTCTTCTAAGGAGAGTTCTCTGACCAACGCCGTGGGTTCAGCGTAAACCTGTGATCCTCGACAAGCCATTTCACTTCCCTAAGTTTCAGATACCTTGTCTGTAACCTGAAAATATTGGTGTCCAAATCTGATCATTGGTATGAGGATTAAATTAAGTAACACAGTGCAAGTGCCTCATAATTTCTGGTCAAGTAATGAGTTCCAGCATGGGATTTCAATCTATTGCTGAATTGCACAACTCTGAGATGAGGTCAGCTTTGGGATTCATTTTACTTCAGAAATTTACTGAAGGATGAAAAGGTCTATATTGTAATGGACTGCTTCTTTTTTTTTTTATTTTTGAAAAAATTACAGATGTATATGAAGTTGTGAGTATAATATGTAGAATCCAGTTTGCCCTTCATCTAGTTTCCTCAGTTGTTAAATATAAAAACCAGGAAGCTAATATTGGTGTAATACTGTTAGCTAGACTACAGACCTTACTTAGTTTTCACCATTATTCATATGAACCCATTTGTGTGTGAGTATTCATGTGAATGTTTAGTTCTATGCAATTTTTTGCATATATAGATTTGTATAATCACCACTAAAATAAAGATGCAGAACTGTTCCATCACCATAAAGGAATTCTTCATGATTCCTCTTCATATCTGTACCATCTCCCCTCCTAATCTTCTCTCTGTACTCCACAACTACTAATATATTCTCCATATGTATAGTTTTGTGAGCTGAATAGTGTTATACAAATGGATCTTAATATATTTCATATTTATTTATTTATTTTTCTTCTCTTTGCTTTTCATTCTTTCTGTAATCTTGCACTCCTCTCACTATCTAAGATTACTTTTCATTAGATTCTAATGAATTTGAAAAAAAAAAAAAGCTAATGTAATTGTTTTACTTAAAAACATCTAAAGTATCTTTTAGGTAGTGGGAAGCTGCTGATCAGTTTAAAGCTCTGCGGTGACATTACTCAGTTCAATTTGAAGAGAAGATGCCCTTCTATGTATTCATTTTCTATTGCAATGTAACAAGTTACCACAAACATATGAGCCTAAAACAAAAAGAGGTAGTATCTTACACTCACTGTGGGTGAGAAGAACAGGCATATTACAGCTTCTTGGGTGCTCTGCTAGGAATTCACGGACTAAATAAAAACATAGGACATTCCAGGCTCTTACGTGGAGGCAAAAAGGGAAAATTCACTTCCAGGATCATTCAGGTTGAATTCAGTTTTCTGTAGTTGTAGGACTGAGATTTCATTTTTTATTTGGCTATTGATCTTGTGTGACTCTTAGTTTATAACCTCTTGGCCTGTGGTTCTGTCTGTTTTCACAGCCAGCAATGGTAAATGAAATTCTTGCATTTTGAGTTTCTCTGATTTCCCCTTTTGCTTCCCTTTTTAACAGTTCAAGTGATTATATTAGGTCCACATAGATAATCTCTTTTTACTATAACATAATGTAATCTGGGGAGTAAAACTGTGGAACTGGGAAAATAGGAGCCTATATGCTGCTTACCTTACCTTCGCTTGTGTGTGTGTGTGTGTGTGTGTGTGTGTGTGTGGTGGAAGTATATGTTGCTACATGTGGGCATACATACAGCATCTGTATTTGGATTACAGGAAGATCATTTAGTTCAAGGAGTTTTAAATTTCCAACCATGAATCATAAGCTCTAACTTTCTCTTAGACTTAACAACACAAAAATTCTAATAAAAGTTTCGTTTTTATTTTTTCATGGAATATATATGTTAATATACATACAAATAAATAAATTTGAAATATATTAAGATGCATTTGGAATACATATATTCATATATATATAATTTTCATACCGTAACAGTAGAATGTTTTACTGTATTTTTTAAAATATATTTTTCAAGCACACTGTGATTTGTTGCTAACCTGTATAAAATATAGTTTAGGGAGAAGTAAGCATTTCTACTAATAATGATTCCAAGAGAATTAACTCTTGCTCTTTTTAAATTGCATTAATCTTACTCTCCATGATGTATTGATAATGTGCATAAAATTGGATTGGAAGTTCTTTGAAATTTTAAAAGAAAGATTTAAAAATAATTGTTGAGATTAAATCAGATCGTTTTGTTCTCGTAGAACTGAATACTAAACTGTGGTCAAAGCATCGCTCCCAAACGCAGTACACAAGGAAGTTGTGCCTTTATCATGCCTTTAGTCTTACAGTAGTAGAGCTTAAATATTTAGTGGACAAGAAAGATTAGCTAGAAAATGACATTTCTTAACTGGTGAAGTGTCCAACACTGAAGAAAGCTGCTGTTCAGTGCAACCAAATATTCAAGAACATCAATAAGAAGTGGCATGCAAGCAGATATTATAAATGGACCATAATTTACCACAAGTAGGTAGTTTTTTCAAGACAAATGTGTTTGAAGAATATATTGTATTGTTTCCAATGGCCATATTTTTGGAATAGCACTTCACAAGGAGATATAATTCACACTAGTGCTCTTCACAATGGTGAATAACACTGAAAAACCATTCTGTGGGTGTAAGCCAAAATTATATTTTCGGGAGTTAAATAGAAACATTCTCTCTGATCAAATTTTAATGAAACAATTCAGAAGAAAACCATCATCTTATTTCAAAAATTCTTTTTACTGAAAATATAATAAAACTCCAGCCTACAGACACAATAATAGCTTCTCTGTTTGGCTCTTTACTGTCTGCCAAATAAAATTGATGAAGACCTGCACTTTGATAATGGCCATGAGTCTGAAGACAATTTAATGTTCACCGGACACTGATTAAAGTGCAATTCATATGTTTTTCCAATCAATATAATAATATAAATTTTGGACTGTGGCCAGAAAACTTTATTTAAGCTTCACTTGTTGTCTTCCATAACTTCCAAAGTACATATTCTATTTATTACTTCAACCATGATTTAATTATCCAAGTCACTGGGAATCTAGTTAGAACCACAGAACACAGAGACTTAAGGTAGTTAAGAAATCATCTAGTCTGGGCCACTTACTGTATAGATGAAGAATGTGAGGTCCCAACAGGGCCTGTAATGAACCACTGATAACTTAAGGGCCACCAGGATAAGAAGCATGGTTAGCACAATCCCGAAGTGATAAAAAATCTCACAGCTTTACTTTTTACAAAAGCAGTCAACTGATTTTAGAAGTATAATTTAATTTTTAAGTGATAGATATTCATTATAAAAGAGAAAAACAAAGCAAATATAATGAAATACAAAAAAGTAAAAGAAAATAAAAACCAGTTAAATTACTACTTCAAAAATCACCATTTCTTACATTTAATGAACATTATTCCAGATATCCCTTATAGATACAAATAGAAGTAAAGAAGGAAAGAAAAATAGAATGTGTAAAAGGGTGATGGAAGGACAGAGACAGAAAGAGAAAGAGAATTCAAATTCTAAAGAGAAAGAATAAAAATTTAAAAAACAGGATTATAGTGTTGTGTTATTCAAATAAAGCATGCATTTAATCTATTCAACTTTAACTCAAGAAAAAAAATGAGAGGATTGGATTAAACATGGCAGGAGACATCCCTAAATCTCTGCCCTTGAAATAACAATAAGCGGAACAACTAAAACTCAACAAAAAACACCCAAACTGTACACCAGAACGACTGAGCATGGGATCTGCGCATAAGAACTACCAAAAGTCAGAACCCCAGGTGTCGGGCAGTGGACTGAGAGAAACAAGGAAGCTGCCTCTTGCAGCCAGAGCTCCCTGTAGGAGGAGAGAGAGGGAAGAAGGTTCAGTGACTTCCTTGAACAGCCCTTCCTGGGAGGGCTGTGAGTTCATTCCCAAATGAACCATATGGACATCACTAGTTCATAGGATTTTTGAAATTTTGATTAGATGTTAAAAGGTCACTAGAAATGGGTCATGTGTCTTAATTAAACCTCAGTTCTCTCCAGGCTGTTGTGCTTCATGACTCTTGGCTCTGCTCTCTTTGAGCACTTTCCTTTTCTGTTATCCTTGGCCAATCTGAAGAGGATAGTGAAAAATAGGTAGATAAGAAACTTCCTCAGATGTTTTTTTTTTTTTTTTTTCTCCATAACAAAGTTGGTAACTTAATAGTCAGCTAATGTTTTTGGCTGTTATTGTATCTTTTGATTCAGATTTGTGGTTCATTGAGCACAGCAAGTCTCTCAAAAATTGATTTTTTGTCTACTTTATTCCTTCTAGTCAGTTTCCATGTGAAAATTATTTTACTGATAATTCTTTTCTGGACATGTTTCTCACTCAAAGTTTAGTTACAGGCACTTTGAATATATCAAGATTCTGTGGGAGAGCCACATTTTTTTGAGTAATTTCTTTTCACATATTAACCAATTCAAACATTTAGTAATGGTTTGATTGCAATCTACTTGATATGGTCATTTACATAAAGCTGGGTTTTGCTAATATCTTGTCACTTAAAAGCATTTTAGTTTTATCTTTTACCAAATGTAAATAATAAAAAAAAAAATGCATTTTCTAAATCTGCAGGTCCAGAATCTGTGTTCCCTTTAATTTTTGCTAATTATGTGCTGGTATTTCCCCCCACCCTGAGTTCTTGTATTTCTGGGAAAATAGTATTACATACAGTCAAGAGCATCCACACCATATCAGTAATCTCCTCAGCTTTCTGACAAAAAGCCACAAATTTAATTTAGTACACTAAACTATTTCCAAAATCCTGCTAATGATACTCCAATCTTTTGACACCATATAGTGCGTATCATCTTTTTTTTCCAGTTTCCAAAAATAGTTTTTCAGCATATATCTCCTGGCTTTGAGGCAAATGTTACACTTACTTGTTATTACAGTGAAACACACGTTGGGTACTAATTTGACTTCACTAGTTTATTCCAAAGTTATATAACATGACACAACAAAACAAAAACAAAATCTCAATGTCACATAACAATACATTTATTTCTTTTTCAAATCATATGTCCATCATGGTTTAGCTGTATATTTTCTTTATACTGGGATGTAAACTGAAAGAACTGCCCTAATCTGAGCTAGATTAATATGGTAAAAGAAGAAATATGCAATGTTGTGACTATACACTAGAATTTAAAAGGTCTGCTTAGAAGTGGCATGTGTTAACTCTTAAATTTTTTTTATCAAAGCAAAGTGCATGTTCAAATATGATTTGATCAAGGTGAAGAATTATGGGGAATTACAATATATATATACCAAAGATATCAAGACAATCAAAATATACTCTCTGAGACACAAGGAACAAAAATCATATGGACAGAGTGGAATTCTTCCAACAAGATATGCTAATTATGTCTCATTCTTAAAATATTCTCCCAGGTTTAAACCAGAATACTGAATCTATTTGTGAATGAAGTTTAAAGATTTCCTCATTGAGGGATATTGTAACACTGTAAATATTACAACAATTTCTGACCATTTTTTTTTGGTGGGGAATTGAATTTGATTTTCACACTGCTCTTTTTTTCCTGCTTCTCTTTTTTTTAATTAATTAATTTTTTATGGTGACATTGGTTAACGAAAGCTGTACATTTTTACAGTAAAGCATAAATATTTTTACACTGTGTTCACCTCCCATAGTTAGATTTCTTTCTGTCACCACATATTTGACCCATTTTACTCCATCTATCTCCCCCTACTCTTCCCTCCTACTCTCTGGTAACCACTACTCTACTGTCCATATCCATGAGTCTCTGTTTGTTTGTCCTGTTAATTTGTCCCTTTTAGGTTTATATCCCACATATAAATGATATCATGTGATTTTCAACCTTTTCTGTTTGGCTTATTTCGCTTAACATGATTATCTCGAGGTCCATCCATGTTGTTGCAAATGGCAGTATTTCATGTCTTCTATGGCTGAGTAATATTCCATTGTGTGTATGTACCACAACTTATTTATCCAATCATCGATCATAGGATACTTTTCTAAAGTGTCCACAGCTGTCTTGTATTAGTTGTGATACTTGGTGTGGTGGTCCACTTGTTGCAAAGTAAAGTTCCTACCTTAGAGTTTTTTTATAGCCCAGGTATTTATGGCCATGAGTATTAAGCATTTCTGTGACTCATGTTTTGTAGGAAGGAAGCACATTTAGGGAACATTTGAAATAAGATAATAATCTGTGCGCTTCATGTTAGTGCTATACCTAAATTTAAAAAAAAAATAAGTAAAAATAAAGGATGGAGAAATATATCAAATAAAGATGAAGAACAAATTCCTCAAAACAGGAATTAAAAAGTTAATAATGGAGAGTAGAATTGTTTAAAGTGTTAAAAGAGGTCCATTTTATATTGATAAAAGCTAGAAACCACAAGAAAATATAACTCCTAATAACATAGTATCAAAATTTATAAAACAAAAATTGGATGAAATACTAGGAGAAATCAATAAGATTGCCACAGAGTAGAGTTTTTAATATATAACCTTTAGTTTGTGACAAACCAAATAGACAAAATTTAAATATGGTCACAGAGTATTTGTATAATATTATTTATATTAAAATAATAAAAAAATTAAAATTGTATATCTTATCAACAAAAATTCACATTTTTTCAGTGTCTATAGAACTTTTACTGCAAGATACCCCCAAGCAATTGCTAATTAATTTTTAAAATGTCAGAATAATACAGTCCTTATTTCATGGTCATGTCTATCTTTAAACTAGACCTAGATCCAAAAATCTTTCTACCTCCATTTCTTTTATTTTTATTTTTTTTATGTTTTTATTTTTTTTAATTATAGTTGAAATACAATATATTAGTTTCAGGTATACAACACAGTAATTACACATTTATGTAATTTACGAAGTGGTTATCCCGATAAATCCAGTACCCATCTAACACTTTATGTAGTTATTACAATATTACTGACAATATTCCCCATGCTATATTATACATCCTCATGATTATTTTGTAACTACTAATTTGTACCTCCTAATCCTCTCCCACTTCATCCAATCTCCCACCCCCCAATCTGATGACCATCAAAACGCTCTCTGATCTACGAGCTTTTTTCTGTTGTTTGTTTATCCTATTCTCTAGATTCCACATATGATATTTGTCTTTGACTTACTCCATTCAGCACAATACCCTCTGGGTTCATTCATGTTGTTGCAGATGGCAAGATTTCATTCTTTTAATGGTTGAGTAATATTCCATTATATATATGTACCACCTCTTTATTTATTCATGGACATCAAGCTTGCCTCTATATATTGTCTATTTTAAATAATGCTACAACATATGGATTAGCATGTCCCTTGCATGTTTTGGGTTTCTTCAGATAAATATGCAGAGCAAGATAACTGGGTCTTTCTTTGTCCCTTGTTATAGCCTTTGTTTTAAAGTCTATTTTGTATGGTATTAGTATTGCTACCCCAGCTCTTTAGTTCATCTGTTTCCATTTATATGAAATATCTTTTTTCATCCATTTACTTTTAATCTGTGTGTGTCTTTTAATCTGAAGAGAGTCTCTTGCAGACAGCATATGTAAGGGTCTTGTTTTCTTATCCATTCAGCCACCCTATGTCTTTTGATTGGAGCATTTAATCCATTGACATTTAAAGTAATTGTTGATATGAAATTATTGCCATTTTATAATTCATAGTTTTGGTCTTTTTTTTATTTTTCCTTTTTTTTTTAAAGAAGTCCCTCTAACATTTTCTGTAATACTGGCTTGGTGGTGATGAATTCCTTTAGCTTTTTCTTGTCTGGGAAGCTCTTTATTTGTCTTTCACTTCTAAATGATAGCTTTGCTGGGTAGAGTAATCTTGCTTGTAGATCCTTGCCTTCCATCACTTTGAATATTTCTAGCCAATCCCTTCTGTCCTGCAAAGTTTCCATTAAGAAATCTGCTGACAGACTTATGGGAGCTCTCTTATAGGTAAATAACTGCTTTTCCTTGCTGCTTTTAAGATTCTCTTTTTTTTTCTTTAACCTTTGGCATTTAAATTACGATGTGTTTTTGTGTGGACCTCTTTGTATTAACTTTTTTTACATATTATAGATTTATTTATTTTTTTCTTTTATATGACTTTGATTAAAGAAAGCTGAGAAGTTTCAACTGTACATTTTATCAGTGAGACATATATATATATATTTACATTGCGTGCTCACCTGCCATAGTTAGATTTCTTTCAGTCACCACATATATGACCCCTTTTATCCTATCTATCTACTTCCTCCCTCCTCTTCCCTCCTACTCCTTACCCTAGTCTGGCAACTAGTCTATTGTCCATGTCCATGAGTCTCTGTTTCTTTGTCCTGTTCATTTGTTGCTTTTAGGTTTATATCCCACATATAAGTGATATCATGTCATTTTCAACTTTTCTGTCAGGCTTATTTTGCTTAGCATGATTGTCTCAAAATCCATCCATGTTGTCACAAATGGCAGTATTTCATGTTTTCTATGGCTGAGTAATATTCCATTGTATATATGTACCACCGCTTCTTTAGTCAATCATCTAATAGGACACTTCGGTTGCTTCTATGTCCTGGACACTGTGAATAATGCTGCTATAAACATCGTGTGTAAATATTTTTTTGGATATGAGATTTCAAGTCTTTGAGTAAATACCCAGTAGAAGGATTGCTGGATTATATGGTAGATCAATTCTTAGTTTTTTGAGGAACCTCCATACTGTTTTCCACAGTGGCTGTACTAATTTGCAGTCCCACCAGCAGTGTATGAGGGTTCCTTTATCTCTACATCATTTACAACATTTGTTATTACTTGTCCTGTTGATTATAGCCATTCTAACATGTGTGAGATGGTATCTCATTGTGGTTTTGATTTACATTTCCCTAATAGCTAGTGATGTTGAGCATCTTTTCATATTTCTGTGGAATATTTGTATGTCTTTTCGGGAGAAGTGACTGTTCAGGTCCTCTGCCCATTTTTTGATTGGATGATTGTTGTTGTTGTTGTTATTGAGTTGTATAAGTTCTTTGTATATTTTGAATATTAGGCCCTTATCGGAGGCATTACTTGCAAATATATTTTCCCATACGGAAAGTTGTCTCTCTACCTTGCTGATGATTTCTTTTGCTGTAAAGAAGTTTTTTAGTTTGATGAAGTCCTACTCATCAAACTATTTTAGCTTTTACTTCTCTTGCTTTTGAGGTCAAAATTTATAAAATCTTCTTTAAGTCCATGGTCCTTGAGTTTCATTCCTATGATTTCTTCTATGCATCTTAATTTTTCAGGTCTTTTATTCAGGACCTTAATCCATTTTGAGTTAATTTTGGTGTGTGGTGGTAGACAACAGTCTAGTTTCATTCTTTTCAGGTGACTTTCCTGTTTTCCCAGCGCCATTTATTGAAGAGACATTCCTATTTCCACTGTGTTTTTGGCTTTTATTGTCAAAAAAATTTTCCCATGTAAATGCGGGTTTACTTCTGGAATTTCAGTTCTGTTCCCCTGGTCTGTGTGTTGCCAATACCATGCTGATTTGTTTACTGTCACTTTGTAGTATAATTTGAAGTCGGCTAGAGTGATGCCTCCAGCCTTGTTCTTTTATCTCAGGATGGCTTTGACAATTTGAAGTCTTTTGTGCTTCCATACAAATCTGATTAATTTTTTCTTCTATTTCTTTAAAAAAAGCCAATGGGATTTTGATGAGGATTGCATTCAATCTGTATCATGCTTTAGGTAACAATGTCAATTCTTCCGATTGAAGAATACGAAATATCTTTTCATTTCTTTATATCTTCTTCTATTTCTTTTAAGAGGATCTTATAGTTTTCATTATATAGGTCCTTCACATGTTTCGTTAGATTTATTCCTAGGTATTTTATTTTTTTTGTTGCAATTGCAAAAAGAATTATTTTTTCTACTTCTTTTTCGGACACTTTGTTACTAAAGTACAGGCACATTATGGATTTTTGAACATTAATTTTGTATCCAGAAACTTCACTGTATTTGCTTTTTGTTTCTAGTAGTGTTCTTATGGAGTATTTATGGTTTTCGATATAGAAAACTATGTCACCCTCAAATAGTGACAGTTTGACTTCATTTCCTATTTGGATGCCTTTTCTATCTTTCTCTTGCCTGATTGCACTCGCTAGGACCTCCAATGTTATATTGAATAACAGTGGCGATAGTAGACAGCCTTGCCTTGTTCTTGATCTTAGAGGAAAGGTTTTTAGTTTTTCACCATTAAGTATAATGTTGGCTGAGGGCTTGTCATATATGGCCTTTATCATGTTAAGGTAATTTCATGCTATACCGATTTTATTATGTGTTTTGATCATAAATGTGTGCTATATCTTGTCGAAGGCTTTTTCTACATCTATTGATATAATTATATGATTCTTATTTTTTAATTTTTTATGTGGTATATCACTCACATTAATCAATTCACATTTGTTGAACCATCCCTGTGCCTCTGGGATAAAGCCCACTTGACCGTGGTGTATAATCTTTTTTAATATGTTGTATTCAGTTCGCTAGCATCTTATTTAGGATTTTTGCATCTGTGTTCATGAGAGATATTGGTCTGTAGTTTGTGTGTGTGTGTGTGTGTGTGTGTGTTATCTTTACCAGGTTTTGGTATCAGAGTAATATTGGCTCATAAAGTGAGTTGGAAAGTTTTGCCTCCTCTTTGACTTTTTGGAAGAGTTTGAGGAAAATAAGCATTAAATCTTTGAATGTTTGGTAGAATTCACTAGTGAAGTCATCTAGTCCTGGACTTTTACTTTTTAGTAGGTTTTGGTTGATTGTTTCCATTTCCATACTGCTGATCTGTCTATAGATTTTCCAGATATTCTTGATTCAGTCTAAGAAGATTGTATTTTTCTAAGGACTGGTCCATTTCTTCCAGGTTATTAAATGTGGTGCTACATACTTTTTCATAATATTTTTGTATGATCCTTTGTATTTCTGCAGTGTCTGTGAAAATTTAGCTCTTTCATTCCTGATTTTGTTTGTATCCTTTGTCTTTTTTTTAAGTGAGTCTAACCAGAGGTTTCTCAGTTTTATTAACCTCCTCTTTGCCACGTTTATATTTTCTATTTTTTTGTTTGTTTTCAATTTCATTTATTTCTGATCTAATTTTGATTATTTCTTTGCTTCTGGTGACTTTAGATTTAATTTTCTTTCTTTTCTAGGTTTTTTTTTTTTTATGATGAAGCGTTAGCTTGTTTATTTGGGCTCTTTCTGGTTTTTGGATGTATGACTGTAATGATATGAACTTTCCTCTTATGACCGCTTTTGCCAAGTCCCCCAAATTTTGATGTGTTGTATTATCATTATCATTCGTCTTTCTGTATCTCTTTATCTCTCTTTTTATTCCTTCTCTAACCCAGCTCTTCTTCAGTAGCATGCTGTTTAATCTCCATGTATTTGTGTTTCTTTGATTTCTTTTTGCAGTTGATCTCTAATTTCAAAGCATTATGATCAGAGAATATGATTGGTATGATTTCAACCCTCTCATATTTGTCGAAGCTATCTCTTTGTCTCAATATGTGGTCAATCATTGAGAATGTTCCATGTGCACTAGAGAAGAATGTACAAGCAACTCTTTTGGGATGAAATGCTCTGTAAATGTCAATTATTTTCAGTTGGTCTAATGTATCATTTAAAGATGTTATTTCCTTATTGATTTTCTGTTTGGATGATCTGTCCATATCTGACAATGGGGTATTTAGGTCCCCTACTACGATAGTGTTTTGGTTTGTTTCTCCCTTTAGTTCTGTTAGTAATTGCTTTATATATTTCGGGCTCCCTGATTGGGAGCATAGATATTAATAAGTGTTATGTCTTCTTGGTGCATGATTCCCTTTATCATTATGAAGTGTTCCTCATTATCTTTCTTTGCCTTTTTTATTGTGAAGTCTATTTTGTCTGCTACTCCCGCTTTTCTCTGAATGCAATTTACTTGAAATATTATTTTCATTTTTTCACTTTGAGTCTATATTTGTCTTTGGAGCTGAGATGTGTCTCCTGGAGACAGCATATGTTTCAGTTTGTATTTTGATCCCATCTTCAACTTCATGCCTTTTTATTGATGAGTTCAGTCCATTTCATTTAGGGTGATTATGGAAATATGAGGTTTTTCAATAACCATTTTATCTTTTGCTTTCTGGTAGCTCAGTGTTTCCATTGCATCTTTCTCCGTGTTTCTGTTTTTGTTATTGTTGTTGTTGTTTTTGTTTGTTTGTTTTTATTTTGATTGTGTTTTGTGGATTTTCTTTCTGGTCCTTCTCATTTTATGTTATATGCTTTAGTTCTGAATCTTTGTCGTGTAGTTACAATTACAAATGTGTAAAGAATAATTTTATATATGTAGTGGTCCATTTTTTTCTGTGCGTGCCTTATCTACATTCTCCTTTCAAATTTGGATCTTTGATTCCTCCACTTTTTAGTCATTGTTGTCTCAATTTGTTCCTACGTATGTTGAACATTCATTATTATCTTGCTGTAGCAAATCTCTTCTTACTGTTTAAGCTTATAATGCCCTCTCCTTAGTAAGGGTTGTACTCCTCTGCTTCTATATGCCTGATAGTTGCCTTATTCCTTGTTATGTATTTTTGTTATTGTTGTTATTTTGTTTTAGATTAGGTGACCCCTTTCAGTATTTCCTTTCAGTAACGCAGGTCTTGTACTAGAGAATTCCCTCAATTTTNGAAGTACCATCCTGTATTCTCTGTCATTTAAGTCGCATAGTTCTATGTTGGTAATCTTATTTTCTGGAGATTTTTCTCTTTCTTTCTGACCTGCCTTGTTACCTTGGTTGTTCATGGTATTTAATGGACTATTTCCACATTTGGACATTAATGAAAATGTATTATGCTTATTTTCCAGAGAGAAGATTTATTATACAAAGGTGTCTCTTTAGACTGTGATAGCTCTTATGCACAGAGCCAATGCTCAGACAAGCTGGTCTGCATTGGGTGTTTTTCGTTGAGTTTTAGATGTTCAGCTTTTTATTATTTCAAGGGTAGAGATCTGGGGATGTCTCTCACCCACCATGTTTCTGACGTCACTCTCAAATTAGCCATTTTAAATTGAACAATTCTTTGGCATTTAGCAAATTGACAGTCTTTTACAGCTACTACCTGTATCTAATTCCAAAATATTTCTTCCACCAGAAAAGGAATCCCATTCATATTAAATGGTTGTTTCCCATTCTCACCTTTCCCCAGGCCTTGGTAATTAGTGTTCTATCTCTATGCATTTAACCTGTCCTGGATATTTTGTATAAGTGAAATCACAATATGTGTAACTATTTTTGTGTGGCTTCTTTGACTTAGCATATGTTTTGAGGTTTATCGTAGCATATATTGGTCCTTCACCCCTTTTATGTTTGTATAATATTCCATCATATATACATACAAAATTTTGTTTATAATTAATTTGTTGATGTATATTTGGACTGTTTCGACCATTTAACTATCATGTATAATTCTGATATGTATAGTTGTGCATCGGTATTTTTTTGAGTTCCTGCTTTCAGGAATATATGAGAATATATGTTAAATAATGTGATCATTTCACATTTAACTTTTTGAGAAAATGCTAACTTGTTTTCCACACAGGCTAAACCATTTTACATTCTCACCAACAATGTACAAGGGTTATAATTGTTCTACATTTGCACCAAGACTGTTATTTTATTTTTATTTTTCTAATTATATCTATCCTATTGTTTTAAAGTGTTACCTCCTTGTTATTTTGATTTTCATTTTCCTAATGACTAATAATCTTAAGTATCTTTTTGTATGCTTGTTGGCCATTTAAATATCTTCTTTGGATAAATATGTATTAAAGTAATTTGCTTATTATTTTTTTAAATGTGGTCACTTGTCCTTTTTGTTTTTGAGCTATAAGAATTCTTTATATATTCTGAATGCTCAACCCTTATCAGATATATGATTTGTAAATATTTTCTCGCATTTTGTAGATATTTTTTCACTTTCTTGATAATGCCCTTTGCTGTATAAGTTTTTAATTTTCATGCTGTCTAATTTATCTTTTACTCCTTTTGTTGTTCATGCTTTTTATTTCATAGGTAAGACCTATTGCCAAATTTAAAGTCATCAAAATTTTTCTTTTGTTATTTTACTGTAAAAATTTTATAATTTTGCTTCTTACATTTAAGTTGTTCATCCATTTGAGTTAATTTTTGTATGTAGTGTGAGGTAGGGGTTCAATTTCATTTTTTTACTTGTTGCTGTTCAATTGTACCATCATAATATTGTTGAAGAGACTATCCTTTCCCCCATAAAATGGTATTCATATCCTTGTCAAAAATCAATTTGCCCATGGTTTCCTTTAGCATTTTGAACATGTGTAAGATGCTTAATTTAAAATATTTGTCTAAGATATCAGTCTGTGCTTCCTTTGGAATAGTTTTGTTAATTTCATCTGTAATGCGCCTTACTTCTTTGTTTCTTTGCATGCTTCATAACTTTTGTTGAAAGTGGGACATTTAGTTTATTGTAAAGTAGTATATCTGGAAATTAAATTGCTCCCCTCATTAAGGTTTGTTTTTACTGATTTCTCAGGGTTTTTTGTTTAGTAACTTTTATAAACTAATTTTTTAAGTCTCTACTCTTTGTGTATGGTGTCTGCAGTGTCTGGTCTTTGATAGAGATTTACTTAAACCCTAAAAGTAAATAAATAAATAAATAAATAAATAAATAAATAAATAAATAAATGAAAAATTCCAAACCATAACAGAGAGAGAAAAAAGTTAAAAAGAAAGAAAAAATAAAACCAAACCAAACAATCTCTCCAAGTATTAACAGATTCGTTCTGTGCTGGAGCATTTTTTCCATGCTTAACCAGACTATTCATCAATGTGGCTTAGCCTGCACTTTCTGCTTCCACTCAGCCCAGGAATCAGAGATGAAAGTTTAGTGTCTCCTCAGGTCCTTTTTGAACATACATTCTGCTGTGGGCATGTGTGCCTTTTTTTTTTTTTCTGTTCCCTGGTGTACTGGGTGTTTTTGAATGTTCTAATTTCCTAAAGAATCTGTTTCTCCAGCTTTTTCTCTCAGACTTTTGATGTTCTATTGCATATCTCACCAATAATCTTTCACCCCTGGAGGCTATGGTTTCTTGTTTTCTTATGTTCAAGAACTACAGCCTGCTTTTCTTCTCTGGGTGAGTTCTGAGTCATGTGAAACAGAGATGAGGACCCTGCATTAGTCTTCCAAGTAGTTGTCAGACAGGTTATCATAAAAAAAAGATATCCTAATTCTTCACAAATAATGTCTGCTTTGCTCTCTCTGGAATCAGGGACCAAATTTCCACACAGGAATTCTGGTCTGCCTTCTTCAAGATCATCGTCAGCCTGACAGGAGGTAGAGTGAGGGCAAGTAAAAATGCCACCAAGCTTTCCTACCATTTTAAAATCGCCTTTTTCTTGATTCAACATTTATTCGCATGCTGTGAACCTTTGCTTTCCAGAATTGTGACAAATGTTGTTCTATAGTCTATGACTGATATTTTGACAGAGAGATGAACATTTAGAAGTGTTTATCCTACTTTTTTCTCTGATATTTAGTATAGATGTTTTAAAATCTCCCTTACATCCCACATTATATCACTGTTCTCTTTTTCTTTCACATGATAAGTTCCAGTTCCTTGGAATGTCCTCCCACTTTTTCACCTAGTAGGTAATCAGAAAGTCTTCTCCCCATAGGTGTTCCTCCACTGACCCCAAAGCTCTCAATACTCCTTTTCAATACAAACCTATAGTTGTAGTTATAAACATTTATTTTATTTTATTTTCTTCCACCACAATAATAAGAGAGTGAGAATTTTGATTGAATAAACTGTGTGTCATTAGTCTTTGTACTAATTAAATACATACTAATTGGAAACCTACTTTTTAGCAAGAATTGAGCTAAATGTTAGGAGTTCAGCATGGACAAGGAAGACTTAGCTCTATCCCTATTATATCTATTCTTGATTTCACCAGCTCCAGCTTAATGCCTAACATATTGTAGATATTCAATAATGGATTAATAGATTAATGGATATTATGTATTTACCTAACTCTAATTATCATTTACTGAGCTACAAGGTGTCAGTCAATAAATAATGACTATTATTATATCTCAGATAGTTTTTAAATTAATTAGGCTGACATTGGTTAATAAGATTATATAAGTTTCAAATGTACAATTTTATAATATATCGGCTGTGTGTTGCATTGTGTACTCATCGCCCAAAGTCTAGTCTCCCTACATTGCCATATATTTGACTCCTTTTACTGCCTTCTTCCTCCCCTTATCCCCTTTCCCTCTGGTAACCACTCTTTTGGTGTCTATGTGTATAAATTTATTTTTTGTTTTGTTTGTTGCTTTCTGTTTTATATCTCAGACAGTTTTCATATATTATCTCATCTATTATCAAAAAATACTAATGGGGAAAGCATTAGTGTGCCCTTGTGTAGGTAAGAAAATTAAGAATTAAGAATTAATTTAAATTATTACTAAATAGCAGATGCATGACTCTAACCTGTGTTTGTTTTTCTCCTCAAACTCATTGTTTGACATAAAGCAACAACACAATTTGTTTAAAATAGCAACTTCCTGGTAACCCTGATATTTTGGAATAGAAACTTTTATTTACATCATGTTTGTTATAATCATGTTTTTCTTGGAGAAAATGAAAGAAACATTTACATTAAGTCAATTGAAGTAAAGTGTAACTTTTCTGTCCATAAATTGAACATAGACAGGAAATGAAAGTTTTATTTGTATAATACAGTCAAATCACATTATCCAGTCTTTTTTTTCCACAAATCTTTCACAAACTGTAGAGCTACATTACAAACCAAAATTGAAAATTAATTTCACATTAGTTGTTATAATTGCCAGGGGAGCGCAATAGAGGTACCTAAAACCTATATTTTGTATAATCTAAATAGCATGTTTACCAGAATCTTCTTAATAAATTTCATTAAAAATAAACCATGTTAAGTGTGTATTTAGGCTTTCATGATACACATTTGGTTCATATTTCCTTTTTTATGATTCATTTTTTACCTTTAACTCTCTTATCCACCTGATTCTTTTTCCATTTCTCAAATAGGTAAACTATCCATATGCACCTTCTGATCTAGCCCTCTGTGTAGGTGGAATAATAGACCCCCAAAGATGTCGACATCCTAATCCTCAGAAATAGAAAACTATAATGTAGTAACATTATATTTATCTTTTTTCTATTTTACAACTTATTTATAACCAATTATTCTGTTTAGCATCCATGTCCTTCCAAGATGTTACACTAGCCTATCGTTTACCTCTAATTTCTCAAATCTATTTCTCTAAAGACAGACATATTTACCCACTGCCACAGAAACAACTATTTTTTTTCTGGCTACCATAACTTTGCTCATGCAGCTTTCCCATCTGGGTGACTCCCTATTTTGTTTCTACTGTGCAAATTATTGAAAATCTCCTGTTAAAATTCTGCTGTGATTAAGTTAAAGTTCTTGATATGGGGTGATTATTTTGGATTTCCCAGATTGACTCAATGTAATTACATGTGTCCTTATAAAAGGAAGGCAGGTGGATCAGAGTGAAAAAATGTAATATGAAGAGGAAAATATCGTTTGGAGTGATGTGATATGAATATGAAGAAGGGGCTACAAACTAAGGAATGTGAGTTTCCTTTATAAACTCAAAAATGCAAGGCACAGATTCTCCCCTGGAGCCTCTGTCAATGTCGTGATTTTATCCCTATAGTAAGGCTCACTTTGGAATTTTGACCTTTAGAATTGTAAGATAATACATTTGTATTGTTTTAAACCATTGTTTTCGTGGTAATATATTATAGCAGCAAGACAACAATAATGCATCTTTCCCTATCTCCTTTTACTTTATCACCAATACCACATCATTATTCGAAGAAGGACGCAACAAAGTTCTTGTGGAAACAATCTTTTACAGAAGATCCTCATCAAAATTATAAAGCCTTTTTTTAGGACTCAAAGGAAACATGCATTTTTAAAGCATCACAGTATGAAGCAATGTCTTACACACACACAAATTCTTATCTATTTACATAAGTTTAAACAATGCCCTAAATGGGTGGTTGAAGATTTATTTACTTTTTTTCCTAAATCAAGAGAACTTTCCAAGCATCTATCTTACACTACTCTAGAAGATTACATTCTAGAAAATCCATACATTCTGTCAATCCTCAAAATAAAGCAAACGTATAGCTTAGTAATTTAACCAAGAAAGCAGCTTGTGAATTACAACAATATGAACATTTAAGTACAGGTTCTTAGACTAAAAGACAAGGAGATTCCCAAAAGTAGATGAAAAGTTTCAAACCTCTGTGAAGGAGAGAAAATCTAGAGTGAGCCAGGCATAAATTTGAAGCTTGAGAATGATCATATGATTTTGGTTATATTTTTGGCATTATATGAAATGCAATATTTTGAGCCATTATGTGGATTATCTTGTGTTTTCTTCCCTCTTTAAATAGAGCTTTTTTAATTAATATATTTTATTTTTAAAACAGTTTTAGGTTTACAGAAAATTGAACCCATATTATGGATTGTTTCAATATATCCTCTCCCAATCCTCTACCCTCTCACAGTTTCTTTTATTATTAACATTTTGCTTTTTGTGTTATATTTGCCACAATTTATGAACCAATATTGATGCATAATTATTAAATAAAATCCATAGTTTACATTAAGTTTTATTTTGTTGTACAGTTCTATGTGTTTTAACAAATGCATAAGATAAGGTATCCACTATTGTAGCATCATACTGTCTTAAAAACCTAATTTATTTTTTAAATGTACCCATGTAGTAACATTATATTTATCTTTTTTCTATTTTACAACTTATTTACAACCAATTATTCTGTTTAGCATACATGTCCTTCCAAGATGTTACACTATCCTGTCCTTTACCTCTAATTTCTCAAATCTATTTCTCTAAAGACAAACATATTTACCCACTGCCACAGAAACAACTATTTTTTTTTCTGGCTACCATAACTTTGCTCATGCAGCTTTCCCAACTGGGTGACTCCCTATTTTGTTTCTACTGTGCAAATTATTGAAAATCTCCTGTTAAAATTCTGTATGTTTAGACTAGGCTATGTTATACTAGGCCTCTTTCTTTTACAGATTTCTATAGCAAGCATTGTCTGCCACTTACATAATAGTTAATCATGGATCCCTCTGGCTCCCTCTTGTTACATTATCTGGTACTATTACTTAACTTCATATGTTGCATCAATGTGTTGAATCATCATGCATGACTCTTATTTCAATTTTTCATTGAACCCAACAGGGAACACTAAGTCACGCAATATGTTTGTATTCATTAAAAATATTAACTAAAAGAAAATTATTGCTTCCTTCCTGAGCTCTGCTTTCTTAGTGCTAAATGGGAGGATAATATTCTTACTCTGAGGAAATAACTCATGTGTATATTAATTTATAATAATTAGAGAACAGACCTGTGTTGGAGGGAAAGTTTCAGATAAGACACATGAAAATAATGCAAAAAAAGGTAGAGCAGTTTGGTGGTGGACTGTTGATTGCGCTTTGTAGCCTTAATTTTGACTTTAAAAAGACTCATTTAAACATCTGTGACCAGTGGAGCCAGAAATAGTGAGAAGAGACAGACAACAGACAGTGGAGAGGACATAAACCCTCAAATCTATAGATCCTGTTCTTTTTATTATCACACTCTTTCTTCATTTGTTCACTCACACATACCTGTTTTCCACAGTGCATATTTTGTGTGTGCTTATTTAACAGTGCTCTTCCTAAATTTTGTGTGAGTGTTTGCATGGCCGTGGTTGTGAATATGATGGTCTCTCTAAAGAAAGATATACCTTTTGATTCTGTAGTCATGTTCACACTACATTCTTCATTTACAAAATGATCTATTTACAAATGGTTATCTCATATCTAGATACAGAGTAATTATCTGCCAGAGATCTCCCTTGACCCTCTGAGAGTCAGGGAACCCATGACCTTGGGGATAGCCATTAATCTCCCTTTGATAGAATGCTCACTTTGGGAAAGGTATAAGTTGTATGGGGAGCTGAATGATGGAGGGGTAGAGGGTGAGGATGAAAACCTTTGGCATTTTTGAAGTAACCACCACTGGGCCATTCCTTGTGCTACTACATTTTATTCGGTGCTCAAAACAATCTTATCTGATTCCTTGTCTCCTTTTACAACAGCGGCTACACAGAACACATCATTTCTCCAAGTCACTAGCAAAATAGACTTCACACTCAAGTCTATCCTACTTCAAAGTTTATGTTCTTCTCTGTTCTATGTTAAACACTGTAATTGTAGAGTAAGAAAAAAATATGCTATTTAATATGCCCAAGCTCTGGCAGCTATTAAGTGGTGGTATCTGGATTGAAAACCAATTTAATATGACCAAAGCCCATGCTTCTCTTACAAGGGGTTAATTATTTAGGTTTTCTTTTTCACATGTGTAAAAAAGTAATGTGTTTTGAACATTAATGAAATTATTTCAAAAGCACACTCCCTTATTTTCCTACTGAGTTATAGTCCTATGAAGTAGGAAATTTAAAAATAAAAAACAGAAACTACATCAAATAATAAAGTATGCTTGCATGCTTTATTTTTGTTGCCATAATCACTTACCTTTTGGGTGAATATTAACAGTTTTCTTCAATTTCTGTCTTAATCATAGTACAAAATGGCACTATTTTGCTAGTATCATTCTACTAGCAAACTACTGCCATCTTCTTATTCAGTGAAGATTTTTTTGAGTTTTGGATTTACTAGAGAGCTCAGAACTAAACAGATGTTTCATATACATTCAACTACAACAGTGCATGGAACAGGACACTGAAACCAGTTATAATATTCCATAAGCTAGAATTAACATGTCAGTTATACATCATGTCCTGAATAATTACTGTAAGTTCTTTTTTCCCCTCAGATGTCAGTAGAATCAATAACTGATTTTCCCCTTGTAAAAACATGTACTTGTGGAATTTTGGACTATGTGGCATCGCTGTTAATTGCTGTGGATTCTGTGATGAAAAGCATATCAAATTCTAGCTGAAGAAACAAAATATGTAAACAGGTAATTGAATACAAGGTGAAGAGTTCTATCAAGAAGCTAGACAGAATTCGTGATAAAGTATTAAGCAAGCTTAATATTTGTCCCATTATTTTTAACAGATTTGGGTAACTAAAGAGAAAAAAGAAACACAAAATATTCATAGAATTAGAGCAGGAAAGAGAGAGAGAGAGGAAGAAAAAGAAGAAGAGGGAGAAAAAGAGCAAGAGGGAGAGGGGAAAGAGACAATAAATAGATGAATGATAATTCTGGAAAGCTCTTTTAGAATCTCTTGAGTTTAGTAAGGAAACCCAGACTGAGGCTTGTTAAGGGGAATATGTTGCTTCAGTGTCTCTAGTCTTTCCTTGTCAACTCTCATAACTTAATGTAAATAGATTTATTGACCTTCATTACTATTGTTTTTCATGGGGGTTAGGAAGACCTTGTCTGAATTTTTTATCCCAGAGGAAGTAGAATAACATTTTTGATGTCACAGAATTAGTAAGTAGAAAATTTGAGATTCATATTCAGACTCGTCTTCAAAGATATTTTCTCTCTCTACCATGTTTTAAGGTGGTGTAGAAAATACAGCAATCAAATGGTCCAAAGCTCACTTAATGGTTCTCATTTTGAATAATTCATTATTGTACACAGATACTGGAACTTTTCAAGCAGAACAGTAAGACATCATTTAAGTCTGAATGTGACAATCAGTTGTCCTAATACTAAGAAAAATAAAAGTATGTAACAACAGTCTCCGATATTTATCGAATACATACAATTTGCCAAGCAAAACATAACTGTAAGATAAATATTCTTGCTTAGTATACAGGGCAACAGGCACACAGATGTTAACCAACCTGGAGTCGTAATTTTAAACTCATAATTTAGGTGCCCAAACTCTCAGACTGTTAATCAATATACAATGTTCAACAAGTATCTTCATAGGTTACTATCATGTAGTCATTTTTATGATATATAGGGCAGCCATGTTTTCAAAATTCTCACTTAAAAAATAAATATATTCATCTGCATATAAAATGCTTCATTGCTTCCTCAAAATTTTTATTTTTGCCTACATAGTCATTTTAGATCATTTTTCTACTTTCTCTCATTTTTCTTGCAAATTTGTATTTTATTTGGGTAACCAATGACCTAAAAGACTAAAAATCTCTGAGAACAGACAAAATTAGATTACTTAGCCGCTGTAGTCTCTTGAGTTATCTTGAAACCTGCCAGTCACAGGTTTATCTTATCTATAAAAAGAGATAAAAATGATACAGAGTAAATATTTCCACAGTAAAAACAAATACATATATATATGTATACACACACACACACACATATACATACATCATACTCTCTTTAGGTACTCACATCAAGTCAATTCAAGTTTTGAAAAATAATCCAGACTCTTGAAATAAGTTCTGTCCCACCAGAGGAAGCTCACTAAGGGTAAGGGAAAGAAATTGCAGCAGAGAGAGGAAACCATGGTGTGACTTGAACTAAGAAAATTCAAGGCTGTTAGAGTTTATTGTTTGGAGTATTCTTTTGTCTTCCTGATGTATTATTAATGCCTTATAAATAAGAACTCACAACATACCAGTTTCCATGAATTTTCACCAGCTGGCCCTGCCTGAGGGAGCCGTATGTGTAATAAAAGGAATGAAATCAGCATACTTCTCATGTCATTTGGTATTACTCAGGCTTCACTCTCTAAGCAGAGGAAGAATTTTGAAATACCATTGTGAATGGATATGTTTATTTTATTCTGTTTAAAGTTACTTAAATCCCTACTAAGCTAATCATTATGATTCAATTTGGGTTGCGTGGAAGAACTCAGCAAATACTGTCTTCTGATTTTATGCTGGACTTCAATATGTTCCCATTACACATTTTATTTTAGTATCTTGAACTTGCCCATTTGCCAAGATAATTCATTTTTCATCAATTGCCTTTTATCTTCCTGTTGATTTCCAGTTTGCTCTCTATCTGTTAATTTATTATTTTTTCCCATGACCTTGGGTTACTTTTGCTATTGAACCATAATAAATGTAAGTTAAATACTTTTATCACGTAAAAGAGGGCTTGGACTTTTTCACGGTTTAGTCCGAAATACATATATTACATAATTTTCAGAAGGCTCTTGTTTTATATTAAGTGATCGAATATTGAAATTAAATTTTTATTTTTGGAAAAATATTAAATCAATATCTCAGTGTGCATGTGTGTGTGCATGTATATGCATGCACACATATGCGGGTTTTATAATTGAGATGTATATACCAAACCTAATTCTTTGGGGTGAGAAGCTGTGGTTAAAAGAGATTGAATAATATTTTCATCAAAGACTTTTTGTTGAAGCCAGAAGTATTAATCTTTCCAAGTCAATACACCTTATCCCTGTTCAATAGCTTCTTTATTCTGATACCTTCATCCTGAGAAGAGTTACTATAGCCAGTTTATGTCATATCTGAGAATCCTCCTACCAGAACATAGAAAGCATCTTAAAATATTAAAACAGAGTTGGACAATCTCCCTCCAACAAGCATATTTGATTTAGGTGAGGCAAGTAGCTATGGTGTGAAATTGTATGGCATTTGTCTCTAAAGCCAAGATACTTATTTCCCAGAAAGCTTTGGCTATCTGCGAAGATGTTCTTAAAGAGCTAGTGTGACATGTGATATCTACAGGAATTCATTGATTAAGACATATTTCTCTGACGTAGGTGAAAGAGTATTCTTATCTACTTTGGGCATCAGAATCATTGGCTATAACAATAGCTCTATTTATTGTGCTGTCTGTGCCAGTCACGGTTTCAAGGGTTTTATATGTATTGACTCAGAATACTCATAATTAATAGGTATTGTTGTCCTTACAGATGAGGAAATTGAGACATAGAGAGTTTAAATAATTAGGATCAAAATAAATAGTCAGTACCCTGGCTATTTATATCTAGAGTCCTCACTCTTCATTCATGTGCTGTACTATCTTTTTAATAGTGTGGTTATGTTCACCCATGTCATGGAGTGATGCATACAGCACCTCCTAAAGTTCTTACCCCCCACTTAATGTAGCGGTTTGAATATAATATAATAATAAGAGTCGTGATTCCCACACACTAGAATAATATATGTTTTCTACCTAATTGTATATAAGTCACATTAAGGGCATTGTGTGCCTTCTTATATCAGTGTCCAGTTCAGGTACTGAAATTGATAGTAAATCATAAAGAAAACACTAGAATTTAGGTTCTAGTTAAAATTTTAAGTTAGCCATTTTAAGAGTTTTGGCTGCCTTGTCTGTCACAAAGCAAACTATAGCTAAAGATTAAGTAAGAATGTTAGTCATGTCCTGGGAAGCCTGTCTGTGAAGTAAGTTTCAGGGAAGAATATAATACTATACTTTGCTTAATATAACAAAATAATGTAGTCTGTTAAGCATAAGATGGCTATGTCTGTGTTTTTGCTCTTACCATAACATCACCAACTCACTATCCCAAGATGTTTTGAAAAACTTTGATTTGTTTGCAGTCATGAAGATGGGACAGGATGACTTCAGAGGAGATATAAATTAGATTAAGGAAATTGTGGAAGCTTACATCATAACTGGCAAATCAACATAACCCTTGACCTTGAACCTCTCATGATTATTTGCCCTTAAAAGACCATGATTATAAGCCATTGAGGAGCTTAGATCTTTGAATGTTTGCTGTCCATCTTCCTTCATTTGTAATAAACTTCTGCTTTCTTTCATTGCAACCCAGTATCAATGTGATTGGCTTTCTGTGCATTGGGCAAATGAACCCCGTTTCAGGACCTGTAACAATTTTTGGCAAGTATGAAAGGACTTTTCCTAGGAGACATCTCACACATAGCCCATTGGCATCTGACTGGTAGCCATCTTCAAAATCTGTCCAGCAGCTGCCTGAGTTTCATTTTCTCAGGGACAGCCCCAAGTATTTGGCTGCTGGCTGAGCATTGCCGACCAATGTAGCTATCTATTCTGCAGTGAAGGAGACAAGGCACTTGGCTTGTAAGACATCTCTGGTGAGTAGCAGAGCTTGTGAGCTATGGCACCACGGTTCTTTTTTTTGGGCATTTGGTTCTGCTTAGACACTGGATTTTGGAGACACTTTCCCTAACTAGCCTAAAGGACTGAAGCCTTTTGAGATCACATTTGATTTGTTTGGGAACTAGTAAACCAGTTCTTAAATTTGAAGATTCATAACAGCAGACCATAGTAATTTAAAACAATAAGAAATACGAGCTCAATTCCAACCTATAATTCTTTGGGATGAATTTTATAAAATCGGGAAATTTTTAGCTATGAACTCATGAAAAGGAACAAGATAGTATTTTATTGTAACACTGCCTCACTATAATATTCCCTTGGATCTGGGAGACAGTGGCCAATACACAGGTCCTTAAATTATACCACCATCTTTTAATTGGAATTATTTTATGAAAAGGAAGGGAAATGGGATGAGATACCATATGTGCAAACTTTCATGCTATTGTATCAGAGCGAGTTGATAGAGATGAAATGTAAGATGTATAGGATTATGGTTCAGAGGGAGACTTCCCAGCAAGGGGAAGGAAATAAAAGGTATTGCCTGATTCTCAGGAGTCAAGATATGAGGATTTGATTCAGCAAATAAATACTTCCACTGTACCTCTTCCAGCACATAGTGGACAGGATACAGAAGCTGGGGTATGGGGACCCAAGGTACAGGCATTAGACTCTCCAGATCTGGCTAGGCCACAAAGGAAAAGGGACAAACCACAGGAAGGAGGAATTATTTCCCCTTCTTGTGTCTGACTGAGCACACAGTTCAGCCAAGGCATCACTCCGGTACAGGCAGGTCAATTCTCCTTGAGACAAATGAAAATTGGAGAAGTAAATGCTCAAGGGCAGCCTGTAGGATTTGTATGAGTATATTACTCATTTCCTAATTCTGCTTTATATAAGAGGAAGAACAACGTGCCCACTTATGAACATGATCCAAGGGGGATACAAAAGGTATTCTCTTCCATCTTTGCCACCCATAACCCAAACTGAGTGAATGTTCAAAGCTTGTTGAATACGTTGTTGACTGAAAAGAAAGAA
>NW_024346771.1:6989514-7100893 GCF_902729225.1 Pteropus medius
GGGTTACCAAAGCAGTAGAGTTTTAATAAGGTCCAAGAGCCACATCAAAAGCCACAAGAAAACCTCTCAGAATTTTTAGAAAAGATCTCTGAGCCCTACCATCAGTAAGTATACAGAGGTAGATCCTGAGGAGCCTGAAAATTTTAAATTGGTAAATCAAACATATGTCGCCCAAAGCGTCATACGCCCGAAGAAAGCCACAAAAACTAGAGGACATTTATGGAATGCCTGTATCCCAGCTGGTGGAGATTATTTAAAAGCTGGGACCAAGCAAAAGATTGGAAGAAACAGGATGAGAAAGCCTTGATTGTGCCTGAAATGACTGAAAGTGATGATGATTGAGGATGCCTGAGGGACCAACACGGGAAAACGAGCTCCATTCTCATCTCCCACTAGGATGCTTAGGTGACCCTTCGGTTGGGAACCAGACAAATATGTGTGTGTGTGTGTGTGTGTGTGTGTGTGTGTGTATGTGTGTGTGTGTGTGAGAGAGTATGTGTGTAATTAATTGGTTTTAAACACTACACTGACCAAATGCTCAAAATAGTATGACTGTCACCGAAATGTCTGAAAAACCTATGCATAAGCTCTTCTTACAAACTCTAGACTTCCCATGGGGCAACACAACACAGCTTTCTCTATATGTGGGAGTGTCTGATCACTTTAGTAGGCATAAATTTAATGACAAGGCTTAATATTAAAATGACTTTCGCTCTGAGGCAACCAGACATTGAACTGCCTCCAGAACAAGGCTGTGCTTTCCAAGTGACTGTTCTTTGGTAGGGAATGGGAAGCCAAGTAGCTGACTCCCAGAGGACATTTTGAGTCAGGTAAGCCTGGGAATATGGGCTGACAGGAGGCTGGGAAGAGCAAAAAATGTCATCCAGGGCAGGTGAAACAAAAACTGGATGCTAGAACTATGAACTTAAAGCAATATCCTCTGAAAGAACCAGCTAGGTGGGACTACAGCCCCTTCTTACCATCCATCTAAGATACCTGTTTATTTGACCCTGCAGGTCACCCTATAACATTCCCATCCTGCCAGTTAGGAAACCCAATGTGGAAGAATTTTCGTTTGTTTAGGACTTCGGAACTGTAAATCATATTGTGGAAAACATCTACACAGTGGTCCTGAATCCTTACACACTGTTGAGCACCTCATTTGGGATTTTTGCTGGTTCATATTGCTGGACCTAAAGGATGCATTTTTTGTTGTTGTTGTTTTGTTTTTTGTTTTTGTTTTTCTGTGTGTGTATTCCAGAATCCTAAGAACCATTTTCTTTTTAATGGGAAGATACTGAAGCAAAAAGTAGACAATAATACTGTTGGACTGTGTTGTTACCAGGCTTTAAGAAACTATCCAGCATTGTTTGGAGAAATCCTAGCATTGGATTTAAGAAGGCTCCAAATACACGAGGAGCTTTGCTCCAATAAATAGATAGATATCTTAGCAGTCAGCAAAACTAAGGAATGCACAAACAAAAACACAGTCACCACTTTAAATGTTTTGGCAGGTAAAGTATGTAAGGTTTCTAAAATGAAAGTGAAAATCCTCAATCTTCAGTAAAATATTTGGGGTTTGAATTAACTAAGGAACAGTGAAACTTACTTCGCAATCACCGAGAGACTGTGGCAACAGTGACCATCCCAGCCTCAAGAAGACAATTATAGGGATTCCTAGGAATAGCAGAATTTTGTCACATTTGGGGTCCCAGTTTTGGACTGATGGCAAAAGCTCTATATGACGACTTAAAGAGTATGGACAATGAGCCCTGACTTGGACTGGAGGTTGTTGGAAGGCTTTTCGGGAAATCAGAAAATCAGAGAAAAGCTTCTCACTGCCCCTGCTTTATAATTGCAAGATTTAAAGAAACCTTTGGACCTTTCCATAAATGAATGGCAAGGGATAGCGTTGAGATTGCTAACACAAAATTTGGGACACATCAAATATTGAGTAGCATATTTCTCAGACAACGGACAATATCACTCAAGGGTTTCCTACATGTTTGAGAGCCGCAGCCACCACTTGTGACTTGTTACAAGAAGCTGAAAAGTTCACTTTGGGACAACAGACCATGGTGCATATGCCAAATTGTATGCTGCTGCTGCTCAAACAGAAAGGGGACTATTGGCTAACTTCAGGCCTAGGGAAATGCCAGGCTATTTTATATTAGAAAATCTTAACGTGACTCTAAAAACTGTGACCTGCTTAAATCCTGCCACCTTATCCCAACTCTGACTAAAGGGCCTATACATGACGATTTGCAAATGACCGAGCAAATTTACTCTAGCAGGCCAGACTTGACTGACATGCCCTTGGAAAACCCAAACTTTGAGATGTACCAAACAGCTGTGAGCTACTTCTTAAAAACTTTGGAAAGGCTCCTTTGCTTATAGCTTAATTTCCTGTGTAGAATTGAAATATCAAAAGAAAGATCAAAAGAATGAGGATTCAACCCAACACGGGCAGAATCTAAAACTTGGCTCATGAATGACCAAAAAATAGTCTTGGTCCTCAAACATTTAATGGAGGACATCATTAGGCTATTACACCTAAGGATATATTATGCCTGAGATGCCATCCTGCAATGGATACAGCCATACATCATATGGCCTAGAATGC
Organism: Pteropus medius; assembly: GCF_902729225.1. Classification (NCBI taxonomy): domain Eukaryota; kingdom Metazoa; phylum Chordata; class Mammalia; order Chiroptera; family Pteropodidae; genus Pteropus; species Pteropus medius. The sequence continues at coordinate 6,992,138 of NW_024346771.1, forward strand.
AGAGAGCTATACAGAGAATTATTAAAAAATGAATAATTTGTACTAGAAATAACTCCAAGACAGGGCCACCCCCACCACAAATAGGAATACAAGCTAAGGAAGAAGATTTGGAGGAGGACTGCCAAATAGAATTTACTGTGATGCTGAGAGCCAAAGGGAATTGCTACTTAATATTAAGTGTGGACACATTCACTAGATGGGTGAGGCAGTCCCTTGCTGCTCTGAAAAGGTCTCTGAAGTAGTGAAATTTTTGCTCAAAGAAATCATCCCCAGGTTCGGATTGCCTTTCTCCCTTCAGAGTGACATTGGTAGTGCTTTCATTGCCTCTGAACTCAAGAAGTTTCTAAGCAGCTCAAAATAAAATGAACTTATGCATGTCTTAGAGACCCCGATCTACAGGGAAGACTGAGAAAATGGACCACATTTTAAAGAAGACAATAGCTAAAATTTGCAAGAGACTAGCTTAGCCTGGGATAAAGTATTGCTTATTACACTGCTAAGAATTAGAGTGGGTCCTAGAAGTAGGCTTCAATTAAGCCCTTATGAAACATTAGATGGAAGATCCTTTCTATATTCCCAGTGACTAAGGGGATAAGCGGCTGACTAATAGGTAAAAGAATTAGGCACTGTAAGGTATATGCAATCATTGGGATTTAGTTTGAGTGCTCTTCACAGATTGCTTCTAATAGAATAATGTATTCCACAGATGTTCTCCTCCATCACATTAAGCCCAGAAATTGGGTGTTCTTCAAAATGTGGAAGGACTTCCATCTTGAAAATTTGTTCCAACCCCAGTGGGTGAGACTTTATCAGGTTTTACTGGTAACTCATTCTTCTATTAAACTAGAGGAAATCGAGTCATGGATTGATCATGCTCGATTAAGTTGATTCTTGACGCAACTACAGACCCATAAGATCTAGCCTCCAGCAGATGTAAATACCCACGAAGCAGAAGCAGTGACATCTGCTGACTAGTATACCTTTGAATCTGGAGCAGCTCTTAAGTTGAAGCTTAAGATAAACCACCTTAGATAAGTAATGAACAATTCCTGGCAATTTATACTCATATATCTCATTAGCTTGACATATTCTTAATCATTTATTTGGTTAGATATCTATGTCTGCTGCCTGATTTGCTTAATTGTTTAACTTGCATTGGTGTCATCATAAGCCAAATTACTTAATGTTACCATAAGAACATATGGATTATGTTTCATTACTTTGTTAGTTAATAGTGATAATACAATTGTTTATTGATACCAGTTATGACTTAAGACATGACCAACTTTTAAGGGTGAGAACTATTGTTGGGATCTGGTTTATTATTTGCACCTTTTTCTGCAATTTTTTATTATACCTCTGGCCCTTAACTGCCATGATTTTACTTTATGTCATTACTTTCTAGACTTGTGCCTACATATGACAAAATAGTTCAATTATTAGGATTTCCCAGGAATTAGCAAAATCATGGAATTTGACCCAAATTTGAATTTGTCATTCAAAACCTAACTGTTTATAGCCTTAGTGATGCTTTACTTATACCAGTAACAAATTTTTCTTTAGTAACTAACTTTTCCATTCAATTAAACTGGCCTGCCCTGCCTGCCTATCGAGTTAGGTTAATCAAAGTAGATAATTCTTATATCTCATGTCTCTTATTATCACTGCCCAAATATGAGGTCCTCTCACTTAATGATCAGTACCTACCTCAAGAATTTTGAAGCTCACCTCTTGCATATGGACACATCATACATAATGGGACAAATTATAATTTTACATCATGTAAGCTTAATGTAATTTTCTACCCTGTGTCTCCCTTTGGAGATTACTGGAAAGAAATCTGCTTCAAGTCAAATCACTCTACTTCTCTCTATACTCTACTCAAGACTGTTAAAACTTGGCCACATGGGGCTCCCATGCCCCTCCCTGAATGTTCTCTCATTAACCATACTGAACTAAATCAGACTTCTCTTTGGCTCCAAAATGTCTATCCTGATTCCCACAATACAAAAGTACTGACTCCAACCAGCTAACAAGGGTCTTATGTGCACCCCAGGATATATATTTGTTTGTGGATGCCTGAGCATTCGATGGGGACAGTTGTGTCTTAAGAGTTGAGGAGTGAGTGATATTTGTGTACTTGTATATTTGGTTACTTCATTTTCAAGCCACAATTACAGTTAAACCAAACACTTGACTAGTGATCTAAAATTGTTTTCTAAGATGAGAAAAGACCTGCCTATAGATCAACAAGATGATGAGGCAGTCTGGACTTTCTAAGGATCTTCCTATGGTTGATGGAGATTGTTTCTCAGAAACATATGATAAGAAATTTGTCCTTAACTTTAGGTATTATAGCTAATGAAACAGCATAGGTGATTGTAGATCAACAAAAAGCGAATAACTCTTTGTCTAAAATGGTGTTACATAATAGAATAGATTTAGACAACATATTGGCAGAACAGGGGCAATCTACATGGTGGCCAACACTAAGTGCTATACCACATAAATGAGTCCTCTGAAATAGAAACCCAGTTGCGCAAGATAGGGAACAAGTCATTTGGCTACATCCAATTTCCCCAACAATCCCTGACCTAGGGGACTGGTTTTCCTCATTGTTTTCTTGGACCCTGCAGGGTACCAGATCCCTGATCATAGGACTTATAAATATGGGATTTGCAATTCTGGTTATTTTGCTAATTGTTTACATCATGGTCAAATGTGCATGAAGATGTGATAAAACTATTTCTACTAGCTTATGATCATGCAGACCTAAAGGCCAAAGCCAGAGACTGGAGAATATTTCTAAATGAATGTATATAATTTGCTCTCCTCTGATCTTGACTCCTTATGACATCTCCCTTCGACAAAAAGTAGCGCCTAAGTCTACATCCCTAATTGGCAGTTGTGATCTCTTTCATGATTATCTACCTTGCAAATAGACAAAGGTTATTGCTGAGGCAGTTAAAAAATAAATTTGGTGGAAACCAGTATGTGTGTGGCTCCTTACTGATCCTTAGAAACTACTGTAAAGGAAGTTCCTCTGACAATGTCTGTTCAAAGGCTATGGCCTGACACCTTAGCTCAAGAGCTAACAAAAAGCCAACATCAGCTATTGTTCAGAGCCCCTCAAGATATTGAACCAGGGGAGGGTCACTTGAATGGGGATTGGACTAGCAATTTTCTCCAAGTTGGATAGAACTCTTCTTGCAAAAGAGGAAAATGTATCCCCACCAGCTAAAGTGATCCCAATTGATCCCATTGCAGTCTGGGCCCAAACGCTCTGTGAAGAGAAACTGACACCATAAGTACTAAGAAAGGCACTTAGCATGGCCTTTTGCCACCCTGCTCACAGTGCAAATGATCCCAGTGCCTTTACCCCTTGGACAATGTGCCTGGTATTCACCATCTGCACAAAACCTGCAAGCTGCATACGTGTTAACTAACAGACATAAAGCTACTCATTTGTTGTAATTAGAGGAACTTCTGTTCCTGACTCTGTTCCTCCCTGTCTCTGGAATGTCAGAAATAAACCCAGTTTTGACACCCAACTCAATATTATACTGCCAGCATTCATATCAAAGCTTTTTTTTTCTCAAATGATTATCTTTGTGATTTGGGTCTCGGGGGGATATGGTGACAAGTTACTCTTTATTCTTCGTAGGCATAAAAATTCAAAACTGTGGCTGCCGCTGCTATTTTTATGGTCCTGATTACAACAATGTGCTGCCAGAAACATCCCCACCTTTAAAGGCTCAAGGAATATTATGAAGGAAGTGGGCATAAGAGATTATATAAGAGCCAGAGTAGAGGGGGAAGGGAATGACCATCAGTAAGAGAGTTTCAGGACAGAGCAAATTCCTCAAGATTGAGGAGTGATCAACAGAAAGTGTGTGTGTCGGGTGGGGGCGGGGGACAGGCGGGAAGCACACTGAAACCCATAAGAAGTCATAAAAAAATAGAACTTCGCTTTTAGTTAAAATTATTAGATCAGCTATTTTAAGAGTTTTAGCTTCCTTGCCTGTCACAAAGCAAGCTGTTAGTTGTGTCCTAGGAGGTCTGCCTGTGATATAAGTTTCAGGGAAAAATATAATAGTATACTTTGCTTAATATAACAAAAGAATGTAGACTTAAGCACAAGATGGCTAGGTTGGTGTTATCACCATAACATCACCAACTCACTATCTCAAGATGTTTTACAGAACTTTGGTTTGTTTGCAAGTAGGAAAACTTCCCAACCTCAGTCATGAAGACCCCAGACAGGATGATGCCAGGGGAGAAATAAATCTGATTAAGAAAATTGTGGAAGCTTACATCATAACTGACTAATCAACACACTCCATAACCTCAAACCCCTTATTCATAATCATTAGCCCTTAAAAGACCCTGATAGTAAACCACTAGTGATCTTGAGTCTTTGAGCATTAGCTGCTCATATTCCTTCATTGGACCCTTTGTAATAAATGTCTACTTTCTTTCACTGAAACCTGGTATCAGTGTGAATGATTTGATATGTGTTCGGTGAACAAACCCCATCTCAGGTTCTATAACAGTACTTAAGATTTACAATCTGTATACTGGAATATTCATTTCTTCACCTAGCCTAGACAGTCCTCCATTCTGTTTACTGCTTATACCTAAGAGCCAAGGAAGCAATATTCTTCCACTGGGCCTTGAAAAGCCATCTGCTTCCTCATTCGATAACTCAAATGTGCTGTGACACATTTTGGTGTTCTTGCTCTAGGCCAACTGCCTATTAATTTACTTATCTTTTAAAGCCTTAATGTCCTCATCTGTAATGGCGAGAATATCAACAATGTCTTCTTCAAGTGGTTTTGTTACTATAAATGGAGTTGTAACACAAATCATTTTGCATCTGCAATATCATATGTTAGTTACTAGAGTGGGTACTACACACTTTTGTCACCCCATGCAGGGACAATGGGAAGGCATTCAGATTGGAACAGTCATGTTCTAATTAGAGTCCGATCTAAAAATAGATCCTCCATTACAGGATTCCGTGGGCTTTCTGTGCTGCCCCACTGCACTGCTTGACCCCAGCAGAAGCTGAGGACTAACCAGAGAGATTTCTGTGCTGTTTAGACCATAGTCATAATGAACACTACATTATAAGTAACATTATTGACACTCTTCGACATTAGCCATGTCAAAAGGACCAAGACCTCATGTTCTTAATACTAAATATATGCATAGATGTTCTCTACCTTCCTTTGATTTTGGAAGTATCGGTGTAATATCAGTGATAGGGAATAAGGAACAAAGAAATAACTGCTTCCCTCAACCCCAAGTTTTCCCAAAATGGATACAAGAAAAATAAGGTATTTATCATTGTTTCAAAGTGCTACATTTGCTATGCAATGTGATTTCAAGAAAATAAGATTGCTTCTATGAGTCAAACTTGATAAGTAAAAGTTTGATGAGTATAAATATAATGTCTCCTAACGTGATCTTTCTAAGCCAGATATAGTTTCAGGGATACCTTATTTTATTGTGCTTTGCTGTATTACACTTCATAGATACTGCATTTTTTACAAATTGAGGGCTTGAGGCAACCCTGTGTCAAGTGATCTTATTGGCACTATTTTACAACAGCATTTGCTAATTTTTTGTTTCTGTTACATTTTATTAATTATCACAAAATTTCAAACTTTTTTATGATTATTATATTTGTTATGGTGATCTGTGATCAGTGATCTCTGATATTATCATTGTAATTGTTTTGGGGCACTGTAAACTGTGCCTATGTAAGGCTGTGAACTTAATTGATAAATATATGGGTTCTGACTGCTCCACTGCCTGGCCATCCCCCCATCTCTCTCCCTCACCACAGATCTCTCTCTTTCCTGAGACACACAATACTGAATTTAGGCCAATTAATAACCCTACAATAGCCTCTAATCGTTCAAATGAAAGAAGAGTCACAGGTCTTTCACTTTAAATCAAAAGTTAGAAATGATTAAGCATAGTAAGAAAAGAATATAAAAACCCAGGACAATTTGAAAGGTAGTCCTCTTGTGCAAATAGTTTAGCCAAACTGTAAATGCAACCGAAAAGTCCTTAAAGTAAATTAAAAGTGCTACTCCAGTGAACAAGTGTGCTGCTGAAGATTTGAGTTTCCGAGGTAAGGGGTACGAGGCTTGGGCAGTTGGAAGAAAATGTGGAGAGCTGTAGGCAACTGCGACATAGCTCTAGATTATTTCATCAAGCGCACAGCCAGCCTTGCAGGGTGATGGCATCTTTTATACCCGGGGTAAACAATAGTGGCGCACTGCCAGATAATGGAAGCCCTTGCATGTGTACTGGCACATGGTTACATATGGGGAGAAGTGCTGACTCACTTCTGCTCCGAAGTTAGCTGCTAAGGGTATAGGGAGGGAGCCTGATTACAGCCTTCTTTCTTTCTCCTCACAACAAGCAATAAGAAAAAATAAAACAAAACAAAACAAAACAAAAACTGCCCTGAGATCAAATTAGCCACAAAATTCCCTTAAGGCAAAGCCTAATCCAGAGGAAGGCCCTAACTCTCTTTATTTCTATGAGGGCTGAGAGAGATGAAAAAAACGCAGAATAAAAGTTTGAAATTAATAGAGTTTGATTCATGAGGTTTAACAAAAAAAGAAACAATCTTTATAACATGAAAATGTGAGGTAAAGCAGCAAGTGCTGCTGTAGAAACTGCAGTAAGTTATGCAGAAGCTATAGCTAAAATAATTAATGAAGATGGCTACACTAAACAATAGATTTTCAATATAGATTAAGTAGCTTTACTTTGGAAGACAGTGCCATCCAACACCTTCACAGCTACAGAGAAGCCAATGCCTGCCTTCAAAGAGTTAAAGGACAGGCTGACTCTCTTTTTAAGGGCTCAAGTAGCTGGTGACTTTAAGTTGAAGTCAACGCTCATTTAACATTTCGAAAATTTTAGGACCCTAAGAATTATTCTAAACCTACTTTGCCTGTGCCCTATAAATAGAACAACAAAGCGTGTTTACAACATGGTTTGCTGGATATTTTAAGCCTACTGTTGAGACCTACTGTGCCCTGTGCCCTGCCTCAATTTTTTTTGTTTCAAAATATTACTGCTCATTGACAATGCACCTGGTCATCCAAAGCTCTGATGGTTATATACACTGAGATTAACATTGTTTTCATGATTATTGACACAACTTCCATTCTGCAGTCAACGAATTAAGGAGTAATTTTGACTTTCAAGTCTTTTTATTTAAAAAATGCATTTTTTAAAGTTATAGCTAATGGATTTAGACAAAGTAAATTGAAAAGTTTATGGAAAAGACTCATCATTCTAGAAATTAAGAACATCTATGATCATTGGCAGAGGTCAAACTATCAACATTAACAGGAGCGTGGAAGAAGTTGATTCTAACTGTGATGGATGACTTTGAGGGGTTCAAGAGGTCAAACTATCAACATTAACAGGAGCGTGGAAGAAGTTGATTCTAACTGTGATGGATGACTTTGAGGGGTTCAAGGGAGGAAGTAAGTGAAGATGTGGTGAAAATAGAAAGAACTAGAATTAGAAGTGGAGCCTGAAGGTGTCACTGAATTGCTGCAATCTCATAATAAAACTTTAATGAAGGAAGAGTTGTTTCTTATGGATGAACAAAGAAAGTAGTATTTTGAAATAGAGTCTACTCCTAGTGAAGATGTTGTAAAGATCATTGAAATGACAACAAAGGATTTAGAATATTACATACACTTATTTGATAAAGCAGTGACAGGGCTTGAGAGAATAGACTCCAATTTGAAAGGAGTTCTATTGTGGTAAAATGCTATCAAACAGCATTGCATACTACAGAGAAATTGTTTCTTAAAGGAAGAGTCAATTGATGCAGTAAACTTCATTGCCTTGTTTTAAGAAATCTCTTCAGCCACCCCAATCTTCAGCAACCATCACTCTGATCACTAAGCAGCTCTCAACACACTGAGGCAAGATCTTCCACTGGAAAGAAGATTATGACTCACTGAAGGCTCAGGCATTTTAAAATAATTTTTAGAAATAAAGTATTTTAAATTAAGATATGTACTTTTTAAAGACATAATGCTATTTCATGCTTAATAAACTACTATATATTATAAAAATAATTTTTTTAAGAACTGGAAAACCAAAAAAAAAAAAAATGTGTAACTTGCTTTATTGCTCTATCCACTTTACTGTGGTAGTCTGTAAGAAACTTGCAATATCTCTGAGGTATGCTTGTGTTTAAATGAAATTGACATCTCCAGGAATTCATCATGGGAAGAGAGGATGATCTATAACAGAACACAAACTAATAGAACTCCCAGAAGCAAAAATTAACTTTGACTGGGGAACCAGTTACTAAAATGGAGGGTAGGAGATTAAGAATCTGGGAGGCATATATATTTTAGGGAGCTTGAGACAGAATCCCTAGAAAAGGTTCACTTAGTCTTTCCATAATAAGAGAGAAATATTCCTCAAAACAATTTGCAATCTTTTGCCAAAATTTCCCCAAGTGCTAAGCAGGTTTTTTATTATTAAATTAGCTTTAAAGATATCATATGTTTAGAAGGGAGAGGGATACTTGGAGAAGGTGCACCAATGGAGCAGTTACTGGAAATGGCACAACTATCCAACACTGCTGAAGGAGAACTGTGGATTAAATAATAAGACTCTCATGTAAACCCCATTGTTGGGGAATTGTTGGCAAATCTGTTTTGTTTTTTTTTTTTTTTCTAAATGTGTCATGCTTTGTAGACCTTTACCAAAGTGTATCTATCTAAAAACAAATGCCCTTGGAGACCTAAAGCAAGCCAGCTTCATCTGTTACGCTGTCTCTATAATGTGTACAGGGCATGACTTCTAAGTCACAAAGAAATTCCTGCTGCTCAAAAATTACTTCACCACTGCCTGTCACTATGACTGAAATTTTACCATTATGAGTTATGATTTGGCACAATAAACTCTTGTCAAGATTATTGACAAGGTAAATGTGACACACCTTGTTCAGGTCAGGCTGAAAGCTTGCTGATAAGAAATGTTCACTGTGTACTTTGTCTCAATTCAGTAAAATTCAATGGTGATTACCATTTTGGTGAAGATTTCTTGTACAGAATGATTTATGGCTCTAAACAGAACAAAATATCTGTTGAGATTGATCATTGTAGATCTTAGAGGGAAACTTAGCTCAAGCCTTTGATGATCATAGTTTAAGGTTTAAGATATGGGCTTTATTAAAACGCTGTGTCTATTAGACACTTAAGTGACAATGCAGTCCTCTCTATGGAAAAAATAACATTTATAAAAGGTCTACTGTGTGCCAAAGACTGTGCTAGTCTCTCTGCTCATGTATCTCAAGTAATACCAGGAAGGAGTAAAAAAAATAAATAAAAGCTAAATCTAGCTAATTTTGTTGATGATTGTAGACAAGAGCTTCATATTTATATAAGTACTAACTTTTATTTATCTATTTATTTATTTATTTATTTATTTATTTATTTATTTATTTATTTTAGCAAACTTTAGAAAATAAAAGTATGTCACTTGGGGAAATAACTATATAAAGAAGAAAATGATCTGTTAAAGACTCAAAGCCCCTAGGTTCTACCTTCATTGATCTTGCTAAGCTATTTTTTAGATAATTATCATAGTTGAGATTACACTGAATCAGATCAAACTCTATTTAGTGTTTTGTTTTGTTTTGTTTTGTTTTGTTTTGATAGCAGGGGCTAATTTGTGCTGTATCCTCCCCTCTCTAATACTGTCCCTTGTTCAATCAAAGACATGTGTTAGGGCAGAGGTGGAGGGACTATAAAACTTGAGGTATCAACTTCCTCTTTTTATTTAAAATATATGCATTTTACATGAAAAATTAGTTACATTGAGATCCTATTTTATAATTTATGTAGTTTGCACCATGCACTTTGACTATTAAATTGCAGCATTTATGTTCCCTCCTTCTGGAAAACTGATGAATGCTAAATTGTGCACCCTGAACCCTGCTACATCTTACCAGTTTATCTCCAAATTCCCAGGTAAGATTTCACATAAAATAGAAGCTATAGATTTTAGAAAGACTTTGATCTATAATCATGAAAACATTGCAATTAAACATTTAATAAACAAGTCTAAACTAGACTAATAGAATACGGACTAGGAAGACACCCAGAAATAAACCTTAAATTGATTGGGTCACCAGTTACTGGCTGCCAGCAACAATCATAAGACTACTGTGGTTTATCTATCTAAATATTTACATTTCTCTATCTATCTATCTATCTATCTATCTATCTATCTATCTAATCATCTATCTATCATCATTTCTGAATCTATCTATCTATCTATCTATCTATCTATCTATCTATCTATTATCTATCTATCTATCTATCTAATCTATGTGTCATCATCTAGAAACCACAAAACAACATTTGGTCCATATTTCGTATAGTTCACGTTGTTCCTTTTTCTATGTGACAATTCACTATTGGTGACATTTATAATGAAAAACAAAGCATTCAAAGAAACTTCAGAATTGATACTCCTTCTAGAGCTAACTACATAGTCTCTGCCTGTTACCCAAGGTCTACCTATTCAGCTCCATCTTCCAATACAAAATATCTCCTGGTACAGGTTGTTTTCCTCTTCATCTCTCTCCTACTTTATAGTCACTCCTACCTCTATGATTTGCTTCTTTCTCCTTATAGAGAAAAAAAAAAAAAATTCCTCTCTCTACGTACCCAGACCGTTCCATACTTTTTGACTCATCACAGATTCTATTTCTTTCAGAACATGACTTGAGTACACAGTGAAATTTTACCTTTCTGAATTCCTATAGCTTTCCAGCTTAGATAGGGTATGTAAATACCACCCCAAAGAAAACCATATTAATGTCACTGTTCAAGCTGGGAGTTGATAGTAATGCTCTTGATCATAGTAGTATATACTAGGATACTTTGTTATGAAGTATGTTATTTAGTCTGAGAGAAAGCCTTTCCTAGACAACTGGGTTCTTCTTTCTAATAATTGTATTAATATTTTCATGTTTCATGCATATAAATGTAATGTCTCAAACTTTAAGCTACTTTAGAAAAGAGGAAGGTAATTTTTTTAAACAGTGCTCTCTGGGCCTGAATCAAAGTATTATTAAAAACTTACAAAATAATTAAGTCAATGGGATTACATTTCTTTCAAAATTAGCTAGCATAATATAATCATATTTATATTTATTTGGTATGCAGAAGATATAAAATGAATATTGAGTCAAATGTAATTTATATATGTACATTTATAAATTAATTTTTATTTAGATTATTAATGGTGCAAAAATACATGTCAAATTCATGCAGATGTACCTTTCACCTCTTTCGACACTGCCTTTAATTTGCATATGTACCTTGTTTTGAGTTTATTACATATACAATTGTAACTACAGAAAGAAAACTAAAAATAACATAGGAATTTTGGCTTAACTACCATTCTCTTATTAGCAGTTCAATTATCTTTGTTCCTCAACCTCTGAATCCATACAGTTTTAGCTACTTTGTGCACAAACATTAGTAGTTAAAACTGGAAAACCAACAAAACAAATAAAAAGATATCATGAAACTTTCATAAAACATGCAGTGTAAACCTAATACCTCTTGCAAAGCCTATTCCAACACACTGCATGATTCGGTTAGCAACTCCAACTAGCGAGGGTTGGACTAGCTTTTGGACATTTTTATTAATCCTATCATTTCTCTTCTTGGAGGTGAGAGGTGTAAGACTATTCTATGCCTCCCATTAAATTAGGCTTTGAAACAGGTTGAGTGGTAATAATAACAATAATAACACATCAGTCAGAGTCTACAATTGGCACTTCAAAAACCATTTGACATTTTTCTCTTGGAACTCAGAAATGCGTGCAACAAAGCATGATGAAACTCATGCCAGCACCCTGCAGATATAAAACCCAAACTCAAATTTTAACACCTACTCTTTTGCTGCCCCAGAATTCTACTTAGCAATGTATTATTTGCTGTCTGGTTACTTGCTGATTTTGTTTTATTTTTCTGAGTAGAGACTATCTCCTTCTTTACCATTCGTTCTCCCACAGCTTTGTGTCACATTTTCTTCCTGACCACCCTCACACTCTGACTCAACATTCACAGTGCCTTCCCCTCAAGCTGCCAATGAAGTGAATGCAATAACTGCGATCAGCAATGCTTTGAACAGACAACCCACAAACACTGCTATGATGGATTTATTGCAGTAGGACATGTTTGTATGTTGTAGACAAACAAAAAGACCAAATAGAGTTGAGAGACGGTAAGACAAATCGTATTTTTCATTCTAACAACAACAAAAAACCACCCCTCTCTAAATGTCCCATGTCATTATAATGCTCTTGTTTAAACAATCTTTTGACTCTCAGTGACAGAAAGCACTGAATTTCAATTGTGCTACAGCATTAGGCAGGAATGTGTATAACGTTGCCACTTTGTAGATGAGTATATTTACTATTCACCATCTCAAGAATCTGAATTTTCACACATTTTAAAATTCAAATAAACTTTCCTTGTCTTATATAATTTAACTCTGCCTGCTTTATTCTTAGTTTTGTTTTGTTTTTTTCTTTTTTTTTATTGCAATAATTTTATCTTTTACTCATCAGCTTGTCTTGGTCTTAGTTAAGTAACTCTATTCTCTTACACTCTGCTGAGGACCTTTAGCATAGCACTGCTGAAACAATATTCTTTCTTTGTTTCCTAATTGTGCCAGACTCTATCCTGCTACATGGCATTGTATTCAACAGTTGAGCAGAGTGATTATCATATGCTTAATACATGGTAAATATTTGTTGAAAAAAACAAATAAATACAAATTTCATAACTCTTTTACACCATTATAAATAACAACTTATTTTATTTTTTTGTCTCCAGATCCTTTTTTATCTCATCTAATTAAGCTGATGCTAGAAATATTGCCTTTTAAATCCACTTCTACTAAGCCTCTTCTATTTGCTTTTATTTCCCTTCTATGTCCTTTATGTACAAACCTCATTTCTTACCACTAGAAGGGGAGTGAAGGATAAATGATTGGACTAATGTAATATTAATGAATAAACTCGAGTCAGCATTTTTTTCACTTTGAAATCTTGTTGACCATTTTTATTTTTTTATTTTGTGTTTTGTATTACAGTTGATATTCATTATTATATTAGTTTCAAATATACAATATAGTAATTAGACATTTATATAACTTACAAAGTGTTCCCCCCATTAAGTCTAGTATCCATTTGGGACCATATATATTTATTACAATATTGTTGACTATACTCTCTATTCTGTATTTTATATTCCTGTGACTATTTCATAACAGCTCATTTGTACTTAATCACTTTACCTTTTTTACCCAGCCCCCTAACCCCACTTCCATCTGGCAACCATCAGTTTGTTCTCTGGATCTATGAGTTTGTTTCTGTTTTGATTGTATGTTTATTTATTTATTATTTAGAGTCAATATATAAGTGAAATCACATGGTATTTTTATTTTCTATCTGACTTATTTTACTTAGCGTAATATGCTCTAGGTCTGTTCATATTGTGGCAAATAGTAAGATTTCATTCTTTTTTATGGCCAAATAATATTCCATTGTACATATGTACCACATCTTATTTATCCAACAGTCTATCAATGAACATTTAGATTGCTTCTATTTCTTGGCTACTATATATAAATCGTTTTTCTTTGTCTCTTGTTATAGCTTAGGTTTTAAAGTCTATTTTGTCTAAATATTGCTAATCCAGTTTTTTTCCCATTTTAATTTTCATAAAATATATATTTTTTTATCCATTTATTTTCAGTCTGTGTGTGTCTCAATCAAAGTGAGTCTCTTGTAGGCAGCATATGTGAGGGTCTTGTTTTCTTATCCACTCAACCACCCTATCTTTTGATTGGAACATTTAATTTATTTATATTTAAAGTAATTATTGATAGGTATGTAGTTATTGACATTTTATTATTAATATTTTAAAAATCTTTTTTTCTTCTTACAAATGTCCCTTTAACATTGTTTGTAATACTGGTTTGGTGGTAATGAACTCCTTTACCTTTCCCTTGACTGGGAAGCTCTTTATCTTTCCTTTCATTCTAAATAATAGCCTTATTGGATAGAGTAGCCTTGGTTGTAGGTCATATATTTTTTTTTTTTATTTCTTTAAATATTTTGTGCCCACCCTTCTGACCTGTGAAGTTTCTGTTAAGATATCTGCTGAAAGTCTTATGGAAGCACCCTTCTAGATAACAAACTGCTTTCCTCTTGTTACTTTTAAGATTCTCTGTTTGTCTTTACCCACTAGTTTTAATTATGATGTGTCTTACTGTGGGCCTCTTTGGCTTCATCTTATTTTGGATGCTCTGTGCTTTCTGGACTTGTATGTTTATTTACTTCACCAAGATAGAGAAGTTTTTAGTCATTATTTCTTAAAATAGGTCTGCAATCTCTTGTTCTCTCTCCCTTTTCCTGCTGGTACCCTTATGATACAATGTTATTATGCTCAAAGTTGTCCCAGAGGTCCCTTAAACCATTCTCATTTATTTTTCTTTTTGCAGTTTCAATTGGGTATTCTACTACCTTGTCTTCCTAATTGCTGATTTGATTCTCTGCTTCATCTAACTTGATGTTGATTACATCTAATGTATTCTTCATTCGGTGGTGCTCTGTTGTGATCTGAAGCTGGCCACTGGGTATGTCGGTTTTGGGGCCTCTTGAGAAGAGCTCCGGTGCAGGCCAAGGTCAACTGCTGCCTGTGCCAAGACCAGGGACCTGATAGGGGCAACATAGTCATCTGCAGCTGTTAGCTGCCTATGCTAAACTTGGAGGTGCTTGGGAGAGGCTATTCTGTGAACCAAGGCTAACTGCCACTAGTGTTGGAGTTGCTTAGCAAGAGGTACAGGACATGCTGAGGCCAGCCACTGCCTGTTTGGGGTTTGTGGGCCTTTGATATTTTAATAGGAAAGTCTTCAGTGTGGAGTGAGACTGACAGCTTATGAGAAACAGACACTGTAAGAGGTTTGGTCTGGTGTATGATATGAGTAGGGCAGATTCTCAGAGAATCATGAGGTTGGGGTGAGTTTGATGAAGACTCAGATTTGGTGCCTGCCCGAACCTGCAGACTGGGTAGGGGGAGAGCTTAACAAAATAACAATGACACCAGCACTTTAGTCCCCTCCAGCACTCCTCCAGCCCTCACCCTGAAGCCAAACAATTCAGTTTTTCCCTGTATATATTTGGTGCTTTTCCAGCTGCTGTCCCAGTATTTGAGCTCAAAGCCAGCAAGTCTGTCAGTAACTTCTTGCACAAGCCCTTTAAGAGGAATGCCAAGGAATCCAGCAGCCCTCCTTCTTTCCCAGACAAAATCCTCACTGATTTTTATACCTAGATGTGAGATCTGCTCTTCCTGGCATTAATTGTTTAGGCTGAGCAGCCTTCAATCCTCAGGGTGGACCCCCTTAGCTGAGATATCCCTCCTGATTAACTGCAATACATGAGTGTAGGACCAACCTGTTTCTCATCTCTGCCCCTCCTAACAGACTTGTTGTGGCTCTTCTTTATATCTTTAGTTAGAGGAGTTCTGTTCAGCTAGTCCTCAGGTAGTTCTCAAAGGTTGTTGTTCTATAACTTAGTTATATTTTTGATGTCTTTGTGGGAAAAGGTAAGTACATAGTTTACCAATTCTTCTATTTTCAATTGAAGTCTTAAAACTCAATTCTTAATGAGCAAATGTAAACCAGTGTTTGAGAGGGAAATGGAAACTGAATTCTCATGCAAATCTAGTATTGTATATCTTTGGCTCACTTAAAAAAAAGT
The DNA here is from genome assembly GCF_902729225.1 of Pteropus medius. NCBI lineage: Eukaryota > Metazoa > Chordata > Mammalia > Chiroptera > Pteropodidae > Pteropus > Pteropus medius. The sequence goes on from NW_024346771.1 coordinate 7,007,985, forward strand.
GGTATTGATTTAATTTGGTTAATAATTTTAAATAAGTAGAATTCTTGATTAAAATACTACAGCTCAAGGGAAAAAGTCATATTTTGAATAGAAAAATTATCAAGATCGAAGTCTTCCCCTGATTGAGGTGTTACTCTAGCCACCCTTTGTCAGCTAGTATATTGGTCATGTCAATAACTTAATTTTTTAGTAAACATGTGATCCAGTCCAAATATTCCTCTTTCTTACCATTGCCTACTCAGAAAAAAATTATCAGAAAGTCTCTACATGAAATTCAAAGAATACAGTCAACCCTTTATAACCACTAGTTTTACACCTATAGATTTAACCAACTACAGATGGAAAATATTTGAAAACTATATTATGTTGCCTCTGATGTGTATATGTAGTTAAGAGTTGTGTCTATATGGAACATGTACATACTTTTTTTGATAATTATTCCATAAATAATATAATATAGCAACTATGTACCTGGTATTTACACTGTATTAAGTATTATAAGCAATCTAGAGATGATTTAAATTATATGGAAAGGTGTACATAGGTCATATGCATATACCATATCCCCTTATATAATGAACTTGAACATTTCTAGATTTGAGTATCTGTGGGAGTTCTGGGAACAATTCCCTCCAGATACCAACAAACAACTGTATTAGAAATAGAAAAAAAACTTGAAGTTTATTTGGTCTATAACTAGTCATTCAACATTCTTCCAATCTCTTCTTCAACATTATCCAGATTTGTTTACATCACCTTGGTTCAAACCCACAAAGACATGAGGAGATAACTTCATCAGGACATAACATGTGTGGTTGGACTGATTTAAATGCTTCTAAATTGCTTAACCCTGCCCTTCTTTACAGTGCTGCTATTCTACGCCCCTAGATTCTAGCACAACTTGTAATATATGTTTTAACAACTGATAATTCTAATATATGGATATGTTATTATGTACCACATTATGTTTGTGTTTCATAGTCTAACCATAACCAGGCAGAATTTTCAAAACATAATTTCTTTAATAAACCTGTATTTTTTTCTGTATTGTCTTTAAAAGGTCAAGTTCCGAAGAGATCGCATTACTTCAGATAGATTTAGCTAATCCATATTTAATGGCAATGTTATATAAAATTATTCATACAAACACAATTTATTTTCATTCTGTCTATCTGAGTAACAAAACCATCATCCGTCTTTATAAACTATTCCTAAGTCCACAGAATTAGATTGTTGCCATCAACATTGGTAGTGAGGGAAGTAGGAGAAAGAATCTGATTTCCTCAAATTGGGGGAATCTCTAAAAATCTCTTAAAAATAGTACTGTTTGATACTGTTTGATTAAATTTTCTGCTCAATTGAGACAATGCATTTTTAAATATATTTCTCTTTGGTAGGTTGCCCAGTGGTTTTGAAGAATTCATGAGTCCATTTGCCATCTTAATCTGAGAAACCAAGTAAAGATTCAGAAAAAAGAGTAGGTGACAATTTCCAACACAACAAATTAATAACTGTGACTTTGGACAAGAAACCAAATCTTCCAAGTTTCACTTTTTTTCATATGGAAAGTAAGTTGATTTTACAAGAATATTTGTTTGGATGAAAATAGATTTAAAAAATGCATACAAACCATGCAATCAATTCAAGGGCTACATCAAGACAGATTAAAACACACATTACCAGGATATTTTATGTTGAATAGTTCATTTTTTTTAGTTATTTAAGGAACAAATGTTTCAATAAAATATCTCTTATTTTCCTTAAAACTTATCTTATTCCTCGTGACCTGTCATATATCTGAAGAAACTGAACAGATTGGGGGAAAGCATTTAGATGACAAGAAATTTTGATCAAGTCATTTTAGAAACTGTATGACCATTTTAGAATTTTTAGTACCGAATGAGATGAGCAACACACACCTTCATCCAACTAACTTCTTATTTCACTCCTGACTCACACCATAATTTTTAGTACATTTTGAAGTTGGACAGGGTAGAGTCACAGTTAGGGCAGTGCTCAAGGGTAGCACTGGATTGCATACTTTGAAAGCTGATGATAATTTGCCTCTCTGAAGACACATATGGAGAATGGAAGTTCATCATCCATCCTTCCAGAGCAACTGAAAACATAAAAGAAAGGTTTACCAGGTTTACTCATCCAGCTCCCTCTCCTGTTTCACATCTCATGTTCAGAATGATGCTATAGTTTTCACAATAGTGAAGAAGCAGATTAAAATATATGCTGCTTTCAAAGAAAATTTGAGATAATGAAAAGATAAGTGTATACCACCTTTAATCTGCTACACCTTTAAGGAGCAAGGGTTAGTCTTCCAGGCATGAACTGAATCAATAGGATAGATTGCTAACTCCAGAGATAATATTTTGTGCCAGAACTATGAACTTTACTATAATATAGTGAAGGACAGCAGAATATCCCACCCAAAAATATGCCATTTTGTCATGAGAGTTATTTTGAATGAAAGGCACTCAAAAAGCAGCAGATACAAGAAGATTATTCTAATCTCTCTTTTTTTTTCCCCTGAAATTGGGAGATAAGACTTCTATATGAGTCTATGGCCATGCCACCCTGAATGTGAATGATCTCACATGATTTTGGAAGCTAAGAAGGGTTGGGCCTGGTTAATACTTAGATGGGAGACCACCTAAAAATACCAGGTGCTGTATGTATTTAAAAAAAAAAAAAAAAACTCCTATGTGAAATATTACCTTCCTGAACCAGGAGAAAAGAAACATTTTTGACAGGGAATCAAATCTAAGAAAATTCTGCACAAACAGGACGTTAAATAATTTTGATTTTTGTCCGGCCTCTCCATATATTTTTGTTACTTTTTCAGAATTGCCTCTTTTTGTTCAACCTCGCACAAAATAATTTAGATTTTGCAACTTCTTTAGGTCTTCATTTCTTTATGAGGGCTCTCATGTCATGTAAAACATATTAAATAAATTTGTATGTTTTTCTTGTGCTAATCTTTCTAATGTCAATTTAATTTTTCATGCCCAACTGAAAGCCTGTTGAAGGTAGAAGTCAAATTTTTGCCTCCTCTACAATAATCCCTCATAGTTGAAATTATGTTTCTGCTTCTACCACTGTTCTGAACTTGTTCTCTGGCTAAGGATTCCTGAATTATCTTATTCTTTATTTTCATGAAGCCAGGAAAAATTCATTTTGTATTTAGATAGGCAACATATTTTTGATGTTGGGAGACAAGAAAGAATAAATCAAAATGATAAAGTAAACAATATTTACTGAATATCTTCTATGTGCCAGTGACCACACTAAGTCCTTTACATTTACATTCTCACTTAATTTTAAGAATATTGTTAAAAATAATCATTATTTATTCTTTTAGTACATGAAGAAACAAAGACCTTAAAGAGGTTGAACACTTGTTAAATACATAAAGTTGGAAAATAAAAAAAACTGAAATTAATATTTATGTGTAATTATCTCCAAATCCCTATGCTTTTTATAATTATTTGCTACCTTTCCAGAAAAAAAAAAATATACTGCTTATTAAAGCAGAAAGACATGAAGTGCATTTAGATAAGTTTTCATCAAAAATGATAAAAATATCAAATCTCTATTGTCTAAAATATGAAGCTTTGGTTATCTGAGAAACTAATGTGTATGGAACACACCATTCTCTATCACTGCTGGATAGATGAGGCATTGCTATAATTGAAGAACTGAATAAATTGATTGATGAATCACCAAATGTCACATATGAACTTGTTTTTGAAACAGGACTATTCTGTTTGATAAAGGTTCATATTAACTGGATTTGACATCTATAAATAGTCATTTCAGCTAGTTCTAGTTTAAAAGGATGAATTCAACAATGACAACATTGAAAGCATGTTTGCATCTATACAGTTCTATGCTTAATTGTATGCTTATTTAGATTCAATTAAAGCTAATTAAAACAAAGACTTTCACATTCCTAGCTGAAATGTTGTCAAAATCAACACAGCAGTGTATCTGGAAGATAAAAACAGCATTCCTTGAGATGTGATTTGATTAAAAGTACACATCTAAAGCAGAAATTGTCACATAATAAAGATAATTGAAAATAAATTAACAAAATACAAAGGAAAAAGGGTAAAGTGAAGAACAATTGGGAAAGTGAAAATAATAACAATTATATATTAATCCTAATGAATCTGAAATCTCTATCTCTTGGTATCTCTTTCTCCCCAAATTTCTCCAAATTGTAAGGGCTTAGAAATATACTTATAAAATAATATTTTTTCAATATGGAATGCACACTTAAAATATTCTAATGTGTTTATGGTGAAAGTAATATTCTCGTAGGCTGCTTGCGGTTTTGTAAATTGGAGCGAATATCTTAGATATAATTTAAATAGATAGATGATAGATAAATAGAGATGTAAATACTTAAAATATTTATTCCCCAAAATTCTACTTCTGAAAAGCTATGCGAGACACAAAATTATTTATAATTAACATTATTTATAATTATAAAATTTTAAAACATTCTAAATGTTTCACTTATACTATTCTTAAAGAGTATATATAAGCAAGAAGGTTATTAAAACAAAGTGTGACTAAATGTTAATTTTATATGTATACACACACAACACATACAACATAGGCTAAAAAAACTAAATAAAAAATGTATTTAAAAAGCTATAAACTACAATCTGATGTTAACATTGTAATTTGGGATAATATTTTTAATTTATATTTTCAATATCTAAATTTAACTAAATAAAAATGTATTTCTCTTATAGTAAGGAAGAAAAAACATCTTATTTACCCCTAATTTCTCTAGTCATCTGAGAAAGTCATTCATTCATTCATTCATTCATTCACACTTATATGTGAGGAGAACTTATTATGGGTTTATTGTTATATTATAAGCAAGAGTGAATAAGGAATACAGAAAGTTAATAACTCTTGTTCTGCATTATCTTACCATCCATTCATGACTGTGTTTACAAAATGCAAAAACATGGTATTAATCAGATAAGTACAAAATTAGATTAAACTTGTTGTTAGAATGCTGACTTTTGTTCTCCGAAATTTAGATTTTAGGAAAAATGAAACAAAAAAATATTGTGCTGGTCAACATAGAATTGTCGAGTTTTATTTTGAAATGTACAAAGATAACATTAAATTCTTTATATATACACTTTTAATGCAAAGCCATTTATTATCAAATTTCCTTAATTGATATAAAATTTAATAAAATACTTGTCTTTTGGTAAAATCTTTTAAATTAGAAATTTATATTTAACATGATACACCAAGAATAATTCAAATGACTTACTTTCTCTAGTACTTTATGTTGATGACGTTTATTTACAAAACCTTGTTTCACATGGAAACAATGTTCTCATCACTACCTTCATTTGGTGTAGTCTGAGCTAGTTGTTTCAGGCCATTCATGTCTAAGTCTGAACATTTTGAGACTCTAACTTTTCAAATCAAAATAGTTTTTTCCTAAAGAGATTCTATTTTTTTAAATGTCATTTTCAACATTTAAGAACCATATAATTGCCATCACTATGCCATCTTCGTCCTCCTCATCAACACTATCATCTTCATCATCATCATCATCATGTTATTTATTGCATTTTTTGCATCATGAATTATACTAAAATGATTTACAGAGATTTTAATGTATTAATTATCATCACTCACAGATAAGTAGCAAAGTCTTAGAAGAGTTGTCTAAGGTAATATTGCAAATAAATATCAGAGGTCTCCAGAATACTGACACTAGACCTTGCTTTATACTTGTACTTTAGAGAAATAGGAGCAAGATCAGGCTGAATACATTTTCTACCTCACTTAGCTCATGTATCTATTGTGACATTAAAGCAACATAGTTCCCATGAAGCAGTAAAATATAGATTAATGTGAAATATAAAGATAATTAAACATATTCTCATTAATTAATTACCTCAGGGGTAAATTGCTGAAATTTATGTTGTAATGAAATGTGTGTAAATATATGTGGAGGAAAGAGATGTATTGTAAAAAAGCAATTATAAAACTTTTTGAGCTAGGTCCAGTGAAGAGGGCAGAGTAGGTAAATTCTGTGCTGATCTCCTTTCATAACCACATCAAATTTTCAACTAAACTACAGAACAGCCATCATTGGAATTCATCTAAAGTCTAGCTGAACAACAGTCCTACAACTCGGGACACACAGAAGAGGCACCTCAAGACTGGTAGGAGGGGCAGAGATGTGGAACAAGCTGATCCCATACCAGCATGTGACTATTGAAAATAGAGAAGGATATCTCAGCTACAGATGTCCTCCTAGAGGAGGGAAGGGTCCCAGCCCCACACAGCGCTCCCAAGCCCAGGGTTCCAGTACTGGGAAGAGAAGTACCCATAACTTCTGGTTGTTAAAACCAGCATAGATTGTGGCTGAGTAAGATGGAGGGCACTGAAGTTGTAGAGCTTTCTCTCAAGGGACTTACTCGCTGACAGACTCACTCTGAGCTCTAGCGCTGAGGCGGCAACTTGGAAGGTGCCAGGACAATCCGGGGAAAAGTTGAATTGTCTGGCTTCGGGTAGAAAAATGGAGGGGCAGCTTTCTTCTAGACAGAAATGCTAGTGGAAGCCATTGTTTCTTTATTGAACCCTGCTCCCTCCTAGTGTGCAGACACAGGTGGTTACCATATCTTAATCTTCATCAACCTGGCTAACTCTGGTCACTCCTCCCTGGAGATTCCCTGAGACCCTGCCCTAATCAATTGACCAGCCTTCCCAAGCCAGTTACAGAGGGTTTTTCATACAAGTGGCCTGTTTTGGCCCATGCAGCAGACTTTTCCAAAATCTCTCAAAAATTTAAAAAATGAAAACAAGCAGCATTAGGCCTCAGCATGGCTTGTACCTCTTGCTGAGCAACCCCAAGCCCAGCACTAGTGGCATCCAGGCTTGGTTCACAGCTTGGCCTCTTGAGGCACATCTAAGTCCAGCATGAGTAATGGCCACTTGCAGATTGCTTGGTGAGTTTCACCAGGTGTTCCCCAGCAGAGCACAGGCTGTGGCTGAATTTGGCCTCTGATGCATTTTCTCTCAGGAGGCCCTGGACTGGCATGCCCAGTGACCAGCTTTAGAATGAGCGATAATATCATCCACTGCAGTATTCAATGATTACACAACCAGTCTGGTGACTGGGCAGACACCAGAGCCCTGTTAAAGCAAATTCTGCTCTGTAGGGTCAGTCCTCCACCAGCGAGTTCTCACCATCAGTCAGCCTGAGGGTCAATCCCTCCCATTAATGTGCAAAGAGCAAACAAGATCCAACTACAACAGGAGGGTACACACAATCCATATGAGGGACACACTTGAAGCACTCAGCTCAGGTGACCAGAAAAGATTGCTACTAGGCCCCACAGGACATCCGCTACATAATGCCACTCTACTAAGTCTAGGAGACATAGCGGTTCTACCTAATACATAGAAATAAACACAGGAAGGCAGCCAAAATGGGGGACAAAGAAATATGCCTCAAGTTAAAAAAAACAGAACAAAATTCCAGAAAAATGGAGAAAAGCAATATATCAGCTGCAGAGTTAAAAAAACTGGTTATAAGGATGCTCAATAAAGTTAAGAGAAGAATAAAGGAACTCAGAATTTTAACAAAGAGAAAGAAAACATCAAAAAAGAGTTAGAAATGAAGGATACTATAACTAAAATAAAGAATACATTAGAGGGAATCAACAGTTGATTACATGAAACAGAGGATGGAATTAGCTATTTGTAAGAGATAAGGTAACAGAAAACACCCAAATAGAAAATAGACAAGAAAAAGTAATTCAAAAAATATTGATAGTTTAAAGAGCCTCTGGGACAACATTAAGGGTCCCAACATTTGTATCATAGAGTATCGGAAAAAGAAAGAGAGTACAAGAAATTGATAACTTATTTGAAGAAATAATGATGAAAAACTTCCCTAACCTGGCAAAAAAATAAAAATAAAATAAACATACAAGCTCAAGAAATGCAGAGTTCAAACAGGATGAACCCAAAGAGGTCCACACCAAGACACATCATAACTAAAATGCCTTAAGTTAAAAACAAGCAGAGAATCTCAAAAACAGCGAGAAATAAAACAATTAGTTACTTATAAGAAAGTTCACATAAGACTGTCAGCTAATTTCTCAACAGATACTTTGCAAGCCTGAAGGGATTGGCATAAAATATTCATAGTAATAAAAAGCAGTGACCTACAACAAAGACTACTCTACCCAGCAAAGTTAACATTTAGAATTGGAGGACAGATAAATAGCTTCCCAAACAAACAAACAAACAAAAAAGCTAAAGAAGTTTATCAATATCAAACCATTATTACAAAAAAAAATGTTAGAGGTACTTCTTTAAAAAAAAGAAAAAATATTAAAAATATGAACAATAAAATGGCAATAACTACATCATGTCAACAACTACTTTAAATGTAAATGGATCAAGAATCCAATCAAAAGATAAGGTGACTAAATTGATAAGAAAACAAGATCCTCACATATGCTGTCTACAAGAGACACACGTTAGATTGATAGACACACACAGACTGAAGGTAAAGGGAAAGAAAATATATTTCATCAAAATGGAAAAAAAAAAATAGCTAGGGTATTAATACTTATACCAGACAAAATAGCCTTTAAAGCAAAGGCTATAACAAGAGACATGAAGGACCCAGCAATACCAATTTTTTTGGGTATATGAATAAACCTGAAACACTACTTCCAAAGGGACACATGAACTCATAGGTTCATTGCAGCATAATTTACAATAGTCAAGATATAAAGGCAACCTGGGTGTCCATCAATGGATAAATGGATAAAGAAGATGTGATACACATACACGATAGAATATTACTCAGCCATAAAAATGATGAAATCTCGCCACCTGCAACAGCTTGGATTGTCCTATAAGGTATTATGCTTAGTGGAATAAGTCAGACAGAGAAAGACAAATGCCATATGATTTCACTTACATTTGAAATCTGAAAAACAAAATAAACAAACAAAACAAAAATATTCATAGATACAGAAAATATTTTGATGGTTGCCCAATGGGAGGGAGGTGGAGGGGGTAAGTTAAAAGGAGAAGGTATTAAGTACAAATTGATTATTACAAAATAGTCATGGGGAGGTAAATTATATCATAAGGAATGTATTCAATAGTATTGTAATAACTATGTATGGCATCAGATGATTACCAAATTTATAGGGATTATCACTTTGTAAATTATATAAAGTTCTAATCACCATGTCGTATACATGAAAATAATATAATATTGTATGACAAGTGTACTAAAAAATAGAAAAAATATTTTTAAAAAGACAAAAAAATACTTTTTGAACATGGACAAATTTTGTTGTCTATTATTAAATCATAATGCTCTTTGTTCTGAGATATAAAGCCTTTTTGTTTTCAAAATCTTCCCCAAATCTTTAAAATTCGCTCGAACTCTGAAAGTTGAGAAGAAAACCTTTCTATAATCTGTAATCTTTTAGTAATCCAAGAATCCATGATCTTATCAAATTTTACCACATAAGCTTATGTGAATATACTGATGAGAAACTGAAATTTTCACAACAGCTATATTAACTTGAAGTATTAGTTCAAGCATAATTAATAAGCAGGAGTTATTCATTTTACTTTAGGTTTTATTAGAAAATATAGATCTGTTTAAATTCATTTTAATATAATCACATTTCTTATCATGATATGATTTTTACTCATGAAAAATATAAAAACACCTTTTGTTTTATCATGTGAGTGTAAAGATGCCAATTCCTCTATCTTTGACTGGCATACCAAATATTTTAGGATAGTATCTGAAATTATCTCCTTTTTTTATAAAAGTTTTATTTTAAAAAAATTTGTTATTTGTCCTGCTGTACAAGTTCTCCCCATAAGAAGTAGCCACTTGCCCTTTGGGTTAATATAACACAGTTTTGAAATTTATTTGATATGCGACAACAGTGTTTTTGTTACAAAATATGATTATTTTGACTCTATTTGTACCCAAAGGCTAGGATGCTTTCCAAGATGCTTTGAAGGTGTTTGGCAAATTATCGCTCTATTAAAATGGCTCTATATTTTCCATCTGAAGTTTTGTTGTGATGGATATACAGTTTTACACACAGTTTTACATAAAACTAGAGATTCAGTTTTACAGACTGAAATAAAGCTGTAAAATTACCCGTAGAATTAAGTATATAAGTCTTAATAATGTATTGTCATGGTTTGGATCCATTTTGTCTTATCCTTCATAAATTTCTTTCAAGTTGAGATGAAACACTTTAGAAAACTTAAAAACATAAAAACAAAATGGGCAAATTGCAAAGCCACTTTAGAGTCCTTTGGCAGAACATATCTTTGCTCCACTACCTAATGTCCAATATCTTTATAATAACTATAACTTAAATCTGTTAAACAATACATTTTGTCTAAAAATCTTCATATATCCTTTCATTTGACCCTCATATTAAAGCCAGGAATGGCAAAGCCAGTTCTCTTCCCTTCTGACAGTTGAGAAAACATATGTGCAAGAAGTTTATTTACCCAAAATCACAAAGCTAACAAGTTTTAATGTACAATTTCAGTTTCCTTTATTTTTCATCTCTGTGTTTACTGACTAACATTACTTAGCCCTTGGGTCCTAGTAATTACTGCCAGTAATAGCAATTAGTGAAGACGATTACTATATTTATTAGGCAACTGCTTAATTATAGACTGCATATGCATTGCCTCATTTAAATCTCACAACTAGATAGCATTGATACTATGATCTATGAATTACACATGAGGAAATCATATGACACATTTGTAGGTTCACCTCTATTACCTCTATCATTAGCAATCACTTACAAGCAGAGGTGTGTTAATTCTGTTGTGACTTTATGTATAACAATCGGTATAGTGTTACATGTCTGTTAAATGAAGATTGATATTTTATTCTGTGGAAACCACAGTGGTTAAACCAATAAATAGAGTTTATTAACTAAATTAATTCTTAATTACAGAGAGCTCACCATTATAGAATAGTAATGTTTTCTATAGAATACAGATATATAAAGTGTCCTATGGTCATTATTAAGCTCTGATATTTCCCATTTTCTAAACACATTGTATTTAAAAACAAAGCAAAACACACAATAAATTTGTTGTTTTTCCTCGGATTAGGGAAATTCACTTGGGAAATGAATGCTGGTTATTACTCTTTGTAATGCAGGTGCCATTCATTTACATTCCCTTAAGGATTCCAGGTGTTTTTGTCTCAGTGTTTGTTATGCTGAAAATGAAACCCAGCCAATTGTGCAAGAAAGAAGATAAACTTTTTGAACACTGCTATTACATATTTCAAGTAGACAGACAAGCCATTCTCACAGACATGGACCTGTAGTTAACCTTACCCTGTGTATTTTCTTGTAAAGGGATAAAACAATTCCAGAGAATGACTAGGAGGGAGTTTCCAGCAATTCTGAATCCTGAATCTTTTTGCTGGAAATTTGTTGGAGGCTGTCATACATCTGTTAAGTCAAACACATTTTGTGAAATTTAGAAAGAGAAAAAAAACTACATCACTTTTAATATGGGAAACTTTTCTCTCAATTTGCTTCTCCTTTTACATACATATATACATACACACATACATACATACATACATACACACATATACATGGAGAAGAAAACAAGAAACTGTAAAAGATTATTTGAAGAGTAATATGCAAAACCTACTAAACTGTGATGAAATATTTGAACCTACAAATCCAAAACATGCAATAAACTCTAAGTAGGAACACCCAAAGAGATACATAATCAAATAAACGACAGATAAGGACAAGGAAATATTATGATAACATCTAGAGAGGAAAACCTTGTTATACAGAAGAGATTATCAATTCGATAATAAACTGATTTCTCATAAGAAACCTTAGAAATAAAAAGGCAATGGGATGATCTGTTTAAAGTTCTAAAAAGAAGAAAACAAAACAAAATAAAACAATTTTATATATAACAAAACTGTCCTTGGGAGTAGGGGTAAAACAAAATATTCCAAGATAAATACAAGCTGAAGGAGTCTATTACCAATAGGTCTGCTTATAAGAAATATAAGAGAATCTTTTAATTTGAAATAAAAGGATACTAGGAAGTAACTCTGAAATATGAAAATATAAAATCCCCAGCAAAGGTAAATACATGGGCAAATATAAAAACCACTATTGTTTTAAATATGGTTTGTCACTCCACTTTCTCTTCCTGCTAAATTTTAATGACAAATATATAAAAATATTTATATGTCTCCAGGTATGTGATATATACAGATATAATTTGTGACATTAATACAAAGAAAAGGGGACAAAGTATTACAGATATATAGCTCTTGTTTGAGGTTGAACTTAAGTTACTATCAATTCAAATTACATAGTTTTAATTAGAATGTTATATGTAATTCCCATGGTAACCACACAGAAAATATCTACAGAATATTCATGAAAGGCAATGAAGCTGTAGCAACCAAGTAAATGTGTAACCACGAGAAAGCCACATTTAATATAACAAGTTATGGTGTGGCATTTTTACTTACCTTTAGCCTAACCCCAACCCAGAAAGAAGACACCCAGTTCCTGGCTCCTTCCTCAAGACGGAAATAAAGAAATGAAATTTGCTTACATGTTCTTGTTTATTTAAGAGATACCTGGGAGACTGGTCTCTCTCTCCTAAATTAGAACACTGATGGGAATATTGTCAGTTTGAGTATTAGGATGGCATCCACTGAATGCAGTAAAAAGCAGTGAGACACATAAGAACTGCAAGGGGACTGCATATACATGAATGTCTGAGGGCAAGAGAATATGAGCAGAGAAATATAATAGACCAGCTGAGACTCTGAGAAGAAGCAAGGGTAACACTGTTAGAAAAATTAAGACATTGAAAAACAGCATTGCATACAAGGGAACTAAAAAAAAAAAAAAAAAAAAAATACAAGAACAGATTTAAAAATAAACATCCTCAGAAAAAGTTTGAAAGGACCCTAGCTGATTAGCGAAGGCCAGATTGAAAAGACTGGAAGAAGTGTTTGATTTTTCAAATGTTCAGTTTTCTACAATATCACAAGGTGAACAAAGAAACAGAGAAGCAAAACCTATTCAAACAAACAAAATAAATTTCCAGAAACTAACTCTAAGAGAATTCATACATCTGACTCAATAAGAAATTTGAAACAATTATCCTAAATATGCTCGATACGCTAGAGAGAGAAAATCCTTAAACATAAACAGGAACAAAACATATACACAAAATAAAAATATAAACAGACAGAAATTATTTTTAAAAATAAAATTCTAGAGCTGAAAGACACAATAACTAAATTGAAAAATTCTCCAGAGAAGTTCAACAGCAGGATAGGTCAGTTAGAATTAAAAATCCAGGAAATGAACTTAAGTTATTTGAAATAATTGAGTCTGAGGAGCAAAAAGAAAAAAAAAAAAAGAAAAAAGAAAGAAAATACACAGGAGCCTAGGGAACTTGAGACGCTTATCAAGTAGACCTAATATATATATATATAGGATCCCAAGGAAAAAAAAAAAAAAAAAAAGAGGGTGGAAGGGGCAGATAACTTATTGAAAATATAATCAAGAATTTCCCAAATTTGAAGAAAGACAAAAACAAATATAAGAAGGTACCAAAATTCAAATAGGGAAAAGCACAAAGTACTCATACCTAGTTAATTTACATGTAAAATATCCAGCTGATTTCTCAGCAGAAACATTGCAGGGTACAATGCAATTTAATGAAATATTTAAAGCGCTAAAAGAAAAAGTGACAGAAAACCAATAATTCCATATCTAGCAAAAATGTTTTTCAAAAGTTATAGATGATTTGAGACTTTCTTGGATAAATAAAACCTGAGGGAATTTGTTACCTGCTTTCTGCTGAAGAGAGAACTTAAGTTGAAACGAAAGATATAGACGGTACCTAGACACCATGTGAATATATAAAATTCTCTGATAAAATTTATAAACAAATATAAAACCTATATTAGTGTAAGTTTTTAATTTTACTTTTTATTCTTTCATAGAATTTAAAAGACAAAATATACAATACAATTTCAGATCCATTTTAAGGGGCACAAAATATATAAAGATGTAATTATGACATAAATAAAAAGGTAGATTTTTTTACATAATTGAAGTTAAATTGTTACAAATTATAGTAGATTTATATAACTTTAGGATGTTTTATATAATTCTCATTATAGCCACAAAGAAAATATATGTGAGGATATCACAAAAAATAATCTGAGCACAAAGAAAGACAAAAAATAGAAGATAAGAAAAAACAAAAAATCTATGACATAAAAAAACCAAAAACATAGTAACAACAGTAAATACTTCCCTATCATCAATTATGTTAAATTATAAGTGGATTGAACTTTCCAATCAGTAGGAATATATTACCAGAGTGAATATGAAAAAAATAAATAAATAAAAACGGATTCAATTCTATACTACATAAAAGAAACTCACTTTCGATATTAGGACAAGCACAGGTTGTAAATGAAATGATGACAAAAATATATTTTATGCAAATTGTAACCAAAATAAAACATTGGTGACTATATTAAGATTTAACAAAAAAACTATAAATAAAAAAAACTCTCATAAATGACAAATTCAAATTTGATATAATGATGAAAAGACTATTTATTTAAAAGATAAGTTATAATTATATGGGCACCAAACATCAGCGCTCCCAAATATATGATACATTGACGAAACTGAAAGTAGATATAGACAGCCCTGCAATACTAGTAGAAGTCTTCAATATCCTACTTTCAATAATGGATAGAACTACAGAAGTGCAATAAGGAAACACGGACATCAACAAAACTATACATCAATTGAACCTAAAAGACATTTATGGAACTTTCAACATCAGTAGATTACATATTTTTCTCAAATTCATGTGAAATATTTTTGTGATAGATCATATGAGTTGTCATAAAACAATTCTTAATACATGTAAAAACATTGAATTGAAATAAAGTATCTTTCCAATCACAATGAAATTAAATTATAAATCAATAATAAAACTGAAAATCCAAAAAAAAATGAAAATTAACATAACCTTAAATAACTGATGGTTCAAAAGAGAAAGCATAAATAAATTTAAAATATTTTTGAGAAAAGTGAGTATGAAAACACAACATAGCAAAATTTATTGGATGCGGTGAAAGCAGTGCTGATAAGGAAAATTTATAGTTGTAAATGCTTTCAGTAAAAGAAAAGAAATATCTCAAACCAACAATTTGAATTTTTACCTTAAGAAACCAGAAACGAATGAACAAACTAAATCCAAAGTTAGTAAAAGAAAGGAAATAATACATAGTAAAGCAGAGATAAACAAAATAGAGAACAGGAAAAAATACCAGATAAAATAAACAAAACTAAAAGTTGAAAAAAAGATTGGAAAAGATTGAAAAAAACTGATGAACTTTAAGATAAACTAAGAAAATAAGACTCAAATAAGTAAAATAATAAATTAAAAGAGAAAACTATAGATAATTTTACAGAATTAAAAAATGTAAAATAATATTCTACTACAATGAAAAATTTTATGATCTAAATGAAATTGGTAAATTTCTAGAAAAAAATAACATACCAAGACCGAATTATGAATTAAAAGAAAATCTGACAGACCTATAACTAGTAAGGAGGTTGAGTCAGTAATCAAAACCTCTCAAACAATAAAAAACTGAGGATCAGAAGTCTTTACTGGCAAATTCTATCGAACATTTAAAGAGGATTAAACAATAATTCTTCCAAAAATTTTAAGAAGAAAAAAAACTGTCAAATATATTCTATAAAGTCAGCATTTGTCCAATGTCATATCCTTGACGATTATTAATGCAAAATCTACAACAAAATACTAATAAAGAGAATTCAACTGTACATTAATAGAATTATACACCATAACTGTGATTTGTTACTGTAAAGTAAGGATGGTTCAACATGAAAATTAATCAGTGTAAAAACTGCATTAACAGAATGAAGAAAAAATAATAAAAAAACCATGATATTTTTATTTTAATTAAAATATTTTTTAAAAAGTAGTTGATGTTGTAAAAGAATTTGAAAAAATAATAACCTTTCATGACAAAAACACTCAATAAAATAGTCGTAGAAGGAAAATACCTCATTTATTAAGTCCACAGATAATATCATACTCAATAATGAAAGACTGAAAGATTTTTTTTCTAAAATGAGGAACAAAACAAGGACATCCACTTTTACCATTTCTATTCAAGCACTGAAGTCCTAGTCTGAGCAAAGAGGCAAGAAAAAAAAATAAAGGCACTTGAATGGGAAAAGAAAAAGTAAAATAATTTCTGTTCTCAGCAACATGATCATATATGTAGAAAACACTAGAGAATCCACAAAATACTGTTAGAGCTAATTTAAAATGCAGCTAAGTTGCCCAATTCAAAATTAATACACAAAAACCAATCGTTAGTCTTTAGACTAACAATGTACCATTTGAAGATGAATTAAGAAAACAATTACTTTTAATATAGAATCACAAGGAATAAAATACTTAGAAAAAATTGTACTAAAGAGATTATTATTTGTACACTGAAAACTATGAATGACACTAAAATAAGGTAAAAAGATGTAAATGAATGTGGTCTTCCCATGTATACAGAAAGGAGATAATATTGGTGTGATGTCAATGTTATCCAAATATTACACATATTTAATGTAATCCTAACAAAAATTCAAATGATGTCTTCCTGAGAAATAGAAAAGTTCATCCTAATGGAATTTATCCATCAAGGGACCATGAATAACAAAAACAATCTTGAAAAGTAAAAACAAAGTTAGAGGTCTCATATCTTTTGATTTCAAAACTCATTAGCAATCTGTGGTAATCAAAATAGTGTGGTACTGGCATAAAGGCAAACATACAGATCAATGAAGTAAAATAGAAGCCATAAATAAACTATTGAATATATGGACAAATGATTTTCAACAAGAATGTCAAAACTTTTCACCAGAAAATGACAAGCAAATGCTGGGAAAACTGAATGTCTACATGCAAATTAATAAAGGAAGAACTTTATCTTAACACCATATACAAAAATTAATCCAAAATGGATCAAAAACCTAAATCTAACTCCTAAAAATATAAACTCTTAAAGGAAACCATAGAATAAAAACTTCATGACATTGGCTATGGCATTGATTTATTGGATATGTCACAAAAAGAACCCAGGAAAAAATAAATAGAAAAATTTCACTACATAAAATTTAAAACTTCCTATGTATCAAATAATGCAATCAACAGAGTGAAAAGGCAACTCATAATATGGGAGAAACATTTGTAAATCATGTATATGATAAGTAGTTAATATGTAGAATATGTAAAGAACTCTTTTGTTTTACCAAAAAAATTTTTTTAAATGAGCAAAATATTTCAATGGACAATTCTCAAAGAAGACAGACAAATGACCCAAAAGCAAAGAAGATAATGCTCAACATCACCGATCATTGGGGAAATGTAAATAACACTACAACGAGCTATCACCTGACACACATTAGAATGGCCATTACCAAGAAAAATAAACAGAACATAAATATTGGCAAGAATCTGGTGAAACTGGAACCCTTATGCTTTGGGATATAACATGGTGCAGCCACTATAGAAAATGATGTAGTGATTCTTCAGAAAATTAAAAATAGAATTAATATATGATTCTGCTATTTTATCCTGAGAATATATCTAAAAGATTTGAAAGCAGGATCAAAAAGAAATATTTGCACACTCGTGTCTGTAGCAGCATTATTCATAATAACATAAAGGTGGAAATAACACAAGTGCCCACCAGCTGTTGAGTAGAAGAACAAAATGTGGTATATACATACAATGAAATATTATTCAACATTAAAAAAGATGAAATGGGATGGACTGGGTTGAGATAAAATGAGACAGAGGGTGGGAACAGGGAAGAAAGGGAGAGAGAGAGAGCAAAGAAGGAAGAGAGGGAGAAGGGGAGAGGAAATAGGGAGAGAGGCGAGAAAAATGAAAGAACGTGAGAGAGACACACACACACCTGGCTTGAATCTTAATTAGGCTTTACATTATATATAAGTTTGTTAGAAAGTTATTTGAAATTTCTCAACCTCATTTTCTGTTTTTTAAAATATCTAGTTTTTAAGTTTGCTTAAATTTGAAATTAAAATCAATATGCAATTTATCTTCATTCTAACAAACAAAATCAATTGTTTCAAAAAAATTTTGTGATAACTTACAAATATAAAATAACAGCACTATAAAAGCATATATTAATGTGTTTTTAAGATTATACATGGCTTGATACAGGGACTATATTTTATACTTTCTTCTGTTATTTGATATGCATTAGTGCAATTGATATAGCTATTATTATTATTATTAGGTGTTTTGAATTATATTTAAACTTTTTTGAAATTGATTCAGATTAGTTTACTAAATTTTACTAACTGAAACAAAAAGAGGTTTAGGGATAAACCAGAGAATTCAAACTATTGTAACCTTATCTGTTTATAACTTGTAGTTTAATAAATGATATTATTTTACATTAAAAAAATCTTCAAGAAGTTTCTGGTCTCTACCAAGTTATGTGACCACTAAAAGTGAAACTTCCCAAAGATGAACAGTAAAATAATTTAAATATTCCTAAGACTAGTACTATGATTTATGATTGTCACTGAAAAAAAATATATGTATAGACTATATCTACCAAATTTCAAAAGCGCTGAATCCATTGAGAACCTAGAAAAAATAGAATAATATTTTTAGCAGCCTCCAAATAAGAACCTCTGTATGGTAACCGTGGTGAATAGTTTGCCAGCAGCAACCAGAGCTAAAACTATATCTAATATGTCGATGGTGTTTTAGTTATTCTTTATTTTAATTCAGGCATGATTGCCCAAATTCTTATTGAAGCAAACTCATTTCTAATATTTGCATCTTTTTCCTGGAATGGTTTAGATTTTTATTGCCACTGTTTACACAAAATGTACTGTAATATAAATGACTTTCATAAAAATTGCCAACTTCTAACCACCTGCTGTGTACTCACAGCAGTAGCAGCAATTCTGCTTCTGCAAAATTATATTGAATTGCAATATCTACTGTCAGATTCACAAATTGTTCTCTTAGGTTATGTGGTTTGTTGGAATGAGACCCTATTTACTAATCCTCCTTTGCTGTCTCTCAGTCTTCCCAGCATTACTTGCTTTGATTAATTTCACCGAAGCTTGGAACAAACAAAAGTGGAATCCTGTTTGGCAATCCCATTTCCCTGCAGTTCATATGGAGGCAGCAACTGAAAAGTGTAAGGCTTCGAAAGTTTGCAGATGGAAATAGATCCAATGACAGAAAGTTCAGTGTGGAATGGAAGTGCCCTTCTGCCAGTTCAGTCTTTCCTGCGCCATATTGTCAGTGATGTCTCACTGCAGCATTTGGAGTTGTGCTGGAGCTGATAGACTAGGGTGTCATAAAAAAGGGGGTTAGGAGGCCCCCCAATTAATCTGGTGTGAGGAGCACCTGTATGGATAGCATACACTTTAGGTACTGAGACACGTTGCTCTCATTTGGAGGAAATGATAAGAAAAGAATACAGGATGGGTGGTTTTGTTGTTTTTTCCAGCGAAAACTCTAAAATACAAATCCTTCAATTAAGGACCACATAGCAGCAGTTAAACTGTATATGCTCAAAGAGATCCAATAATAGTTAATATAAATTGTTTATGGAATTCAAGAATATGTGCCTAGTTGTATGTGGGGTAATCACTGGGAACTGTGGACAACTGGGACAACTGGATAGTGCATGCCTTATTTAAAAGATGTATCTGCTTCTCAGTTCCTGCCCATCATTTCCACACTAGAGTCTGCATTCCAGATCCATTAGTGTTTTTTTTTTTAATGAAATGTCAGAAGTTTTATATTTTGTATAAAATACACCAGAATTCCAATCCAGAGAGCAAGACGACTTGGGTGACATACCTAGAGAGTAGAGTTTTCATAGCACAGAACGGAAGAGAGAACAACAAAGAATTTTTTTTTTTTCTGAATTAGACAGAGTGGAGCAATCAGCAATAAATAAAACAGTACCTATTGCTTTCTCATTTCTTTAAATAATTCTGTGTACTTTCAGTCTCCGCATTACCACATTTCATGTTTATTTCTCAGTTAACATCATAATTTTGACCCAAGAAATTACTTTCTTCTTCTATAGGCATAAATATCATTTGGATCTTAGAATGTTACCCTTTCCAGGTTTCTTCTACTCCTATTGGCTATCCTCAATCTACTATATTGGATGTTCCTTTCAAGATTCAGTTTCATCTTTCATATTTTCTGTCACTCAAGGCTCATAGCCTTGTATATTACCTATATACACATAGCCTCAAATTTATACCTACCTTTACCGATTATACCACAAATGCTAAGCTGTTAATCATTTATCTACTCAAAAATTCTGTTGGTTATCTCCAATGATAATCTCAAACTTAACTGTTCCAAACTAGCCTTTAATTTTTATCTAAAGATGTTGTACCTAGTTTTTAGCATTTTACTAAATGGCATCTCATGCACACGCGCATGCTCACGCGTGTGCGCGCGCGCGCGCGCGCACACACACACACACACACACACACACACACACACATATACACACACTCATTTTCTGTGTCTCCCCACTGGAAGGTAAGCAACATGAGACAGATAGATTTAAGCCATATCCCTAATAGCATTTCATACCAAAATACTCCAATCTCCTGTCATCCCACTGCTTCTCTTTATTGTTCAAAATTTAACTTGCTTCACCTTTATTGATGTGAGGTATATTACCTCCTCTTAGAGATAAATAAATGTTTATTTGTTCCTACACTAAATATGTTTCTATCATTGATGCCAAAATTCTTTGTATTTCTTTATGTTTCTAACCCAACAATATGGCATGTTGACCTAGTCTATTTTAGGCAATCAATACTTTTTGTCAAGTGAATGATGTTGCAGATATGTGGCTAAAACATCTGCTGATAACACAAGCAAACACAAGAAGCAAAGAATTCAAGTCATACAACGATTCTGATGGATGGAGATAGCTACCTGGAAGGTGACACATAAGGCAGAGAAAATTCAGCAAGACAGAGTCAAGGACTGATCTGTGGAGTCTGTCCTGAGCCTGAAGTTAAAAAAGAAAGACAAACATAACGAACTTTTCTATTCCTTCACTGTATCTCCCCCTAGACTTTTATAACAGAAAAGATCATTATTTGAGGCAATTGCCTCTTGTAATAACCAGACTACTGAAATGCTTCTGTATTAATTATTACTCCCTTAAAATAAACCCTGAGTGGCATCTGTCCACCTCAGTATTCAAAATTAACAAAGAAATGTTAGTGCAGTATAGGAGAAAAAACATGAACTTTGACCAATAATATTTGGCCTGAAATGTCAGTTTAGCTACTTCCTAATTGTTGAATTTGAAAAAGTTGATTAAAACCTCTATACTTCAGTTCTCTTTTCATAAAAAGAAGGATAATGATAATTACTAATAGATTTGCTCTGAGCATTAACTAAAATCATGCATACAAATAGCCTATTGTGAAGAAAGTACTACACAATTTAACAAATTAAACCAGAATTTACTGCTCAGTATGCTCTATAATCATGTGAATGATCACCTGGCTTGGCTCTTCCCACACATGGAACATCCACTGACCTTGAGAGCATGATAGTCTACTCATGTAAATCTAAGTCATCTATTCCACTGTTTTTTTCTATGTACCTATTATGTGCCAAGTACATGATCCAGGATGCTGGAGACATGAGAAGAGGCTCGGTCACAACTTAAAAATCTCAGAAACCCGTGAACAGCACACATAAATACATATACATAAATACCTCATATACGGTAAAATTTATTTTCTAATTATTGACTGTCATATGAAATAAATACGGTAATACTTATATCTGTTACATAAAATTAATAATATATTGTATTTTATTAATTTCTTTCATGCCAGGAAATATGTTAACAGCAAAAGATGTGTAAGTCACAGGTATTAGGATGAAGACACTGATTTAAATTTTCTCCCATAAAATTGGTAGCATTAAAATGTTATCTTTACCTGTGTCTCAATATTTCATTATGATGAAATAAAGAAATGACTGAAAAGGAAATTACCTGTGACAATATAATGAGGCTAATTCAATAATGATACCCTTCCATGAAAAATGTTTACATTCTCATCCTTGAAATCTATGGATATATTGCTGTACATAGCAGAAAAGACTTTGTGGATGTGATTAAATTAAGGATATTCAGATGAATAGACTACCCTGAATTATTAAGTTGGCTCAATGTAATCATAAGCATCCTTATAAGAAGGAGACAACCATGTCGGAGACAGAGAAAGCATTATGATAACGGAAACAGTGATCAGAGAGACAGAGATTGATTTACAGATGCTACCCTTCAAGGCTGAAGATGGAAGAAGTGACCAGGAGTCAAGAAATGTAGGTAGCCTAGAGAAGGTGTAAAAGACAAGATGTATTATCCCCTAGAACTTCCAGAAGGAACGGAACTCTTCAGACATCTCAGTTTTAGCGCTCTGAAACCATTTCAGATTTCTGATCTCCAGTATTGTAAGATAATCAATTATGTTGTTTAATTCACTAAGTTTGTGTTAATTTATTATAGCAGGAATAAGACACTAATGCAGGTATACTTGGGGCTCGTCAGTAAATTATATACTTTAAGACATTAAAATATTAAAAATTATAAGAAACATGCTAAATGGTGAAACATAGTGAAGAAAGCAGCAACCAAGTACTAAGTGGAATGAATAGAGAAAGACCCATACCTACACCAAGATTAACCAGAAGATCCTACAAATATCCAAGGAAATCAGAACCGTTAAAAAAAAGAGAGAGAGAGAGAAAGAGAACAAGGGAAGGAGAAATGAAAAGAGGGAGGGAGATAGAAAGAGAGAAACAATTGATGTTAAATTTTTCATTAACAATCTTGGATGCCAGAAATAAATAAAGTAGCCTTCAAAATTCTTGAGAGAAAATACTTTTTTGTACATAAGTTTCAATATCATCACAAAATATTAACCTTGGTAGGGCAAAGATAAAGTCATTTTTCAAACTAGTAGAGATTCACAAAATATATTTTCCATGTGCACTTTCTAAAGAAATTGCTATACCCTGGTCAAAAACACAACACAACACAACAAAATAAAACAACTGAAAACAAAGAGAAAGGTAGACATGGACATGGACAATGAAAGAGTGCAACTTCTCGAAAAGTCCATCTGGAGAGAAGTGAGGCTTAGAAAACAGTACAAATTGGATCAGGAGTTCATTGACTCTGATAAGAAAGTGTCCAGCAAGAGATAGAATTCAAATGTGTAACAAGAATATGATGGTCTGCAATAATACAGTAAGAATGATGTAGTATTTCTCTAACAAAATTTGATTTAAAAAATAGAAACTCTAGTAAAAAAGCTAAACTGTTTAAGAAATGGACAATCTGAGAATAAAGCAAACCACAGCAACCTACATAGGGAAAAGGCAAGAGTTATAACGGATACAGAGCAGACATTCTAAACAGTTGACAGAACTTGGGGAAATGAAGCAGGGGAAGAAAGTATAAGTAAAGTTTTAGATTTCTGTTACATTTACGTTGGCAGGTAATAATCTAAAAATATACCTCAAAGAAAAATGTAAACTCTCTAAAAGAAAAAAAAATGTATTTTTGTGTATGATTTAAATTCATTATAATTATAAAAATTTAAAAATAATACTTAAAATATCTGGAAAAGTGGAATGGAAGGGCAATGTAAATGAACTAAATATCCATTCTTTTATTCTATATCAGTAAATATCATTTAAGTTTGATGAAAAAATAATTATATATGAGAATGTAGAATTGTAATAGTGACATTAAGATTAAAGAACAGAAATGGTGAAATGTGGTGGTCTCTGAGGAATGGCAAAGGGTAGAATAGGAAGGTAGCCTAATTTTTTCCTCCTTTTTATAAATCATGCTTATTAAAATGCTCTGAATTGATAAGAATTATTCTCATGATGGGTTCAAATGGTGATTTTCATTCACTGATGTCATGAACTCATTTTTCTTGTGCTCTACCTAATATCTTTCTCCCTTTGCTTCACACTAACAAATCCTTTCCCAACCCCCCAACTCACTTCTTATACCCAATTCAGAAACAAATGAATCAGATTTGCTATTGCTGTCTAATGAGACATAATTAAGTCTTATTTGGGTCAAGAGGTGAAACCTCTGTTAACATTTATCACTTGCCCATCACCACTTCCTTTTCCTCTGCTGGAAATACACATTAGAAAGTAAAGAAAAACAAGTCTTCTTGTAAACACAAGGGAATGCATAGTAGAAAAATACATGTAAAAAATCACAGAGAAGAAAAATAGAAGAAACTTGAGTAGCTGATGGTGTCATGAAATTTCTGTGTTCCCTCTGCATTTGCTGTATCGGAGTTTATTACATTAGAAAATAAGTGCTCTACTGTTTAATGAAGATTAACAAAAATTCTTATCTGATGAATTGAATCATGAAGAAGTTTGCAAAGATATACATGTAAAAACAGAGTAAATAAATGTATTCTTAAAATAATACCATTCTCGCATGCTTTCTAATAAATTTTCTTACACTGAGAATATGGGCTGGCAAGAAAAGAAGAAAAGAAATAAAGAAAAAAAAAAGAAAGAAAATATGGGCTGGCATTTGACTAAGCACAAGGAAATTTTCTATATCCATAAGAAACATTGCCCAATGCCTTATCATCACCAAGTGTCATAATGAAAAAAAAAAAGTAGAAAGTTATGTTTTGTCAAAAAAAATTCTCAAAATTTCTCAAAAAAAAATTATATGAACTAGTTTATTCCGTTGCTACAAAAATATCTCTAGGAGGAACCATTCCAACACCATGCAGCATCCTTGGATTGAATGAGATAGCATAAATACAGGAATTAAGGAGAAAAGCTCCATCTGGATGAAGCAAATGAGGCAAAGATATGTCTTCAAAACGTGAGATAGGAAAATGCAACTGTTTTTTTTTTCCCACTCACAGTATGGTCTAGCACAAACTATTTGTCAATTTTCATGGCATTCTGCTATACTTGAAGAATATGATTCCTCCACTTCGCTAATTTTCTGAAATTTCAATATCTATTCAGAGTATGGAGTTTGGAAGTCTGATGATCATTGGTATCTGTAAACTCCAACTGAAGCAGACAGGAAGACTAGCTGGCTTCAAAATCTTCCCAATGAGTTCTTCTTCCAGAATCTACAGCACAGGAGCATTCTACTAAGATATAAATCTACTTACCAACAGGAGGCTGAGAATTTTTGTTCCATTGTATAAAATCCAAAAGTCTTTGCTTAGCATTACAATGTCCAACGTGGTACTAAACCATTTTTCTCACTTTATTTTTTTCCAATTTAATCAAGATAGTCTCATTATCCTAGAATATCCTATATATTTATACCCCTGTGTCTTTGTTTTGAAAGTTATCACCACCTGGATCCTTTTCCTTTTACTTCAGCCTGATCAAGTGCCATTTTCCTTTTATGACTTGAATTAAATTCCACAAAGATCATGTAACACTGAGATTAGTAATCATTTTTTTTTTTAATACACTACCATTTTGGAATATCAACTAGTATCAGACACTGGGCTTGTCACAGGGACTCAAAGAGGAGTAGGTACTTATACTTCCAATTATGAAAAAATATTTTATAGCATCCTTACCGAAAACAACTAGAAAACCTATAATAATAATTATTAAAATTTAGTGAAGTGTAACAGAATTGTTTCAATATGAGTTTACATTTCTTGCCTGCAGGGTCTCACTTCAATTATATATAGTGTGCTTAATTTATAATAATGGAATCCTACACTCCTACTCAATATTAGATCTAATAAAGGATTTAATTTTACAAGAAAAGAGATATGGGAGCAGGTTTACAATCATAGGAACCAATGGTCATATCACTACTCAGAATCTGCCATGGGATGGAGTTTTGAGCTGATATGCTAAAAATATAGTTGAAGCATTCACTCAGAAGCAAAATCCCAAGAGGATGATGCCATCCTTCAAAACATAATAAAAGCACTGAATCAAACAACCAAAGCAAAAACAAAAACTATCACTATGCCAGCCATATATTTTTTAACAGCTTAATTGAGAAATATTTCACATGCCATAAAATTCAGCTGAGTCTACAATTCAATATGTTTTAGTATAGTCATAAAATTGTGCATCCATCACCATACTCAATTTATAATATTTTCATTACACCAAAGATAAATCCTACACTCCTTAGCCATTATCCCTCAATTCCTTCATTTTCCAGTGTCTGAGCAATCACTAATTTCTTTTTGGTCTCTACATATTTGCTTACTCTGAATATTTCTTATCAATTAAATCATATTTTTTGTGGTGTTTATGACTAGCTTCTTTATCTTAGCATGTTTTCCAGGTTCATCCATGTTACAGTATGTATCAGTACTTCATATTTTTTATCTAATAATATTTTATATTATGGTATACCATATTTTATTTATTCATTCATCAGATGATGTACATTAAGGTTTGTTCCAATTTTTGGTTCTTATGAATAATGCTTCTATGAACATGTGTGTACAAGTTGTTTTGTGTATGTGAACACATTTTCAGTTCTCTTGAGTGTATATCTAGGAGTTGAATTGCTGAATCATATAGTAGCATGATGTTGAACCATTTGAAGAATTGCCAGAGAATTTTATAGAGCGGTTGCACCATTTTATATTCTTACCAGAAGTATATGTTTGTTCTAATTTTTCCACATCCTTGCCAATACATTTTCTGTGTTTTTGATTTTATAATTATAATGCTAATAGATGTGAAATGTCATCTTATTGCAGTTTTGATTTGCAGTTTCCTAGTAACTAATGAAGTTGAGTATTACTCTGTGTCTTTATTGCCTTTTGCATATCTTCTTTGAAGAAATGTCTCCTTAGATACTTTGTTCATTTTTAAAATTAAACTATTTACCTAACATTTTTGAGTTGTATTAGTTTTTCATATATTCTAGAAACAAGTCCTTGATCAGATATATAATTTCAAAAATTTTCTCTCATTCAGTGCTTTGTCTTTTAATAGTATTGATGGTGTGCTTTAAGCACAGTAGATTTTAATTATGATAAAGTCCTATTTTTCTGTTTTATGGGGTTTTTTTTGTATTTTTGATATCATATCTAAAAAAGCAAAACAAACAAACAAACAATGTTGCCTTAATCAAGGTCACAAAGATTGACACCTGTGTTTTCTTGTTAGAGTTTTTACATCGGGGTCTCTGATATGTTTTGAGTTAAATTTTCTGTATAAAAATAGGAGTACAACTAATTTTTTTTGCATATGAATATCAAGCACCATTTCTGGAAAAAAACTATTTTTTCTCCATATAATTATCTCAACACCCTTCTCCGAACACAACTGACATAAATGAGAGAATTTATTTCTGGGCTTTCTATTCTATTACAATGATCTATGTGCCTACCCTAATGCCAGTGTTACATTATTTTGACTATCGTATCTTTGTAGTGAGTTTTGAATTTGGGAAGTGTAAGCCCTTTAACTTGTTCCTCATTTCCAAGACTGTCTTAGAGAATTTGAATTTCTAGATAAATTTTAGGACTAGCTTGTATATTTCTGTAAGGAAGTCAACTTTAAATTTTATTTCTTTTTATTTTTTAAATCAATTTATTTTTATGGTGACATTGGTTAACAAAATTTGATGTTTCAGCTATACATTTTAACAGTAAGGCAAATATATATTTACATTGTGTGTTCACCTCCCATAGTTAGATTTCTTTCTGTCACCATATATTTGACCCTTTTTACCCCATATACTTCCCACCTCCCCCTTCTCTCCTTATTCTCTGGTAACCACTAGTCTATCATCCATGTCCATGAGTCTCTGTTTGTTTGTCCTGTTCATTTGTTACTTTTAGGTTTATATCCCACATATAAGTGATATCATGTGATTTTCTACTCTTTCTATCTGGCTTATTTCTCTTAGTATGATTATCTTGAGGTCCATCCATGTTGTCGCAAATGGCAGTATTTTATCTCTTCTTATAGCTGAATAATATTCTATTGTATATATGTACCACAGCCTCTTTATCCAATCATCTATCAAAGGACACTTTTCTAAAATCTCCACAGCTATCTTGTATTAGTTGTTATATCTGGTGTGTGGTCCACTTCTTGCAAAGTAGAATTCCTACTGCAGAGCATTATGATCAGACAATGTGAGTGGTATGATTTCAACCCTCTTATATTTACTGAGGCTAGTTTTGTGTCCCAGCATGTGGTCAATTCTTGAGAATACACCATGTGCACTAGAGAAGAATGTATAAGCAGCTGTTTTGAGATGAACGGCTCTGAAAACGTCATTTATGTACATTTGGTCTAATGTGTCATTTAAAGATGTTATTTCCTTATTGATTTTCTGTTTGGATGATCTGTCCATATCTGACAGTGAGGTATTTAGTCCCCTACTATGATAGTATTTTGGTCTGTTTCTCCCGTTAGTTCTGTTAGTAATTGCTTTACATATTTTGGAGATCCCTGATTAGGAGCATAGATATTCATAAGTGTTATATCTTCTTGGTGTATGATTTTCTTTATCATTATGAAGTGTTCCTCAGTATTTTTCTTTACATTTTTTATTTTGAAATCTATTTCATCTGATATTAGTGCCACTAATTCTGCTTTTCTCTGAATGCCATTTGCTCGAAATATCATTATCCACCCTTTTGCTTTTAGTCTATATTTGTCCTTGGAACAGAGATGTGTCTCCTGGAGACAGCATATGGTTGAGTTTTCTTATTTGATACAATCTACAACTCTGTGACTTTTTATTGGTGAGTTCAGTCCATTTACATTTAGAGTGATTATTGAAATATGAGGTCTTCTCATAGCTATTTTATTTTTTACTTTCTGGTAGCTTGGTGTTTTTGTTGCTTCCTTATCCTTGTATTTCTGATTTTTTAATTTTGGTTGGGCTCTGTGAGTTTGCCCTCTGGCTCTTATTTTATGTTACATACTTCAGTTCTGAATCTTTGATGTGCAGTTACCATTATGAATATGTAAAGGATAGTGTTTTATATATATATATATATACATATGCATATATACAATATATACACACACATACACAATCGTCTATTTTCTGTGTGTGCCTTATCTACGTTCCCCTTTGCGAATTTGAATCTTTGAATCCTCCCTTTTACAGTCATTGTTGTCTCAATTTGTCCCTATGTATGCTGAACATTCATTACTATCTTGCAATAGCAAATCTCTTCTTATTATTTAAGCTTATAATGCCCAGTTCTTAGTAAGGGTTGCACTCCTCTGCTTCTATCTTCCTGCTAGTCACCTTACTCCTAATTATGGGTTTGTTTGTTTTTTTTTTTGTCATTTGTTTTAGGTGAGCTGACCCCTTTCAGTATTTCCTTTAATGCAGGCCTCATAATGTAGAATTCCCTCAATTTTTGTATGTTTGGAAAGATTTTTATTGCTTCTTCATATCTAAAGGAGAGCTTAGCTGAATACATTATTCTTGGCTGGTAGTTTCTTTCATTTAATAGTTTGAATATTTGATTCCACTTCTTTCATGCTTGTAAGGTTTGTGCTAAGAAATCCAATGATAATCTACTGGATTTTTCTTTATAGATTATCATTTTTTCTCAGGCTGCCTGAGAATTCTTTCTTTGTCATTGATTTTTGATAATTTTAATATAATGTGTCTTTGAGAAGTCCTTTTTAGGTTCAGATAATTGGATGTTCTGTTGACTTCTTGAATTCTAAGCTCCAGCTCATTCCTTAGATTTGGGAAATTCTTGTAAATTATTTGTCTGAAAATGCTTTCTAATCCCTCCTCCTTTTCCTCCTCTTCAAGAATTCCCATTATTCTTATGTTACCTCTCCTAATGGTATCAGCTAGTCCTTGTGTTTCTCTTTCATTATTTTTCATTCTTTGTTTTCTCTCTTCTTCCTTCTGATTTATTTCTAGATTTCTGTCTTTGATATTACTGATCCTTTCCTCCATTTGGTCAACTCTATTTCTCAAGCCTGTTATTTCATTTTTTTTTCATCTCTTGCAGTGTGTTCTTTATCTCCACATGTTCTGGTTCTTTTTGAGGGTTTCAATCTCCTTGCTAAAGAACTCATTCTGCCCATCTAATTTTTTTTCAGTTCCTGAAATTGCTGATATGAATTGTTTTGGATCTCATTCAGTTTTTTCAGAAGTACCATCCTGAATTCTGTCATTTAAGGTGCATATATCTTGTCTGTAAGCTTATTTTCTGAAGATTTTCTCTTTCTTTCTCAGATGCCTTGTCAAATTGGTTGTTCATGGTGTTTAATGGATTATTTCTCTGCCTGGGCATTAATGTAAGTGTATTCTGCTTTTTCTCCAGAAAGATTTATTATATAAAGGTCTCTCTTTAGCTTGTTGCAAAGAAGGCATTTTTCTTTTGGTTTCCAGTAGGTGGCATCTATTCTCTTGGATCTACTTTATATAAAATCTCGATAGTGCCTTATTTTTCCTTATAGACTATTAAATCATGCTTGCTACCGTCAGTCAGTCCCTGTCAGTGTTAGCGACAGTTTCGGTAGTGTTTGCTCAGATTCCCTTGGGGCTCCATTGTGTTCAGTCTTGAAGGATATGTGGGGAGGACCCTCTGGGTTCAGGAATGGGGGCTGAGGCTCAGCCTTGATTTTGTAACATGCTTGTAAAAATCAATTGTTTTTTCTCTGCTGTTCTTGTTTCTCTGTCATCTCCACTTCTCTACTTTCTGCCTTGATCTCTAGGCACTGTCACCGGCCTCATAGAGCTCACAGCTCTCCCAGGCAGGGATGTTCAGGGAAATTCCTGCACCTTCTCCTCTCCCCCTCTTCCTACAGGGAACTTTGGTTGCAAGAGGCACCTTCTTTGTTTCTCCCAGTCTACTGCCTGACACCTGGAGTTCTGACCTGTGGTAGCTCTTATGTGCAGATCTCATGCTCAGATGTGCTGGTGTGAAGTTTGGGTGTTTTTTGCTGAGTTTTAGATGTTTAGCTTATTGTTGTTTCAAGGGGAGAGATCTGAGAACATTTCTCACTCTACCACATTTCTGATGTCTTAGCTTTTATTTTAATAGGGATGACATTGAAAACGAAGGCAGTGTCATTTTATTAACAATATGAAATCTTCCAATCCATGAATGTGAAATGTCTTTCCATTTGTTTTGATAGTCTTTGATTTCTTTCAACATGTTCTCTAAGTTTTAGAATAAAAGTTTTGTGTTACTTTGTTAAATATATTCTTAAGTATTTCATTCTTTTTGATACTATTTAAAATAAATTTTTTTTAAATTTTCTTTTGTTTTGCTCTGTGCAGAAATATAATTGATGTTCACATATTAATCTTTTAAATTTAATGAAGTATTGATTAACTGTTTCATTAGTTTTAATAGTTCTTGCTAGAATCCTTAATATTTATATGTGACAGATTAGGCCATTTGCAAACAGATAGTTTTACTTTGTCTTTTCTAATTTAGATAAATTTAATTTCCTTTTCTCGTCAAATTTCTCTAATTAGAAATTCTACTATAATTTTCATTAGAAGTACGAGAACAGAGATTCTTGTCTTGTTCCTGAAATTACGGGGAATACATTCAGTCTTTCACCATTAAGTAAGAATACTAACTGAGTTTTTCAAAGATATCCCTTATCAAACTGAGAAAGTTCCCATCTATATTGCTCATTTTTTGTGTGTTTTTTCATGAAATGATTTTTCAGTCATTTATTTATTCTGCATTCTTTAAGATAATAATAATGTGATTTTTCTTTTTATTCTATAAATCTGTTATTGCATTAATTGACTTTTTTGATGTTGAGCAAACTGGCATTTCTAAAATAAATTCTACTTTATCTTTGCGTACAATTCTCTTTATAAGTCTTATATTCAGTTGATAGCATTTTGTTGAGGATTTATGCAACCATATTCATAAAAGATAATAGTCGGTAATTGTCTTTACTTATAATATCTTCTTCTGACTTTGGTATCAGAGTAATACTGGCCTCATTGAATGAATTGGAAAATAATTCCTTCTATGCTATTTTCTAGAAAAGTTTAAGTATTGATATGAACCCTTTTAAAAATATTTAACTGAATTTACCAATAAAGCCCTCTGATCTGGGGTTTTTCTCTGGGGAAAGTTATTTGATTACTGATTTAATCTCTTTATTACTCTGCATAATCTCTGTATTTTAAGATTTCCTATTTACTTTTTAGTCAATTTGGACATTTGTATATTTCTAAGAATTTACAAATTTTATCTGAGTTATATAATATGTTACTATACAAACTTATTTCTGAAAGGTTGATAGTAATTTTCTTCTTTCATATCTGATTTTGGTAACGAGTTCTTTCTCCTTTTGTTGGTCAATGCAGCTAAATATTTATTAATTTTGCTGACCTTAAAGAATCCTTTTTGGTTTTGTTTTCTATATTGCTTTTCTATTGTCTATTTTATCAGTTTCTGCTGTAATTCTTATTTTTTTGCTTTTTCCCCCCTCTGCTTCCTTTGAGTTTATTCTGCTCTTCTTTTTCAAGGATTATGAGTATAAGTATGGTGGTTGATTTGAGATCTTTCTTCTTTTTCAATAGTGAGTAATTTATACCTATAAATTTACCTCTAAGACTGTTATAGCTGCAACCAATACATCATAGTATGTTATATCTTCATTTTCACTTATCTCAAAGTATCTTCCTGTAATTTTTTGTTGTTGTCGTTTCTCTGGTTTTTTAACACTGTGTTGTTTAATTTCCACATATTTGTGAATTTCAAACTTTTTCACTTTTATGAATGTGTAAGTTATCACTATTTTCATCAGAAAACATATTGTACCACTTTAGTCTTTTAAATATACTGAGGCTTGTTTTTTGGCCTAGTATATGGTCTAAGCTTATGAATGTTCTGTGTGAGCTCAGGAAGAATGTGTGGCTTACTGTTGCTGGATGGAGTGTTCTTTGTATATCTGTTAGGTATAGTTTTTTTGTAACTACCAGATTTGATTGGCATTTATAAAAAAATCAATCTTTATAATGAATTTTTTTTTTTACTTTATAGCCTATTGTGGCTGATATTTGAATAACCACACAGGTTTATATGGTTGCTGTTTGCAAGATATATCTCTGTTCATTCTTTAAACACTATCCTCTTGGTATCTTTGTATTTAAAGTATGTGTCCTGTTGACAGCATATTGTTTTCTTAATCCAATCTGACGATTTAATGTTAATTTGGATATGGTTAAATTTACATCTTGCGTTTTTCTTCTATTTTTTATATACCTCACATTTTTCTTTTTTTAATATGTAGATATTTTATTTTTCAATTACAGTTGGCATACAATTCTGTATTAATTTCAGGTGTTCAACATAGTGATTAGACATGTATATAACTTACAAAGTGATCACCCCAATAAATCTATTACCCATCTGACACCATATATCAGTGATTCCCAACCTTTTTGGCACCAGGTATCAGTGCTCCTTTGAGAATCTAATGCCTGATGATCTGAGGTGGAGCTGAGAAGCTGATGCTAGCATTAGGGAGCAGTTGCAAATACAGATGAAGCTTTGCTCACTCACCCGCTGCTCACTTCCTGCTGTGCGGCTGGTTCCTAACAGGCCGCTAACTGATACTGGTCCATCACTCTGGTATTGGAGACTCCTGCAATACATAGATTTTACAATATTATTGACTATATTATTTATACTGCACTTTATATTCCCATGACTATTTTGTAACTACCAATTTGTATTTTTTTTATCCTTCACCTTTTACTCACTCCCAAACCCCTTACCATCTGGCAATCATCAAAAATTTCTCTGCATCTATGAGTTTGTTTCTGTTTCTGTTTTGTTTGTTTGTTTATTTTGTTCTTTAGATTCCACATGTAAGAGAAATCATATGACATTTGTCTTCTGTCTTAATCCACTCAGCATAATACCTTCCAGGTCCACCAATGTTAATTTGGATTATATTCCAATGTATATATGTACCACTTCTTCTTTACCCATTCATTCCTTGATGGCCATCAAGGTTGCCTCCATATCTTGGTTATTGTAAAAATGCTGCAATGAACATTAGAATTCACATGTCCCGTCAAAGTAGTGTTTTCGGCTTTCGGTTTTTAAATAAATACCCATAAGTGAGATTACTGGATCATGGTTTTTTTGTTTTGTTTTTTGTTTTTTGGTTTCTTATAGCCTTTGTTTTAAAGACTATTTTGTCTGGTATAAGTATTGCTACCCTAGCTTTTAGTTTGTTTGTTTGTTTGTTTTCATTTGATGAAATATCTTTCTTCATTTTTTTACTTTCAGTGTTTGTCTTTCAATCTAAAATGAGTCTCTTGTAAGCAGCATATATAAGGGTTTTGTTTTCCTATTCATTCACTCACCCTATCTGTTGATTGGAGCATTTAAAACATTTACATTTAAAGTAATTGTCGATAGATATATAGTCATTGCCATTTTATTATTCATATTTTCGATCTTTTTTTTTCCCCCTTCTTCTTCTTCTTAAAAAAGTCCCTCTAATATTTCTTGTAATACTATTTGGTCCTGATGAACTCTTTTAGCTTTTTCTTGTCTGGGAAACTATTTATCTGTCCTTCGATTCTAAATAATAGCTTTTCTGGGTAGAGTAGTCTTTGCTGTAGGCCCTTGTTTTTCATCACTGAATATTTCCTGCCAATCTCTTCTGGTTTGCAAAGTTTCTGTTGAGAAATCTGCTGCCAGTCTGATGGGAACTTCCTTACAGGAAGCAGGCCAGGAGTGGGGAGGTTCAACAAAGAAAGAAATGATTCTACCAGCATTTCTGTCTGGAATAAAGCTGCTCCTCCATCACTCTCCTTAAAGTCAGACAATTCGACTTCATTCTTTATGTCTCTGGCACCTTTCAAGGTGTAATCCCAGTACTGGAGCTCAGAGCAAGTGAGTCCATGAGTAAGTCCTCACGCAAGCCCTTTAAGAAGAACATCTGCAACTCTTGCTGCCCTCTATCTCACTCAGCCACAATCTCCACTGGTTTTCACAGCCAGAAGTTGTGGGTACTTCTCTTCCTGGCGCTGGAACCCTGGGCTATTGAGCCCAGTGTGGGGCCAGGACCCCTAGCTCTTCTCAGGGACCTTTGCAGCTGAGATATGCCTTCTGACTCTTAACAATGTCTGTACCCCTCCTACGAATCTTGAAATGGCCACTTCTGTGTCCCAAGTTGTAGAATTTCTTTAGCTAGACTTCAGGCAAGTCTCAGTGATTGTTGTTCTGTAGTTTAGTTGGAATTTTGATGTTGTAAGAGGAGGCAAACACAGAGTTTACTTACTCTGCCATTTTGATCGGAACTCCATCTCACATCTTTTCTATTTCTCCTTTACAACCTTCCTTTACATTAAGTGTAACATTTAATTCCTTTAATTTTTGTTAACGTTTTTATAGTTACTTTCTTAGATGTTACCTTATGTTTTATATATATATTTTAAGTTACCAGAATCAAGTTCATATTTAGCATAAATTAATTATAGTGAGACATAGCAATATAACTGTTTCCCCCTTTTTGTATTAATATCAGTATTTGTATTGCACTTATATATCTTACAAACCTAACAGGACATTGTTTTCATTGTTATGTCATATAATTTCATATTGATTACAGAAGATGAGGAAAGGAATGAGAGCAAGTATATATTCATATAATTTATTATATTTGCTTCTTATTTATTTTTTTCTGGACTTTTTCATCTGTTTATATGGGTTCAAGTTATAAACACTATGAATTTCTTTCCTCGATAAAATTTTATGTTCCTCTATTTCCATTGTGCAGTTACTGTCAGTATAGACACAATGATACAATTATATACATCTTATTTCTAAAAATCACTTAATTTGCTTTAATTTTTAATTGTAGTAAAATTTATATAACATAAAATGTGTCATGTTCACCATTTTTGATTTTACAGTTTAGTAGTTTTAAATATGTTGACATTGTTGTCCAACCAATCTCTAGGATACGTTTAATCTTTTATAACTGAAAGTGTATATCATTAAACAACTGCTATCTGTTTCTCTCTCTCCCAAGTTCCTGTAAACCATCATTCTATTTTCTGTCTCTACAAAATTTTTGAATACTTTTGTATTCATTTAATTGGAATCATATAGTATTTTATTTTTGTGACTGCCTTATTTCACTTTATACATTGTTCTCATGGTTCATCCATATTGCATCATGTGTCATAATTTCCTTCTTTTTAAGGCTGAATAATATTCCATTGTATATATAGACTACTTTCTGTTTATCCATCCATCAATAAGCCCTTGCGTTCCTTTTACCTTTTAGTCATTGTGAATAATGTTGCTATAAACATCAATATACAAATATCTGTCCAAGACCCTTCTTGCAATCATTTTGGGTATAAATTCAGATGTAAAGTTACTGGAACATGTGCTAATTCTATTTTTCATTATTTGAGAAAACTCCACACAGTTTTTCATAATGGTTGCACCATTTTACATTCCTACTAACAATGCACAAAGACTACACTTTCTTCACATCTTCACCAACACTCATTATTTTCTGTTTTTTTTCTGTTTGTTTGTTTTGGATAATAACCATCCTAATGTGTATGTGATGGTACCACATTGTTGTTTTAATTTACATTTCCTTAATGATTAGTGATTTTAAACATATTTTAAAGTGATTGTTAGGCATTTGCATTTCACTATGGGAAAATTGTTTATTCCAGTCCTTTGTTCATTTTGTAACGGGTTGGTTGATGTTTCATGTTGAGTTGTAGGAGTTCTTTATTTTGAATATTAATCCATATCAGATAGACTATTTGAAACATTTTGTTTCTTCCCATAGGTTGACTTTATACTTCATTGATTGTATCATTTGATGCACAGTTTTTAACTTTGGTGTACTCTTTGGTGTACTCTTGAGGTTATATTCAATAAGTCATTACCAAATCCAACATCATAAAGCTTTTCCTCTAAAAATTCTTTTGAAAGTTTTCTACTTTTAGTAGTTACGTTGAGGTTTTAGACCATTTTTGAGTTAATTTTTGTATATGAAGTAAGGTATCAACTTTTTTTTTTATATTTGAATATCCAGATTCTCCAGCATTATTTGTTGAAAAGACTGTCATTTTCTTATTAAATGGTTTTGATACCCTTGTTGAAAGTTATTTCACCATATCTAATAGGATTATACAATTAATTTTTAAATCAGTTAAGAAAGAAGAAAAATATTCATTATACTGTCTTTTTTAATTACAAAATTACTTTTACTGGTGCTCATTGATTATTTTTAGATTCAGATTTGCATCTAGGCTTATTTATTTTCAGCCTATAGAATTTCCGTTATTGTTTATTATAAGGCAGATCTGCTAACAATGAGTGCTCCTAATATTCATTGATTCAGAAAAATCTTTATTTCAAAGACTCTTTTAGCTATTAATCTAGGCATGTCAGTAGCCTCTGAACTCAGCTTGCTTTTTCAGTGTGGAAACTCTAAACTACGTATGAGATTGGGGGAAGCTGGGATTTGTTTTCCAGTATTCTTAGCCTCCTGCATGTGGGGTAAAGGCTTTCCACAGATATGGGTTCAGGTTTGGTGGGGGAAGAGAATCTCTGAACTTTTGTCCGCATTTACCATAAATTTAAACTCTTCAACTTATAACTGAAGATGAAATGAGGTGCTTGAG
The DNA here is from genome assembly GCF_902729225.1 of Pteropus medius. NCBI lineage: Eukaryota > Metazoa > Chordata > Mammalia > Chiroptera > Pteropodidae > Pteropus > Pteropus medius. The sequence goes on from NW_024346771.1 coordinate 7,045,891, forward strand.
TCTTATTCCTCCTAGCTCTCAGTGAGATTCAGTAATCCTTGATTGGGAGCTAAAGGGAACCATATCTTTTTCGCTATACTTGTCTGAACTGGAAGGAATTCTGTCTTCTTGGCTAAATCTTTCCAAACTAGAGCTCCTGTTAAGTTGAGTTAGGCAGGTGGAGGGGAAAGCAAAATTATGCTGTGTTTCAAAAACGACAGATTCTTGCCGTTATGACTAAGTTTTAAGATTTTCTGAATAAATGTTATTTACTATATACCCTTATGACAATTTTGAGGGACTTTAAATAGTTATTTTATTGAATGATTTTCACCAGTTTGGCTTGTTTTGCTGTGGAGTGGGTCTGCAGAAGTCCTCACACTGTCATCTCAGAAGTTGAACTTCCAGGTTATTTTTTTAATACTATTTCTCAAGAGTAGTTTTAGGTTCACAGAAAAATTAAGAGGGTGATATAGCTATTTCCCATGTATCTCCTGCCCCACACATGCATAGTCTCCCCTTTTATCAACATTCCCCACCAAAATGGTACATTTGTTATAGTTGGTAAACTTACATTAATACATTATACTCAGAGTCCATTTTTTATATTAGGATTTACTGTTGGTGTTGTACATTTCATATGTTTGGACAAAATTATAATGATATGTATCCATCATTATAATATCATAAAGAATATTTTCACTGTCCTAAAAATTCTCTGTGCTCCAGCTATTTATCCCTTCCTCCACTCAACTTCTAGCAGCCACTGATCTTGTTACTGTTTCTATAGGTTTTCCTTTCCCAGAGTGTCATATATCTAGAACCATATATTGTGTACTCTTTTCAGATTGGCTTCTTTCATTTAGTAATTTGCATTAAATGTTCCTCCTTTCTTTTCATGGCTTGATAGCTTCTTTCTTTTTAGCGTTAAATAATAACAGTATTTGTGTACCATAGTTTATTTATCTATTCACACACTGAAGGACAACTTATTTGCTTCCAAGTATTGACAATTATGAATAAAGCTACTGTAAATGTCTGTGTGCAGGTTTTTGTGTGAACATAAGTTTTCAACTCTTTTGGGAAAATACCAAGAAGTGCTCTTGCTGGATTGTATGTATAGTTTGTAAGAAACCACTTAACTGTCTTCTAATGTGTTTGTACCATTTCGTATTCTTACTGGAAATAAATGAGTGTGCCTCAATGTTTTTAAATTCTAAAGAATTAAATAGATTTGCATTGTTTTCTCCTCAGTAGAAGAATAAAAGGAAGTCCTTTATAATAAAATCCATTCAATATTTGAGGAATATATATTATAAGTACAGTGAACAACATACCTCAAGACATGGATATTTAACCACCATAACAGTTTCCAGAAAATATAAAAATTTCAATTGGCTGGAGGAGACAGTCTGTTTATAAAATAATTCAAATGGGAGGTAGGGGCCAGATTATCATTTGGAGTTTGGGTTTCATCATGAAGGAGATTCATAAGAATCAGTTTATGTTTTAGAATAGAAGTAAACCTGCAACATTATATGATGTGTGAGGTACCCTAACATGAGCATGCTAATGTAGATAGCTTCATTTCGATCTACAAAACATGGCATCTTCAATATCTTCATGGATACACAAATTAGTCTAGTTCCCCAGCCTTTTGTATCTTGTACCCTTAGGCAATTGGACAAATAACATGCTAATTAAACAGAATTGGTTTACTTGAATTCTCTTGAAATGTGTTCTCTCAATATGTTCCAGTTCTGAGTGATTCCTGTGATAAGGAATCAAATCCTGCTGCTTTTGAAGCTGACTTTCTACCTACAGACACACACGTTTACACATTAAATTATTCTAAATATTACAGTTGAATTGTTTAAAATAATAAAATGTTTAAGTAAATGGCATGTGTCATTGGCGTGCAAGAACAAGAAAGATGTAGATTGGCAATTGGTAAGGACAGAAAAATCTTTCCAGAGAAGATGAGAAGTGGGACAGTTTAAAATATAAGAAAAAAATCATTAATTAAATAATTTTCAGGCAAATTGGAGTTTACGAAGAAAGATTTTGGGTGTATGATTGAATATCCACAAGGAGGAGATATGTAAAGTTTTTAAGACAGTTCCCAGTACATTGAAAATGTTCAATAAATGTCAGTCATAGAGTCAAGGTCAATTCTGTTGATGTTTTGTATAGTAAAATGTGCTAGGAACTCCTGACCAGTGTAACATGGGGAGATTGTAATATGTCGATATGGGGACTCCATTTGAGATGAGCATCTCTTCTAATAGAGTCTAGAGATCTGAAAGATATACATATTTATTGTATATCTGCTGAAGATTAACATTGAACCTACTATGAAGAGATTGACAAAAATTAATATTAAAGGCTAATACATAAAACTGAATTCCCTTGTTTCTGCAAATAGAAAGTTTATGATGGCAGAGCAGTGGTGCAAAACTATTATGGTTGTGGTGTCAGATGAACCAAGGTAATTTGATTATTTTCTATCTTTTTTTTACTTTATAAGATAAAACAGATACAATTTTAGTTAAATTAAATTAAAGAATAAGATCTACTTTTAGCTACTGAATGAAAGTGAATTGAGATATATATCTTGCATATAAATTGATTCAAATAAGGGTTAATATTACTTTTGTATATTTTGTATGAAATAAAGTATAAGTATTACTTAGGAACAATATTAAATGGTCATATTATTTAATAGTCAGTTTTTTTAAAGCTATACACCCAGCTAAGTCCAGCTCCACCTCAAACCTAGAGTGTCAGTTTCTTTTTGTTTAATTTAACCCCAAAGATGATAAATAATGAAAGAAATGCTCTGCATAAAATGCAATACAAAAGAAAGTCCTACTAAACTCTCACTTCAGTCCCATTGTCTGTCAGAATAGTCTCCATTTTGATCTGTGCCATCTCTGTTAAGTATTTATGTGTTTGCTATTCCCCTCTGCACTTCTTCATACTTCATCTTCATACGGCCAAAATAAGTGTTCAATTTTGTTTAAAAACAATGAAAATCAAGGTCGACAGAGCAAGTATTGACTGTTTTAAAGTATGAAGTGAGTAAAATTTCTAGTAGTTTTTGGCACATTTTAGTGATTGATTAGCCACAAATCATTAACCAGTTAATTTGTTTATTATTGAAAAGAATGTTACTAATTTTTGCTAATAGAGAAAATAAATCACTTTTCTTAATAATAAAAGTTTATACAAAGGGGTAAATGTGGCAGCATTATAAATTTACCTGATTCCACCATGAATGGACTGGACCAATAAGAGTATTAATTATACTTTATGCAGCACGATCATCATCTAGTCCCCATAATTTGCTGAGTACTGTAAGCCATAAGCTCCAGAGAAAATTCAGGGAACTTAAAATCTCCACAGAAATTAAGTCAGATCAGGTAGGCTACTCGGCACCTTGAGCATGACAAAGAAATGAGAATGCAGTCAATTGATATGACCCTGTGGACTCCACTGTGGGAAGAAAGAGATTTCACATGATGAGGAGCATGAATTGCTTACAATGAACTGTTAGATTATTCTAAAGCATGAGTTTTTTATAGTTCTTTTGGTTCAGCAAGCTGAAAAGTCTAAAATTAATTATTATTATTATTAAAAACAATGATAACAATAGCCTGCTTTGGTATTGCATGTGAATGTTTTGTTAGACTAAAATCAAGCAACAAACTAGATCACTGATAGCACTGTTTTAGGGGAAAAGTAAAGCATTAATGGCCAGTGTGTTATATACTAATGACAGGGATGGGAGAAAATTATACAGAGATTCTCAATGTGTCTTTGGTCCTGTTCTTCAACCTACATTCAACAAGTTTTGTAACATCTTAAACTTTAATTTATTATTTATAAAAATGCTACAATGCCTCCTTCAAAGTGTTACATTAAAATTAATAAAATAAATGCCTAGCAGAACACCTGATTCATAGTAGATAATAAATAATTTTAATGTCCTGTTCTAGTATTTTTTTCAGTTGAAAGGTATGAAATTCTCTCTTTTTATTCTGTTTTAGTTTGCTTGGTACTTATCATGGCATTCTTGTTATCAAAATGTTATTTAACACAGAATAGAGCCAAGTTTTTGTGTTCAAATCTGAGCTCAACCACATTAGGTGTGTGAATTTGAACAAGTTGTGAACCTCGAGACTTTGTTTTAATTGTCAACAAAATAAGATTAAATGAAACAACATAAAATACAACTATGGAATTAGTAGAATCTTAGTTACTTATATACCTAGCTTCACCCTGCAATCCTCTATTGTTACTATCTGTTACATCTGTGACTGGCCTCTTATCCTAAGGAACTGAGTATTAACAAATAATTAGATGATAAGTTTCCTCTTTATATGTTAGTGTTTACCTCATTTTTCTGATCATTTGTTATTATTTATCTGTTAAAATGTAAATTAAAATAGAAAACAATTAATTTTTCAATTAATTAATTAATTTTAAATTAAAAAAATAGAAAAGCATCTAAATGGTAAGAATTTTAGATATCAATTGGATACTGTGAGGGGTGGAAGTGTTTATTAGGAAACACAGTTTGTGGTTGGTAACTAGTAAATGTTGCCTCCTGGCGAAGTTGAACTTTGGAGTGGAACTCCCACTGAGCAGGAAGCAAGATGGCTGAGTATGAATTAATCTTCAGGGAAAGTAAAACTCAAAGATGTCTTCTATTCAATGCTTTCTGGTTTATAGACTATGTCGTGATTGATAAAGTAGATTTTTGAGGGTCTGAGAGAATCTGCTTGAAACTATACTCTACCACTGTTGTGTGGTCTTGTCTAATTACCCTTTCTACATAAGGCTTCTCATCTAGGAAGACTCAACCTTAGTTGTGCATGTGTGTGTGTGGCGGGGGTGGAGGGGTGGGTGATGTTAGCAATATAGAAAAGCGAGAAGCTCCAGATTCTTCTTAATCCCTCAGAGACACTATTTCTCAGCAATACACAAACCGATTCCTGTTACAAGAAACCCAGAAACCAATTAATATCTCAAGCAATCATGAAACCAGCTCCATTAAAACTGGTAGGAAAATTTATGGTATCCCCTTGACATAATCCTTCTTCCTTCTTCCTGGCATAGCACCACATAATCAGGGTGAAATTGCAAGCCCTCAGCTTATCTTTGGGTAAGAAAAAAGAAGACTGGATCATATGTCCAAATTTCTGACTCTTTGGGGACTCCTGAGGTACTGATTTTCATCTATTTTGCCTCTGAGTGCTTATAGGACCCAAACTACTCTAGATACCTGGAAGCCAATGAAAATAAAATAGAGTTTGGCAGCATGCTTCTGCTCAGAGGACCTGTGATACAGAAGACAGAGGTCAGTATAACTTGGGAGCCTCTCCCTTTGCAGGAGAGAGAATAGTAGAGCACGTGTCAACATTTGGGTTGTAATTACAAGGGACTGTTTTTTGTCTCACCTGTCTCAGAGAGCTGAAAGATAGCATAATCTATGTGCCTGGGACACATAGAATAAAAATGAGGTGAGTGGCATGCTGCTGCTTCAGAAGACCCATGGTGCAGAAGACAGACAGTAAAGAGAACAATAGATTATGAGCTCATGAAAAAAAGAAACTGGACAATCCTTCTAGTTAGAATATACATTCACACATCCAGAGAAGACACATCTACAAAAAAATTTGAGAAGTCCCCAGAATCTCCAGCCAGACTGTTTGGTGAAGGTCATTTCTTGTACAAAGTTAGTCCATAAAGACTGATAGAAGTGGCTATTTTTTTCAAATGCCGAGACACCAACACAAAATTATAAAGAAAATGAAACAACTGGAGAAAATGGCCCAATTAAAGAACAAAATAAGTCTTCAAATACTGAAGCAAAAAAGGAGGTATATGAATTACCTGATGAAGTATACAAAGTGACAGTCATAGAAGTCCTCAGTGATCTCAGAAAAATAATGCACGAATAAATTAAAAATTTCACAAAGATGAAAAACATAAAAAAAGAATCAAACAGAAATTTCAGAGTTAAAGAATGCAATAATAAATTGAAAAATTCTCTAGAGGTTTTAACAACAGATTTGTTAAAGCAGAAGAAAGAATTTGTAAGCGTAAATACAGATCTTTTGACATTATCCAGTCAGAGTAGAAAAATAAAAAAAATCAATAAAAAAGACTGAAAGATCTCATAAGGGAATTATGGGATACAATTAAGAAGATCAATACCTTAAGAGAGACCCAGAAGAAGAGAGAAAAGGACAAAAGACTTATTTAAAAATTGTGGTCCAAAACTTCCCACATTTGTGAAAATAGACATCTGGATTTAAGAAGCCCACGTGATTCCAAATAAGATAAGCAAAGAAGTCCATACCAAGACACATTATAATCATATTCTTAAAAGCCAAAAAATAAGAAAAAAAGTATTAAAACGGCAAAGAAAAATTGACTCATTACATACAAGGGAATTCTCATAAGACAATAAGTAGAATTCTCAGCAGAAAACTTGCATGCCAGAAGGAAGTTGAATGATATATTAAAAGTTCTTAAAGAAAAAAAAGTCAAGCATGAATACTATATTTTGCAACATTGTCCTTCCACAATGAGGAAAAGATAAAGACTTTCTCAGATAAATGGAAGTAGAGGAAGGGATATCATCGGCACTAGACCTGCCTTAAAGACATGCTAAAGGGAGTTCTTCAGGTTGAAAGGAAGAAGTGCTAAACAGCAATGTGAAAGCATATGGGAATATAAACCTTGCTGTTAAAGATAAACATATAGAGCAATACAGAGAAAACTTTAATGTTATTATGGTGGTACATAAATCGCTTTTCATTCTGGTATGGAGGTTAAAAGGCAAAAGTATTTTAAAAAACTATAAAATATGTTAATAGACATACAATATAAAAATGTGTAATTTGTAACATCAATGACATAAAATGTGTGTGGGAAGAAGAAGCGAAAGTGTAGATTTTTGGGATCTTACTGAAGTTATCAGCTTAAAATAGATTGTTATGACTATAAGTTTTATATACATCTCTTAATAACTAAAAAAAATTACATGTAGAAGACTCATAAAAAGAAAATGAGAAAGCAAATATAGAGAACAATCGGGTGATGGCCAGAGGAAAGAGAATTTGAGGAGCTGGGAGAAAGGGGTAAAGGGTTAAAAAAGTACAAATTAGTACTTTTAGATGGTCACGGTGATGGGGAGCACAGCATAGAGAATGCAGTCATCAGTAATGTAATAGCTAGGTGTAGAGCCAGAGAGAAGATAGAGTAATTGGGGGGGGTTGTTTCATAAACTATTTAAATGTCTAACCAATGTACCATATACTTGAAACTAATAAAATAAAATTTAAAAAAATGAGAAAGAAAACTAAAGCATAACACTATTAAAATCAACAAAACACAAAGGAAGACAGCACTTGAAGACAAGAGAAAAAAGAGCTATAAGACATACGGAAAACAACATAAATATGGAAATAGTAGAATTTTCCACTTCAGTCATTAGAAAAACTCAGTCCTGAATAACGTGAACCACCCAACATAAGTCTGAGATAAAGTAGATACTTAACAAGTAGTAGTTTTCTGAATAGTTTTGTCTAAATTTTCCATATTTACATATGCTAGGGAAGGAGGTTGAATCTCATTTATATTTATATTTGTAGAATTTAGAAGAACTTCTGGTAATCAAAAATATTTTGAATGGAAATATGGAGAAGACTCCAATATATTAAAATCCTCACTTAAGTATGGCCTAATTTTGGCCATGATTGCGAAAGAAAAGGGTACCATCTCTGCAAATTCATTTACTGTGCTGCATTGTCTTTTGGATGTTTTAGCAACATTATATCATTTAGTTCTTACAACAAACACATATAGTAAATATTAAAGTTTTTCTCATGAGCATGAAGAAAATTTTTGATAATTGCCCAATTTTATCTAAAATTTGTGGGGGGGGGTTGTATTATATATTTTAATATTGTCTTAGAATTTTTTTAAAATCTATAAATTACTAAAAACTTAGTTCTATTATTGGGAAAGGAATTTGAAATAAATATACACAGCTATTGCTACTTTCTTGATTTTTCATCTTTATATTCTCAACTTTATTCAGTAAACTTTTCTTGAGCATGTTTTTCTAAAGATTTTACAAGCTCGTTCTCTTTTTTCCTGTTTTATTACCCCTAAGTTGATTCAGACTATGTCACCTTTTTCTCATACATCTTGGATAGCACAACCACTTTCAAACCCCTGATCCCCTTACATAAAGCCTCATTTTCTCAAATTCAAGGTTCACACTTTCCCAGTATGTCTTACATACTAAAGATCATCAATAAAAACTCTAAATATCCCTCTTCCTTTTAGGAATATATTCTCTATTTTAGATTGTTTCTAAAATAGAAACAATCTCCTCTAGATTAGCCTTGTAAAATATTTGACAGAAGGATTTTTTTTTTTTAATTGTAGAAATGGTATTGAAGGTTATAGTCGGGATCTGAAAGCAAAAATAAATAAATTTCTGTATGACTTCAATTATTCGAACTCACACTAGCTGTTTGATATTGAAAAAGTTGCAAAATTTCTATGATCCTTACTTATACCCATTACCAGTAGAGATGATAGCAAAACCTACCTGTCAAGAGTTTAACTTAGCTACACCTTGGTATTGTTGCAATGGCATTCATTTTATTTGGCCAAGTTGCCTGCTGGGGTCGTAAACTAACATAGCCCTTAATTCATGTGCATACCCTAGATAACAGCCCACAGAGTCACAAATAAATGTAAGTTCCTGATACGACTACCCTATATCCCTGTGATAAAGTCTTCCCTGCTTCCCTATGTGCTTCTTAGATATGACCTTTGTGGGGCCTTTCAAACCCTCTTCTTTTTGGTTTCAATGGACTAATCCAGCCTTAGCCTGGGAATCTTAAAGAATCTACCCACCAATCCTTAAAAAACCATGTGACCCAGGTCCTACAACTCTGTGCTGTTCCCTGTGTTGCTCTCCCCATTTAGCCCCTTGATGCTTGCTGTCTACTTCCTCAGGATCTGTGAGCAGTAAATTTTCCTGTTTCAGTCCCTTTAGGTTTTTTGAACTGCAGTTCACCATTCGACCTCTGGGGACTACTTCACAAATGCTAATTTAACAAATTCACAATGCTATATAATACAATTTTGTACTAATTAAGATTATTACATATAACCTCAGCAAGGTGTCTAACACATAATAGAAATTAAATAGATGTTAGCCATTATACTGTAATTTTGGAGAATGAAAGAGTGAGTCAAGATTCAATAGTGAGTGACATAGCTTTGAGATATAATAAGTATATGAAATAATAAATAAAAATAAATTCAGATATAATAGACTTCAAAATGAAAAAAAAATCATGTCTACTTGTTCAAGGTATTTGTGTACCTCACTCTATAATTGTTTTACGATCCTAGAAAAGTTTCTTCCATTTACCTCTTTTTTTACCAATTCCTTTATGTGCACCTTTATTATATGGAAATAAGTTGCAAATGGATCAGAAGTAAGAGGATATGACATTGATTCTTGGGGCATTGAGTTACTGCTTACTATTTAAGTCTTATTTTAAAAAAACACATGATTTATTAAAGATTTTTCTCAAATAGTTAAATATTTTTTATTTATTTACTAAATTTAAGGCCAACACACTCTTGATTTTTCTCCAGGGAAAAGAAAAAGAAAAACAAAAACCAAAAGGCTAAAAATAGAAGAATATTGGTGTGGTTAATGGAAATACATCACAATAGGAGAGAGCCACATAAATCATCAGGATTGCATGCTGACTTCTATTAAGTCTCAAAAATATGATAATTATTAGGCACTTAAAAAAAACATGCCATTCTCACTGTGGGATAGTTTTGCTCCTGTCCTACAACTATTATCTCTCTGCTCTTTAGCAAGTAAATCAGACCTTTGAGGTCTGACTTTGTAATCATTCTCTCTAGAACTTTATTAGATTCACTATTTTGTAGGTGTCCTGGAAACGGTAACTTTTAAAAGCATGCTTCCTACCTATTGAAGATCAAATGCAGCAAAACTATTTGACCTTTGAAATGTGGGTATAATAGTCAGATCGAAGGACAGAAATCAAACAGGAGATGGAAGAAATAAACTACTTTTATGAAATTGTTGACCTTTTCTGTAGCTGTAAATTCCCAGAAAAGTTGTTCTTGATTTCCAAGGTCATTAAGTAACAGAGTAGAGATGAAGTTAGACTGACTCTACCTGCCATTCTGGGTAAAGATTTTCCATGCATCTGAGAGCTCAACTACATGCCAAATATGTGACTTTTGGGAGAGCTTCACTTTCCACCCTAACGAGTGTGACTATTCAGCTTCATAATTTATTTTTTCAAGGGGAGTTCTATTTCTAAGATTACATTTTAGGAGACAATTTATAGAAAGGATCCGTGGAGTGAAGTACATTTTTTTTTTTTTTTTTTTTTTTTTGGACACCAGGTTCTTATTGGAGAAGAGAAGAGGACATGTAATGGGTAGAGTAGGCTGATTAATACATTTGCAAAAATTGGTCTGTATTTCCCACTCCTACCTTCAATTTAATTAACTGATTTTATGGTTTGTACATATCACTTTTTCAAAGAATTTCTAATTCTTTTGCATGAGCAGAAATTTGTGGAGGATGAGTTTCGGAATTGTTCTTATAAAGATGATAAGTGACTCCATACTATGCCCAACTCTTCTTCTCTGAATATAAGTTCATGGTGTAGCCTATGACTCAGGGCCCCTGTAGGGGACTGTGGAGATTGGGGTCACTTGTGTGCATTGAGGGAAGGGTGCAGTAGATAGTGCTGAAGTCAAATTAAGAAATGATTATTGTAGAAAAAGGAAAACTGATATGGAATTCATAAGCTTAAGCATAAGGCCAGATATGTGTGGGAAACCCAGAAAAGATGAACTCCAAGTGTTGTAGGTAACATTGGGGTCCCAACTATAAGCTCGTAGCTGCACGATTGCCTAAATGGGTAAAGTATTGGGTAGTAACGAACTAAAATTTTATTGATATAATGTTATCTTTTACTTATGTATAAAAGATCTCTTTACTTCTAAGAAGAGCATAGTCAGAGAGGTACCCATGTTTTCCAGAGATATCCTTCAATTAAAATGAAAACACTATAGCTCGAACAGTCATTTTTATGTTATTTTGTAAGACCAAAATAGAATAACAATGTTGTGGAAAAATGTACCAGGGTAAAAAAAATGATTTCTATCAAAAACTAGCTATTTGACATTGGACAAGGTAATCTACCTCCATTAATTTATATAAAATAGGTATTATAATATCTTCACAATTATATATATATATATATATAAAAGATACTATTATGTTTCCTAGTATAGAATTGGTATTCAAAATATTTGGTGAACCTTAATGAAAGCAGCTATGATTGTGTAAAACAAGACATTAGTTGTGTGAAAAAGAGAGAGTATACTACTACAGCTAAGAGCAAGAGAATGTAAGATAGCCAGAGACCAGGGATATGCCAGGAGCAAGTAGGAAAGTGCCACATCCAGCAAGTGGTAAATCCTGCCATGTCCAGCGCAGCTCTAGACAATGTACCTGAGTGAGAATGGTGGGAGATTAAGAAAAGAAAGAAGACAGAAAGCTGGGATTAGGAGGTCCACTGCCCACTGATGGTGGAGCAATGGTGCAGTTTTATTTTTGCAAACTGCTTTTATATAAGAGCATATAATTGCTGGCTAAGATAAGATCATCCTCTGCACAATCACCCAACCCACACCTTGCTATGATCTTTTGCAGTTCTGTCTGCTCGCGTCTATGAGTGTACTTCCCTGCCTCGGATCAACACCACATTGTTCTCCGAATAGTTCATACTTCCCCATTCTTAGGAGAGTTCCTTGAGGCGAGGCAACCCTTGGTTGTCCTCACAGATTACAAGGACCTTTTCAGCTTACAATTCACTCTCCACAGGGAAGGTTGTCCAATAAAGAATACATTGCAAATCCCAACGTTATCCATTCTATCACATCTTCTTTCAATTTTATCATGGGCCACATCTGCCCCATAGAGTGATCTTGAAGAATTGAGTTATGTCATCTCTGTAAGACTAAAATAGAACACTAGGCTTTGATAATGTATTAAGAAATTTCTTGTATGATAGTCTACTAGTCTTACTTGGAAAATAAAAAAAATTGCAATACAATTTCTATCCCTGAAGTGACTTGCAGGATATCTTTTAAGAGTTAAGCTATATATTGTTTTGGAGGTTTGGTTATAAATTAGGAGATAAGAGTAGATACAGTAGCTAAAGAGAAAATAATGAATTAGCAATAAAGTAATTTTATTCTGTGGTTCACTCTTTCATATATCCTTTAAATACTAATTAGCAAAAGCTATAAATTTACCTTGCCCAATGAAACAGTTCAATTAAAGTTCAGCTATAGTTATATTGACTGATTTAAGACTGGGAGATTTTGTGACATATCATCTTAATATTAGAGGAAGAATAAATAAATTGCAACCATTCTTTGTCATATAGGGATTGTTGGTCATAAATCTTTAAGGAACTTTATTTCACTTTACTTGTGCTATTAGTTAATAGTAAACAAGCATATTTTTGTAAAGAATATTATTGGAATCATTCACTTTCTTCCAATAGCATTGGACATTTCAAGATACCTAAACAGAATACTCACAAGAAATAGATAGTAATAGTAATCATTTAAGACAGATATAAAAATATCTAATATTCAGCAGTCAAGTTTCCATCATTATGGATATAAATAAGGCCACTTCCACAAGAGTTAATGATAATAGAGAAAGACAGACAGTCATAAGGAAAAAATAGTGTGGAAAAGCTTTTTTTAAATAAAATATTATATATGCATAGAAGATAAAACAGATGGAGGAGGAAACATCTGTGCTGGAATTTGATATATTAAATATAAATATAACTTTGTCAAATGGAGGGGAGTGGACAGAAATAGGAAAGGAAATTTCAGCAAGTATGAAAGCAGATTAGAAGAGACAACATAGAACGTGGCAACAGGCTCAATTAATTCTTGTTCATAAATGAATCGACAGTTCATGTTTTTATTTCTTGAAATTTTACTAATACTTTGCATGGTTTATGTAAAACTTTTATAATTGTTTTTTACTCATTCATTAGATTATGTCATGTATAACAGTTTATCATCAAATGATATGAAAACAAATTCAATGATTAATTTATGAAAAATTAAATAAATATTGATTGGTTTCAATAATTGGCATTGTATACACAATTATTATAATCATGTGTCATTGCAAAATTTTATGAAATGAGTTCAGAAATCTAAAATCTAGTCCCATGTTGAAAAACTGGTAAATGTACTGACAATAGTCCATTTTTGTGTTACACATCATTTTAGGATCACTATATAGAGAGACAGAAAGAAAAGAAAAAAGGATAAAATGATAATGCTTGTTTGTCTAGACATGAAAAAACTTGTGTTCAGAAAAGCACCCATATTGCTCTGGCCACCATTCTTCTGATTGGAGGGTAACTGATGTATCTTATAAAACTTCTAGGTGGAAATTAATGGGGATGTTCTACATTTAGGTCATGAATCACAGTAGGTATGACATTGAGCACGGTCAGTCAGAAAGTATGCCCATCCACTCTGTCTGTGCCATGGATAGATTTCCAGTGTTTTGTGTACTTTAATCATCTTATCTCAATATATGTTTCCTATATATTATTAAAGATAACCTCTATGGATACTATTTTAATTCATGTTTTAAAATTTGAAACATTTATAGTTTTATGGGCTCTACTCTAGGCACACTGAACAATAAAAGGCACAACCCAATCAGCTACTCATTTTTTGAAAATCCACATATTAAGGAAAAACAAGAAGATCTGAGAAAGTCATATAATTTTTATGTGTCTATATATGAAGGACCTCAAAATAAAAGGGTTTCTTCTTTTGCTACTACTATTTATCATTCTTTGTCCTCCATTACGTCAATACTTATTCTGATAAGGATACTGACAAATATTCTTAATATAAATTACAATAAAAGTATTTAAAACAATTTTAAATAAAATCTTACTTGAAACATTCAACTACTGAACAATCCATTTTATTCTTCAGGGATGTTTTATAATATTTGTTAGTAGAATGCAGTGAAACTCTTATCTTTAGTAACCAATGAAGGCTAAAGTTTGCATTTGAACTAGCATTTAGATTCACTCAACTCTGATATTGTGCTAAAGGACATTTAACTGTATTTTGAAGGTTATAGTTAATTACTAGTGGAAGACCATGCATAAGAATTGACAATACCAGTCTCAGAAAGCATAAGAAATGCCTTTTAATAGACTTTAGTTATATTGTTTGAAGACTAATACATTCATTAAGCTTCTTGATGTAACACTACTTACCATTTGGGACTTGGATAATAGAATTTTTCTCAATTCCTGAATAGTAAGGATTTTGTGGTAATTTGACAACTTCCACAACTTTAGTAGTATGTGGTAATAGCCTATTTAGAAAATTAAAGAGGACCATCATCATTCAAAAAAATTATGGTTCCTTTATCAAAAATATTCACTTATATACATATCCATTCAACACCACATGAAAATGTTGTTGTGTTTTTCTTAAATATAGTTTGAATACAATATATTAGTTTACATCTAAAACGAATATATATTCAGTATATAATGAATATAGTGATTCAATATTTATGTACTTTATTATGTGATTACCACACTGTCTAGTAATCATTTGTCACTGTTCAAGCTTATCACAATGTTATTGACGATATTCCCCTTCACCTTTTTCACCCATCATCTAACCCCTCTCCTATGACAACCAGGAATTTGATATTTGTTTCTATGAGTCTGTTTTGTTTTGCTTTATTTTTTTCCAGATTCTATACATAAGTGAGCCATACAGTATTTGTTTTTCTCTGTCTGAATTATTATACTTTGCAAAATACTCTCTAGGTGCATCTATGTTTACTCAAATATGCAATGGAATATTACTCAGCAATAAAAAGAATGAAATTAGAAAAAAAATGATATAGGGTCAATCTCAGACGCATCCCTGGAAAAAAATTCTTATCTTAGTAAGATAACTACTCCAGAGATTTGGAAAGAGAATAAATCCAAATTAATTTAATGAAGAAGTATAATTTTATGCAAAAGTATACAAAACACAAAACTAAAATTATAACCTAGCTCTGTTTAAGTTTCAATTATTTGCAAAATATATGCTGTGCAATATCATAGTTGCTTACACGAGACTAAATATTATGCTAATAACAATTGTAAAGTCAGTACAAAACATAAACAACCACTTGAAAGTGCTGGAGAACAATCAAAAACAGGTAGGAATGAAAAGAGATTCATCTGTGAAAGAAGGAACTACAATGATTAAAATCTATGTCGTTTTCATTTTCTACTGAATGCACTGTTCAAGTTTAATACCAACGATTGAATTTCTTTTTTTAGAAATTAGAAAAATGTATATATTTTTCAAAAATTAGAATAAAATAGGAAATTATTTCCTAATAAGTGAAAAAAGGTAAATAATAAGGATAAGATCTGAAACAAATAGACTAAAGAACAAAGCATAGAATAAGTTAACAATGCAAAAAAAATGGTTTATAAAACAAAGATTAATAGAATCGATAAACTCTTTTAAGATAGAAAAGAGAGAGACAACAAATTGCCCATCACAAGAATGAAAGAGCAAAGATACTATTTGCATATTAAAAGATATACAAAAATTATCAACAACTTGATTTGAAAAAAGTTGACAATGTAGAAAAATACATTATATTTTTTAGAGAAGCCATGGATTAAGTGCAGAGAATTGGAAAGGAACAAATAATAAAACAAGAGACAAATAGCAAAGACCAGAAAAAAACAAAATCTATCTGGTTGTTTGAAAATATTGAGGAGAATGATATATCTCTATCAAGACTGATCAAGAAACAAAACTGAGCAAAAAAATGTAAGTAAACAAAAACCAAAAGCTAAAAATATATTTGCTGATATCACATATAGTTTAAAATAATAATAATAAAGCATCAATCACTTTATATAAATATATTTAAAAATATGTTATAGGGTCTTCATTCTCTTTTTAAAAAAACATATAAAAATTCATCACTGATGTTAAGATAACAGAGTTGAGTTTGGCTAACTTGGGATCCTCACTAATTTATCAGATAACTAAATCTTCCTACCTAGTGTAAAAACTTACTAACTTTATTTTCTCAATAGGACATTAAGGAATTTATAACCGAGACTCTGAAAAATAAATATTTTTATTATAAATTTATTGTTTTATGTTTATTATTCAAATAAATAATTTTTAAAAAAGTAAAAACTAAAACATGGATACATTATTAACAAATTATAAAAGTTAGACAATAAGAGCAGCTAAAAAATAGGATACCCTTGTAAATATCTGTAGACCCATATCAGAACACTTAAATATATAGAGCAAATAATAACCACAGAGGGAGAAATTGTCTGTATATAACAATACTAGGGGACTTTAATACCCTACTCATGACAATGAATAGATCATTCAGATAGAAAATGAATAAGGAAACAATGGCCTTAAATGTCACATTAGACCAGATTAATTTAATAGATATTTGCAGAACATTTTTGTTTAAAAAGAATGCACGTTCTTTTCAAGTGTATATGGAGTATTCACCAAGATTAATGATATATTAGACCATAAAACAAGCCTCAATGAATTTAAGAAGATTGAAATCATATTAAGCATCTTTTCTTTTTCTTACCACAATGGTATTAAACTAGACATCAACTATAAGAAGTAACTAAAAAAAAAAAAAAAAGATTCAGAGACTAAACAACATGTTACCAAACAATAAATAGATCAAAGAAGAAATCAAACAGATTAAAAATGCATTTAGAGAAATATAATGAAAACACTACTTTCCAAAATTTATGGGATGCAGAAAAAGGAATTTTAAAAAAGAAGTTTATAGCTCTACAGGCCAACTTATACCCAAAGAACTAGAAAAAGAAGAAATAAAATGCAATGTAAGTAGAAGAAAAGAAATAAAAATAATCAAAGAAGCAAAGGAAACAGAGATTAAAAAAAACAATAAAAAGATAGATAAAACTAAGAGATATTTCTTTAAAAGGATAAACAAAATTGGAAATATTTTAGTCAGACTCATCAAGAAAATAAGAGAGCCCAAATAAATAAAATTACAAATGAAAGAGATGTTATAAATGACAACACAGAAATACAAATAATCACTAAAGAATACGATAAACAATTACATGCCAACAAATTGTATAAATTAGAATAAAGGAATAAATTTTTAAAAGCTTACAACCTTCCAAGAATAAACCAGGAAAACCAGAAAATCTAAAAGACCAATTACTGTTAACAAAATTGAAGCAGTCATCAAAAAACTCCAAACAAACAAAAGTCCAGGATCAGAAAAATTTGCAGGTCAATCCCACCAAACACTTAAAGAAGAATTAAGACTCATCCTTCTCAAACTATTCCAAAAAACTGAAGAGGAGGGAATGCTTCCAAATTCATTCTACAAGGCCAGCAGTTACCTAGATATCAAAAGCAGACAAAAGCACTACAAAAAAGAAAATTACTGGCCAATATCTGTGATGAACATGGATGTAAAAATTCTCAACAAAATACTAATAAACATAATTAAATAGTATATTAAAAGGATTGCACATCATAATGAAATGTTTTCTATCTCAGGGATGCAAGGATGGGTTAATAGTCATACACCACATCAACAAACCCTAGATAAAAATTCACATGATGGTATCAATAGATAAAAAAAAATAAAAGCACTTCACAAAATTTAACATCCAAACTTTCAACAGAGTGGGTATAGGGAGAACTTACTTCAACAAAATAAAGGCTATACATGGCAAACCCACAGCTAACATCAAACTCAATGGTGGAAAACTGAAAGCTTTCTCCACAAGATCAGGAACAAGACAGAGATGCCACTCGCACAGAACTATTTAATATATTATTGGATATCCTGGCCACGGTAATCGGACAAGAAAAAAAATGTGACAAATTGGAAAGAAATAAGTAAAAGAGTTACTGTTTGCTGATGACAATATACTATCTATAGAAAACCATAAAGACTCCATCAAAAAACTATTAGAATTAATAGATCAATGTAGCAAATTTTCAGGACACAAATTAATATACATAAATGTGTTGTTTCTATACATAATAATAAATAATCAGAAAGAGAAATTTTAAAAAATAATTCCATTTAAAATTGCACCAAAAATAATTTAAAAACTTAGGTATAAATTTAACCAAGAAGGATGAGAGACTTGTACTCAGAAAACTGTAAGATGCTGAAGAAGAAAAATGAAGTGAACACAAATAAAGAATTTACTGTGCTCATGGATTGGAAGGATTAATATTATTAAGATGTCCATACTACCCAAAGCAATCTACAGATTCAATGTATTCCTATGAAAATATCAATAACATTATTCTCAGATCTAGAACGAATAATCTTAAAATTTATACGGAATCACACACACAAAAAAGCAAAACACACATAGCTAAGCAATCTTGAGAAAATGAAACAAAGTTGGAAGTATCACGCTCTCTGGTTTCAAACTATATTATAAAGTTGTAATAATTAACACAGTATGGTACTGGCACATAAATTGACAAATAGATTAATGAATGGGATAGAATAAAGAGCTCATAAATAAATCCTCACTTATCTGGTCAACTAAGCTATGACAAAGGAGGCAAGAATATTTAATGAAGAAATGACAGTCTCTTCAACAAGTAGTATTGGGAAAATTGGACAGATACATGCCAAATAAATAAAACTGGACCACTCTCTTACACTATATATAAAAATAAATTTAAAATGAATTAAATGTAAGACCTAAAACCATAAAACTCCTACAAGATAGGAAATAAGCTCGTTGACATTAGTCTTAGTAATATCTTGTATCCGTCTCGAGCAAGGGAAACAAAAGCAAAAATAAATAAATAGGACTACATCAAAATAACATATTTCTACACTGTGAAAGAAAGAAACCATTAAAAAAATAAAAAGAAAACCTGTTGAATGGGAGAAAATATTAAAAACGATAAGGGGTTAATATCAAATGTATATAAGGAACTCATACAACTCAACATAAAAAAAAAGTCCAATCAGATAATGTGCAGAGGAATTGAAGAGACATTTCTCTGAAGAAGACATACAGGTGGCCAACAGATATATGAAAAGATTTTCAACATCACTCACTAATCATCAGGTAAATACAAATCAAAATCACAGTGAGATACTACCTCATACTAGTCAGAATGACTATTATGAATAAGTCAACAATTAACAAGTGTTGGCCAGGATGTGGAGAAAAGGAAACTCTAGTAAGTTATATTTTAAAATTTACAATTTCTGTTCTTGGTTCTGTTTATAAATTGAGACCTTAGGACTTTAATATCATAATTTGTGGCATAACATTTAGGATTTTACAATTTAAACTCTGAAACTGCTTACAAAAGCGTGATTCTGGTCCTCAAACTTTGAGACTGTGGAAAAAACAGCCTTTCTGTACTGTTGATAAACCATACTCCCTGTGCTGTAACTGTGTGAACACAAAGCCTTTGTCTTAAAAGCCAAACAAACATTAGGATACTGTTTATGCTTAATCATATGTTAACCATTGTTCTTATCTCATAACCCTCAGTTACTGACCACTGAGTCAGCTGAATAAAGTTCAGTTGCTCCCACCAATCAGAAAATGAGCAATGTATATTTACAGTCTGCTTTCCTTTAGCAACCCATCGCTTATCAACTACTTATAACTTTCTCTAAAAACCCTGCCCTATTTCTCCTCCTTGGAGCATACTTTTAATAGTGCCAAGGGCAACCTCCTTGGTTTGCAAACCACATATGAGTAAAACTCTTTTCTTCTTAGAAGGTCATCTGGATGTTTTTGTTTGTGTGTTTATTAACAAAGTGAATTGATATTTGTGTTGTGTTAGTGAATGTAACAAAAGTCTCTCATCATTTCTAAAAATGTTTCTCAAGTACTTTTATGGTTTCTATTATGAAAATAAATCAATTACAAATAAAAATGTTTTTTCGAGTCTCTCAAAACTTCTTTTCATGAATGTACCATGCTTGCTTGAAGATAGTATATAGTCCATCACATTAGGTAGAGATTATTTATCACGTTACTCAAATCTTAATTTTTATTTTTTTGTCTTCTTAATCTAATGATTTTTGATGTGTATATTTTAAATTATATAGAGCTATTTATCTAATTATGTAGCCACATTTGGCATTTAATTTTTTCTATTTCTTACAATAGTTCTTTAGTTGTTGACTGACATATAGTAGGTGGTAAAGTTAGACAAAATATATGTTCAAGACTATTACAACTTGCTGATCCAGTTTTACTTTTAGAAGAATATAGCATTGTTCTTTTCTCCTTATGCTGGCTCATGATAAATTTGTTATTGTTTCTTTTTTGGTTGCATAGTTACTTGACGTTTATTTTTTAAATCTATTTTTAGAGCAGTTTTAAGTTAACAGCAAAATTTAAAGGAGGGTACACCTGTTTTCTATATAACCCCCTTCCTCACACTTGCATAGTCTCCCCTATTTATCCATATTACTCAACAGAGCAGGACAATGGTTATATACCAAAGTCATTTAGGTTTTCTTCGGTGTTATCTTCTAGGAGTTTTATAGATTTGAATTTAGGTCTATGATTGATTTTTGAAAAACACAAGTTTTGTATATAGATTCG
The DNA here is from genome assembly GCF_902729225.1 of Pteropus medius. Classification (NCBI taxonomy): domain Eukaryota; kingdom Metazoa; phylum Chordata; class Mammalia; order Chiroptera; family Pteropodidae; genus Pteropus; species Pteropus medius. Next base: position 7,066,698 of record NW_024346771.1, read on the forward strand.
TTTTGTTTTTTGTGTAAATGTTCCATTGATCCAGCTCCATTTGTTAAAAAGACTATTATTGCTCCATTTTATTGTCAATGCTACAACTAGTTTCCATAGTAGTTTTTTTTGTTGTGTGTTTTTTTTTTTAACTCAGAGTTGTCCACACTGTAGCTCCAAGAATTTGTTAATTACAGTTCAGATTTTTACTTGTTAGAATGAAGTAGAGCACCTTAACTTGGAACCAGAAACTGGTGGCCTTCTCAAAAAGGACAACATGTTTTGAAGCTCTCTGGAAAGTTGTATTCTCTGAGCCTTATAATTTTGGATCTGATTGAGAGCTCACTACCCAGGAAAATTGTTGTCCCTAGGCATTTTTCAGAATCAATTAGAGGCAATTGTTAACACTGCAATTTCCTGAGGCTATGATATGAGTTAGGGAAAATAACATCTTGTTAAAAAAAATCTTAAAAGAAATATTTAACCAATTATGTGTCTATAGTTAACTTTAAAAAGTTCTGGTATAACCTGGGTGTTATGCCTATTTATAGGTCTATGTTCATGCCCAGATGAGAACTGATACCACTCTGTTATATTTTCAGCTGACATTTCTTGCTGACTTTGAGGACCTGTACAAGCAGAAAGTGAAGACTAAAGCAGAATTGTAAACTTTCTGAGTGTTAAAGATATGCCTCAGCACATATGCAGTGCTCTTCATTAAAAGGTAGAAATTATTTGTTCAAGAACTTATTTGTTCAAGAAAGTTGCAAACAATCTTCTGTTTATAAGTAAGTTAACCAAGCAGGGACGTCAGTGGTAGCATATAGAGAATAAAGATATAGTAGAATCTAAAATACAAATATTAATAATAACATGAACAATGATAACGACAAGAAACTCTGGCACTTGGGGTCTGATTTCCAGAGTCACCATATTATATTATTTAAAATATCTACTTTTCAACCAAAAAAAAATTATATCACATAAAAATAAACAAACAAAAAAATTAATCAATAAAAACTGTCCCAGAAGGGAGAAAAGAGGTAGGACTTCCTAGACAAATTCAAACCAGCTTTTATAAATACTCAAAAAAATTCAAAAAATATTTATAAATATTTAAGTACTCAATTTAAAGAATTATAGAAAGTTTTGTTTAAATAATTAAATGAAATTATGAAAACACTGTTACCAAATATGGAATATAAATAGAAACAAATTATTTAAAAATACAAATTCTAAAATTGAAAAGTAGAAAACTAAAATAAAAAATTTTCTAATGAGCATATTTAAGCTGGAAGAAGAAAAAAATTAGCAAACTAGTATCCTTCAGTATGAAGAACAGAGATTGAAAAGGATAAAGAAAAATAAAAAAGGCCTCAGACATATCTGTGACATCATCAAATGCATCTATATACACATAAAGAATGTCCCAGAGAGAGAAGAGAGAGAAAGAGAAAGGAGCAGAAAGAATATAAAAAGATAAAAAGGCCAAAATAGATTCTCATATAATTAATATGATAATGCTTCCAAAACTGATTTACAGATTCAATATGATCCTTACCAAAAATCTAGTTGTCTTTTTTTTGTGTGGGCAAAGATTTATAAGCTTATCCTGAAATTCACCTGAAAACAAACAAACAAACAAACAAACAAAAAATACCCAACATGGCCAAAACAATCTTGAAGAAAAGAGAGCAAAGTTGAAAAAGTTACATTTCTCAATTTTATAATGTCCTATAAAGCTATAGTAGTCAACACACAGCTTGATATTGGCGTAAAGATTGCCATACAGATTATTAACATTACTGAAAGTCTAAAAATAAACTTTACATTTAGGTTAATTGGCTTCTAACAGAAGTGTGAGGATAATCCAATGGGGATAAATCATTTTGTTTTGTTTTGTTTTGTTTTGTTTTGTTTTAATGATGCTGGAACAACTTAATATTACATGCAAAATTTTAAAGATGCACTCCTACCTAACATTATACACAAAAATAGATTCAAAGCATCAGTGTAAGAGATAAAAGTATAAAACATAATGAAAAAAAGTTTAAGAGTCAATCTTCATGACCTTGGGTAGGCAAGGTTTTGTCCATTTGTTTTTTGATATAGCATCACAATTTCAAACCACAAAAGAAAAAAAAATAAATGGTACTATTAAAAAAGTAAAAAGAAAATTTACAAGATAAGAAAAAAACTATTTACCAATTATATATCTAATATAACAGTTATTTCCAGAACATATAAAGAACTGTTAAAATTCAATAATCAAAAAGAAAACTAACTCAGTTCAAAAAAAGAAGAACTGGGCAAAGGATTTGAATAGACATTTCTCCAAAAAAAGATACACAAGTGAACAGTAAGGACATAAGAAGATGCTCTACATCTTTAGTTATTAAGGAAATGTAAACCAAAGCTGCAATGAGATATCAGTTCACATTTACTAAAATGGCTTTAATCAAAAATACAGAAAAAAAACAAGTTTCAGTGAGAAAGAGAAATTAGGACTCCCATGTATTGCCGCTGATCAGTTTAAATTGTGCTACCACTTATAAAAATAGTTTGACAATTCCTCAAATTTTATACATAGAGTCACCAGTTGAACAGCAATTTTTTCTTCCAGGTATATACTCAAGATAACTGAAAATATATAACCACATAAAATTATACACAAATGTTCAGAGCAGTATTATTATTAATAGACAAAAAATATAAACAACCCAGATTTCAATCAAGGTTGATTAGATAATCAAAATGTGGTATATCCTTATGATGTATTATTACTTGGCAACAACAAAAAAATGAAATATGTATTGTAACCTGAATGAAACTTGAAATTGTTATTTGAATGATAGAAGCCATTCTATTTATATAAAATTAGAAGAATAAGAAAATCATATAGAGATGCAAAGATTAGTGACCGTCTAGCACAGAAAGAGCAAGGTGATTTAGTGAGACTCCTAATGGAGAATATTTTTTGTGTGAGGGACAGTGATGATATGTTCTATAATAAGATTATGTTGATAGTTTTATAATTCCTTGAGTATACTTAAATCTTTAAATTGTACACATTGTGTAAAATTTATATGTAAATTATATCTCAATTAAAATTAAAAGAACAAGAGAAAAACATTTAATTACATTATCTAAAGTACTTAAAACTACAACAGAAAAAAACAGAACTAAAACTAATGAAACCTCTATATCTTACAAAAGTGGATGAAACAGTCTATTTTTTATACTTAAAGATGGGGAACCTAGAAATAATTCCAAGAGTTGACAAATCAGAAAATAAAGAATGTATTACTAAAAATTATGAAGAATACCAACAGAGGATCCAAAATGGAAGCAGCTTGTGAGATTACTAGAAAGAATTAATGGAGTGGGGCATAGTTCCTTAGCCCTTTGTGCCATTGTTTCCTTTGATATCAGTTAATGAATAAATAAATTTGCCATGCAGACAGATACAATATTAAAACAAAAAGAAATTAATATATATTTCTCCTATACTCCAATTTCTATATAATTATCATTTGTCTACTCAGCATCCATTCTCTATTTTATTGTCTATAGTTCTGAATTATTTTGGTGAAAACACCTTTCCTTTATTTTCACTACATCATGCCTCCATTATTGTTTCTTTAATTTAACTCCTTACAGCATTTGAGATGAAGCCTATGCCAATGTCTTCTTCATGGTCACCTAAGAATTAATTGCTTCAGAGTGAGTCAATCAGAGGAAATATCTAGATATTTCCTAGGCATTCTGAGGTAGAATCATTCACCTTAATTTATGCTGTTTTAACAAGGAAAGGTGAAAGCGTAGGATATTCTAGAAGCCATTTTGTTATCATTAGGGGTAAAAAGGCTGCCTGGAATAGAACAACAAAATGTAAGCAAAATGAAGAAATGGAAATACAAGAAACTTGATTCATATAAATATGTCAAATCTCTGATTCCAGTATGCTCTGAAAACACACAGCCACTGGGTTGTTAAATTGTGTGAAATCCTAAATCTTCTACTTTTATATTAAACATTTTAAAATTATTGTTATTCTAAATAAAATGAACTTAGCAGATAGAGTGACCAATCTATAATAGAAAGCATTAATAAAAACGTTTTCATTTAAAATAATAAAAATGAGGAAAGGAGGAAGAAAATAAGCAAGGAAGAAAGAAAGGGAAGGAGGGAGAGAGGAAGGAAAGGAAAGAGGAAGGAAGAAAAGGACAAAGGAAGAAGGACTATAAAATACAGAAAAGGAAAATGTAGCAAAATTGTGCAAACCACTGATTTGTGGGGAAAAACTTAAGTCAAAAAAACACACCTCAATTAATGAAGAAAGTTACATTGTTCCTAAATAAAAAAACAACTATATTAGAAAGATGTTATTTCTCTAAAAATTAATCAATAAATTCAACAAAATCTCAATTTTAAAATATCAGAATCCCTAAAGGAATCTAACTTATTTCAGTGGTAGTCTGAAAAAGTGCACACACAAAAATGGGAATGGGAAATAATAATGAAAAACAATGCAAAATATTATACCAGAAATGAAAACCTACTTCTAAATGAGAGTGATTAAAACAGCCTAATGTTCACCCAGAATTAGTAAGTAGACTGAAATTGTATTGGAAATCCAGAAATCAAACTATGAGTATACAGCAATGCAGCATTTGTTAAAGATGACATTTCAAAATAGTAGGTATGAGATAGATCAGTTAATAAATATTGTGGGAATGAATTAGTATGAATTTGAAGAAAAATAAGTCAAATATATGTATTAATTTTCAATTATTTTAAAAATTGAGATAGAGTAAAGAACAACACATATTTAATTACAAGAAGTTATAAAACACAAGATTAGTAAAGAATGGTAATGGAAGAAAATTTAACTTTGGGTGGTGAACACAATGCATTATATATGACATATTATTGAATTGTACATTTAAAACATATAATTTTATTAACCAATGTTACCCCAATAAATTTAATTAAAATGTGTTAAAGAAAGACATTACGAGGATAATATAAATTCTAGAATCCATAAAGAAAAAATTAATACATATTAGTTCTAAAAATTTGTTAAGACTCACGAAAAATAATAAATGGAAAATAAAACAGCATCTCATATTCATAAATAAGAAGACATCATTTTTAAAATATCAATATTCCCCATTGATCTACAAATTCAATGCATTGCCAATTAAAATTCCAGCTACATTTTTTGCAAAAGTGGAAAAGCTGATCTTCAATTGGCATTGAATTTCAAGGGACTCCAAACAGACAAAATATTATTTTAAAAAAATTGGAGAATTTATAATTTCTCACTTCAAAAGTTACTACAAAGCTACAGTACTTAAAAGAGCATGGTACTCATATAAGGATAGACCAATAAAATAGAATGGAAAGCATGGAAATAAACCTTCACATATATGGTCAATGGATTTCTGACAAAAGTGCCAAGACTATTTAATTGGGAAAGGACAATTTTTTTTCAGCAATTGGTCTTGGAAAAAATTGAGATCCATATGCAAAAGAATAAAGTTGGGCTCTTACTTCACATCATATTAAAAAACAATGACTCAAAATGGATCAAAACCTAAACTGAAGAGCTAAACCCATAAAATTCTTAGAAGAAAACAGTGAGGAAACCTCAAGACATTGGATTTGACAAGTTTCATGTTGTGGCACCGAATCTCAAGCAACAAAAGAAAAAGTAAAGAAATTGGACTTAATTAAAAAAAAGGACTTTAGTGCATCAGTGTATACCATCAAGTAAATAAAAAGCAATACATGAATTGGGAGAACATATTTACAAATTATATATATGACAAACGTTTGATGTCTAGAATATGTACAAACTCCTCAAACTCAAAGAGAAAAAAACCAACTCAACTGAAATATAGACAAAAGACTTGGATAGATCTTTCTCTACAGAAGATATATACAAATGGTCAGTGAGCATATGAAAAAGATGCTGAACATCGTTAGTCATTAGGAAGATGTAAATAAAAATCACAATGAGATGCCATTTTTCATCCATTGAGATAGCTATTAAAAATAATGATATTTGTTAGCAAAGATGTGGAGAAATTGGAGCACACATATTGAAGGTGAGAATGTAAAATGGTGCAGATGCTATGGAAAACTATCAGTTCCTTAGAAACTTATACATAGAACTGCCATTGATCAAACAATGACAGTCTTAGATATGTATCCAAAAGAATTGAAAGCAGGGACTCAAACATATTTTTACACTGTGTTCATAGCAATATTATTCACAATAGCCAAAAGGAAGAAAAAAATTCAAATGTTCATCATCAGATGAATGGGTAAACTAAATGTGGTATACAATACAATGGAATATTATCACTCAGCCATAAAAAAAAAAAAAAAAAAAAAAGAAATTGGGTATATATTACAACATGGATAAATCTTTAAAAAATGCTACATAAGGTAGACATATAAGGATGCATATTGTATGATTCCGACTACATGAGATAGAATAGGCAAATTTATACAGACATAAAGTAGAATAGAGGTTGAGAAGGGGGAAAAAAGAGATGGGAAGTTATTGTTTAGTGAGTACAAAGTTTAGATTGAAGATAATGAAAAATTGGGGTAGAGATAATGATGATGGTTACACAACATTGCGAATATATTTAATGGCACTAGATTATACACTTACAAATTATTCAAATGATAAATTGTACATTTACCACAATAAAAATGATACATCTCAAAGATTTAACTTTAGATGGTGAACACACTAGGAGATATATGTAAGACACATTATTGGATTGTACAATTGAAACCTATATAATTTTATTAATCAATGTTACCCCAAAATTTAATAATAAAAAAGTTAAAAATACAACTTACAAATTATAAGAAGATATTTTAACTTATATACAGTTATAATTATTATCAAAAATATATAAACAGTTCTCTATAAATAAATAAAAATGTAAAAATGTAAAAAATATATGAATAAAAAATTTAAAACAGAAGATATCTTAATGGCCAATAAATATGTGAAAAGATGCTCAATCTTATTAGTAACTGAGGCAATGAGAATCAAAATAATAATCTAATTAAAGAAAAAATGAGATAATAAATCCAATTTTTTTTAAGTGTAGGAGAAATAGTATATTTATAAATGTATCATAGTAGCATACTCTGGAATAGCACTTTTGAAGGCAATTTGGCCATAGCACTAAAAAGAAAAGAAGAAAGAGGAAAGAGAGAGAAAAAGAGACAGACAGAAAGGGAGTGTGGAGCAGGGAGGGAGATTGGAAGTAAAAAAAAAATGTGAACTTTCGACATAGCAGTTCTAGTTCTATCTTAGAAACATATGTCCACATGAGAAAATGTTATATATTAAAAACATTTCTTGTAGCATTCTGCACAATACAAATATGCTGAATATAATCCAAATTTCCATCAGCAGAAAAAGCTGTGAAAGACTCAAAACTGGATATAAAAAGATAACTCCAGGACAGTCTAGCTCACCCTTCATGTTATTTCTGCTCATCGTTGCCTTTGAAAAACCCTGTAAGTTGTAGAGAACTGATAGTAACGTAAATAATTTGTTTACATATAAATGCAAATGACTTGTATCCAGGGAAGCTGCAAATATTGACCACGATTGCTCTCTTCTTGAGAATTGTTACTTCAAGAAAAGATAATGGGATTTATTTTCTAGTCATCTCAATAGTCATTTAGTACTTCTACATTTTTAAGTAAAATGAAATACAAAAGCATAGTTTTAATAGGTTAAATTTAAAAATGCTGTTTGACTACTAATTTGTACTTCTTTAACACTTCACCCCATTCTCCCAGCCTGTCCACCTGCCTCCCGCTAGTTGTCATCAGATTGTCCTCTATATCTGTGAGTCTGCAATTAGTTTGTTCTTTTTGTTCCTTAAATTCTGCATATAAGTGAAATCATATGGTATTTATCTTTGTTTGACTTATTTTACTCAGTATAATAACCTCTGGGATCATCCCAGTCATTGCAAAATTAGTAGCTAATAGATGGTCACAGAGATGGGGAGCATGGCATAGTAAATGCAGTCATCAGTAATGTAATGGCTATGTATAGAGCCAGAGGGAAGATAAAGTAATTGGAGGGATCATTTTATAAACTATATAAATGTCTAACCAATGTACTGTATTCTTGAAAGTAATAAATATTTTTTTAAATGTAAAAAAAATAAAAAAAATAGGATGTTGAATTTTTAAAAATGCCATTTAAAATACAAAATTGATTGCATTGTGGTTGATAGGTCAAATATTTAACAATGAGAATTAAATAAATCATGGCACAAATGTAAAATAAACTTTGTACATTGTACAGTTTTTAAAAATACCTGTTTCACTAATGCTTTACTTTAAAAAGATGATTATTATATAATATGAAATAAAAAAGGTATATATAAACAGTGTGGAAACTAGGTGATTCCAAATTACTATGCATATCCTGGGGAAAAAAAGTAGCTGTTAAATAGAACTGAAAAGAAAAATTTTAACATGTGTATTCTTTTTTTGTTCCCAACATTTTCTTCAGTAGTCATTTATCTCTGTTTCAATCATCAAAAATAAATTAATTTAAAAAACCCACAATTTTATTTGATATGGCTATGACAGCTGTTAGCTGTTTTATTTATAATCCAAATTTGATTTGCTCAAATCATTGGCCAACTAAAATAATTAGTCAACTTGTCTAATCTAAACAAATTTATTAAAGAGGAGACATAGGAACAGAAATGTAAACATATTTTGCATTATCTGGGACAAAGACAAGGTATTTACATGTATGATAAGATGTTTTAATATACGACAATATGTTTTATATCTTTTGCAAAAGGATACTGAAAATTCTATGGTAAAAGGGAACCATGAATCGTAACGAGGACTCTGTGGATTCCAATTGCTCTAAAGATGATTTTCAGTGACTAGTTCTACTTTTCGAAATATCCCACTAATTTCATAGAAATATAGACTGTCTTTTCATAACATTTTCCATGCTGTATGATTGCTGTAAGTAACTTTCATGTTTCAAATTGTGGGGTCCTAAAGGGCAATGACTGTGAATTTACTTTTATATTTTCTGTGCAAAAAATACCTCACATGGGTTTTAACTTCTGGTGCTGGATTGAATGGACCTTTGGAATGGATAGCAAACTTTGAAAAACAAATCATAAATAAAATTTCATTCCTCAGTGGAAAGCAATGTGCCTCTCCTTCTGGAAATGCCTACTTCTACAGGACAATATTTAAAAATTAAGATTTACTTTCACCTCTCCAAATTATGCAAAGTTGGCACTGAGCATTAGAGACTGTAACCTAATAATCATTGTAGCGTCACTTTCCAAGCCTGCCTCTTGAGTACAAGGTGAATCTCCTTGACTCTTTAGATTTTGTTGTACTGAACACGCTGATGAATCTGCCCTGATAAACTTTAACATTTCACCTCCTTCAGCTTTCATAATATACACCAATAACTGAAGTGAAAGTGAATTTATTTAGTCTCTTGTTTCTATTCTGGTGCATATTTTTCAGCTTCGGTGTAAAATACCAAAAGCGGCAATGTTCTTTGTGACATGCTGCAAAGAAAATAAAGAAAATTGCTTTTGAGGTGAAAGTAGTTCTGAAACAGGCTTAGGAAAAAAATTCTCATTTTGGAACTCAAAAGAAATATCAGCAACACCAGTTGTAGATATTGGTTTATATTCAAGGTTTAAACTAGTGAGTGTTCATATTCTGAGATTCTTCAGAGAGGTAGCATTTGAGCTTTCAGAAATTCTCTTTTAGGAAGGAGCCAGAGGAAGAGGCCAGTGTGAGTTCTCAGCATGCCTGGGGGGAAATGTATCCAGTTATGGGCTTTTTAATCTGTGCTTGTGATTTATCAGTACAGCCTAACCAAATGCTTTATTAATTCAGAAGGTGTCATGACTTTAATTTATTTTATATCTTTTAGTGCTCAGGCCAAATACTTTACTAATCATCACATGCGTTTCAACAATTGAGGCATACATTAAAATACTTGACATGCTGCCCATTAATCTACACATTGCAGCCCACTGTGAAATTTGCTGATGGAATTTCACATTTTATAGACCTGTCTTTGAATTTTGATGATTTGGTTCAATATTGTTAGCAGAGAACTTGCCTTCTTGGGGAATGTATTGCCCATTAAAAGTGACATGCTAGGGTGATTGGGATGTGTTTTGATTTAATAATTGAGTTTATAATTGTATACACTCCACTAATCACACAGCTTTCTCTGCTGAAATGGGCTTTAGCTCGTGTGTGTTTATGTTGTAAAAAAGCTTTCTTTCTTCTATTTTTATACACCACATGGATACAAAATCTTCTTTAAGTCCAAATGAATAATATTTACAGATCCTTTGGAGCACATTTTTTCCTTTTTAAAATTACAATGCGTCAACTCTTACCAAGCTGTTACATAAAGCAGGCTTCGAAAATTGGAAGTCATAAAAAGGGAAAAGCTCAGAATAAAATCCCCAGAACAGGATCTAGAAGAATCTAGGCACTGGATTAGTGCCATTTTTGATATTGTGAGTTATCTTCAACATATTGCCAGGTAAATTCAGAAAACACATAACAACCCCCCAAAAAAGAAAGCCTTATTTGACCTTTTTTTCTATTGTGATGCCTATTAAATTTTTGAAATTTTCTGTTGTTTTAGTTTGGAATTAATGCAGCTTTAAACTTGCATATCAACCATTCAGGGAATGAACCCTATAATGCGAATAAATATTTATTCAACATATATGTCTTGAGCTTCCTACTAAGAATTAATCATTTGGTAGGATACATTGTCTTTGAGGGACTGGTTGGAATACATATATGGAGTTCAGAAATATTAGACAATTTATCAGAAATCAGAGTATGATTTTGTTAGTATATTTTGTCTAATAGAAAGGCAACACAGAGTTTGAGGTAAATTAGCGTCAGCAAAGGGTTACCGAATATATCAACTTCAGACTTTGAGGACAAGCTAAGCTGAACCCTAATCTCAGCCCTGGAATGACAGAACTATACGACCTGGAGAAACTTTTAAAATCTCTGCATGCCTCGATTTCCTCATCTATACATGAGATCACTGATTTTGAGCTCACATATTGTTGTGAAGACTAAAGGATAAGAGATACTATGTATCTCTCTTAACTATTGAGTATCTAAAAGTAATTGTAATAATAAATATGTGATTTTATTAATACTATTATTAAAAGATTATAGAGAAAGTAAAGTATCTAGCACATCTGTATAGCCAAATGAAGTTCTATAGAAGAGAACTAATTTTGGCCTCAAATGGACAGATTATTTAGTGAAATAAAGGTGAGTATGCCCAAATAAAGAATCATAAATGGAGGCATGAAAGGAAGACAGTGCATAATGTATGAATCATAGAAAATGCATATATTCATTGGAAGCATTTGGTATGCATATACATATATATATGACTCATACATATATATCTATATGACTTATTCTAATAATGTGGGCTATGCCAACATGTAGGGGATCAAAGAATCACAGTCGAATTTACAGGTTATCATTTCTTAAATTTGGACTCAGAATGTGCTCTTTTATTATCAGGTTTCAGATGAATTACAACCTTTAATAACTAAGAAAAGTGAACATAGTGACATTTTTGATCATTCACTTAAAAAGTGGGAGGAGAGACCGGACAAAAGGGCATAGATGATAGTGGCTTTGTTCATCTGCTCTTGCGACCACATTCAAAGTTGTGACAGAAACATGGAGCAGAAGGCAAACAGTCACCTCGGTCTAGATGAACAGAAGTCCTAAACTAGGGAGAGAAATAAGAAATCAACCAGCAACAGGTAAGAGGTAGAAGGGGGCAAAAATGTGAGGCTGTCCCAGTGGCTCAGTGAGACAGAAGCTGTAGCAGTGGCAGCTGGCAGCTGCAGACATCTCTTAAAGGGGCTGGGCCATGACCGGACTTCCACATTGATGGACTTGCTTGCTCGAAGCACCAGTGCCCGGTCAATGCAAGGGATGCTGAGTTGTTGGAGCAAGGGCTGGAGGCAAAGCTTTCTCCTGGGCAGAAGTGTTGGCAGTATCAATTGTCCCTGAGCCCTCCCCCTCCCAGTGTGTGGATATAGCACTGCTATAGCTAAGACATTATCAAACTGGATAACAGAGATTGCTCCACCCAGAGGATTTCCTGAAATTCCTCTTCTTCGCAACTTACTTCGCTACCCAGGCCACATCCAGTTGTGTCCTTGGCAAGTCAGTGAGTCCTATGCAACTTGCTGAGCAAGCTCCAAGACTCACACCAGTGGCAGCTGACTGAGGGTTCTGGTGAGGCTTCTTGAGGCAACTATAAGCATAACAACTGTAGATTGCTTGCTGAATTTTAATAGGTGGCCCTGGAGGGACTCAGGCTGGGGCTAAACTTGGCATGCTATTGAACCCTTCTCAGAACTGTGCTGCTGCACACCTACTACACAAAGCCATGCTATTAAGACCAGGAGACTTAGGAGCTTTGCTTAGTACATAGAAACAGACACATAAAGACAATCAAAAAAGGAAAATAAGCAGAAACCATATGAGAGAACAGAACAGAGATCCAGGAATAATAGAGTCAAACAATTTAACAGATGCACAGTTCAAAATACCAGTTGTAAAGATGTTCATTGAACTTAGGGGAAGTATAGATGAACTCAGTGAGAACTTTGAAAAAGAGATAAAAAATATAAAAATGGAAATGGAAATTATAAAAAGGAAGCAGTCAGAAATGAAGAATGCATTATCAAAATGAAGAGTACATTAGAGATAATTAACAGAATGGACAAAAAAGAGGATATAACTACCAATATAGAGGGTGGGTAAGCCAAGGACACTCAATCAGAACAACATGAAAAAAGAAGCCAAATTATAATAATAATTTAGGAGTGTTTGGGTCAAAATTAATGTAAAAACATTCATGTAATAGGGATATCTGAAGGAGGAGAGGGAGAACAATAAGTTTAAAAGCTATTTGAAGAAATAATGATAGGAAACTTGTCTAATCTGGTGAAGGAAATAGATATACAATCTCAAGACACTCACAGAGTCCCAAGAAAGAGGAACTCAAAGAGACTCACACCAAGACACATCATAATCAAAATGGCAAAGTTTAAATACAAAGACAGAATTTTAAAAGCAGCAAGAGAAAAGCAGATAGTTACCTATAAGGGAGCATCCATAAGACTGGCAGCTGATTTCTCAAAAAATCCTTTGCAGGACAGAAGGGCTCTGCAAAAAATATTCGACGTGATAAAAACCTGGGATCTACAACTAAGAATACTTTATCCACATAGTTATCATTTAGAGTTGAAGGACAGATAAAAAGCTTCCCAGACAAAGATAAGCTAAAGAAATTTATCATCACCAAGCCAGTATTATAGGAAAGGTTTGAAGAACTTCTTTAAGAAGAAAAAACATATATCAAAATCATGAATAAAAAGTGGTGGTAACTACATATCTATCAATGAGTACCTCGAATGGAAAAGAATTAAGTGCTCTAACCAAAGGATAGGGTGACTGAATGGATAAGAAAACAAGACCATTACATATACTGCCTACAAGAGACAATTCGGATTAAAAGACACACAGACTAAAAGGAAGGGCACAGAAAAAGATATTGCCTCATGGTCCTAGGGGGTATTGCACTGAATGAAGTAAATCAGATAGAGAAAGACAAATACTACCTGATTCCATGTACATGTAGAATCTAAAGAACAAAATAAACAATAACATCAAAAATGGGAAAAAAAAACTCATAGATACAGGGAATATTTTAAAGGTTACTAGATAGGATGGGAGATTGGGGGCAGGGACAATGAAAAAGGACAAAGGGATTAAGAAATACAAATGGATAATTACAAAATAATCATGAGTATATAAAGTGTAACATAAGGAACAGTCAACAGTGTTGTAATAAATATGTAAAGGGGATGAGGAGTACTAGATTTGGTGGGGTGATCGCTTGAGCTCTAATCACTATGCTGTACAACTGAAATTAATATATTATTGTATGCCAACCATAATTGAAAAGAAAACTCATTAACTTGTATAATGAAAATATGAGCAACAAATTATTTATTATATTTCAATGAAGCTGGGGAAAAAATAAGCCAGACAAACACAAATAACATATGATCTCACTTATATGTGGAATCTAAAAAACAAAATAACAAACTCAACAAAAACAGACTCATAGATACAGAAAACAAAATGTTGATTCTCAGACGGGAGGAGTGTTGGGAGGTTGGGTGCAAAAGGTGAAATGTTAAGAAATAGAAATGGATAGTCACAAAACAGTCACAGAATTTGAAGTACAGCATAAGGAATATAGTCGATAATATTATAGTAACTATGTGCCAGGTGAGTACTAGACTAGTTAGGGGTTCACTTCGAAAATTATATAAATGTCTAACCATTACGTTGTACACCTGAAATTGATTTAAATAATGTTGAATGTAAACTGTAATTGAAAAATCAAAAAGTTGCTGAAGGTGAAGAGGAATAAGAGTTTCAAGCTTTTGAGTATAAAACAAGTAAGTCATGGAGATGTAGTGTACAGCATAGAGAATATATTCAATAATATTGTGATAGTATTGTACAGTGTTAGATGATTTCTATACTTAAACTGATCACTTCTTCAGATATATAAATGTTGAATAACTATGATGTACACCTGAACCTAATGTAATATAGTACATTAGCTATATTTTAATAAAAATCTTTTAAAAATTAGAGAATTATGATCAATATTTTGGACTTTTGTCACATAACCCTACCAAATTACTATTAAAATTATAAGAGTAAATAAAAAAAAAACAAGCAATGACATACACTTGAATGTGGTTGACTTTAAACAGAGAGATTGAGAACATTAAAGTGTGGACATGTAACTACTGTTTTTATCATTAAAAATTCTGTTTTATTTGAATGTCAAATGAATATATTATTTTTATCAAAAAATAGGTAGACAATAGACAGGTAGAGAGAGAGAGGAGAGATGACAGATGATAGATGATAGATAGATAATAGATAAACAAGTTTTTCTCATAATAATGTCACTCTTAGGAATGTATATTTGGATATGGTTTCTTTGAAGAAGAGTTATAGTTCATTAAGAGATGTAGTATATAAACCTGAATGTGCCCATTGAAGAGAATCTCACTTTTGTTCATTACTTCTTGTGTGTTATAGAAGAAAAAAAAGACAACCAAGACTCTGATTTATAGCAACATCCCAAACAGCATTTATACTGAAAGCATGAAAAATGCATTTTCTTTAGTATATAAAGATTTCCCACCATAGTTACGAAGAGTATTACATAGGGATATTCTCCATAGGAAAAAATTCCATAGCTCATGGTCTTATCTTGCTTCTTAAGAACAGAATCATTCACTTATGACTATTTTTAGGTCCCTGAAGGCTATTCTCCTTTCATACTTTTCTGTAGTAACATAATATTCTTAAATACCTACATATGTGTGTGTTCACGCACACACACACGCGCACACACACACACACACGCCACTCTTTTAAATAGAAACTTAAATGTAAGTCCCTAAAATTATAAAGACATCCTTACTATTTTACCATACATTTCAGGCCATGGTTTCACAAATTGTGTACCAATAATGTGTGAGTTCTTTAGTAATCTAGTGATTCAATGACCATATTAAAACTTTAAGTGAATGACTAAATGTACAACATATTGTGTACTATGTGCCTCAACTGCTATCAGATATGGTTGATGATAGATCATAAAAAATATTTCCCATTTTAAAATCTAATAGAGTTTACTCGGGAAGAGTAGACATGCAATCACACAAAAAGTCATCCTTTTCCCCTCCCCAAATGCCACTGCTTATGTGCTGATGTCATGGACCTGACTCAGTTTCAGTCTATCTCAGTTCAGCCTGAATTTCAAAACTTCTTAAATACAAATTTGGTCATTCTTCTGCTCAAAACCCTTAAATCAACCAGGTTTCTTAATTACATGAACCTGGCTAGCTTAAATAACAAATAATTGAATATAAGTGTTAGAGACATTACAAAATAAATGGAGGAAACTAAAGAACTATGGATAGAAAAATGGTCATAACCCAAAACTACTCAGCAGCAAAAGAAGCAGGCAATGTCATACATACTTTATTTTAAAGTTATAGAAATAAATATGCATGCTATTGATACATATTTTACCCCGTTACCTGCTACAAATGGAGTAGAACAAGGAGTGAGAACTGTACCACTGAAATCTGGCCTTCTGAGCTACAGCCCAGTTCAAAGGGTTCAAGTTTTCTGACTGGTCTCTTGATGGCAGAGTAACTCTCCTTTCCCAGCCTTCAAAGATTGGGAGAATGATCTATAGCTAAGTAGAGACACCAATCTTTTCTGGGTTGCCTGAAGTATTTTAGGCAGAGATACTTATGTTAGAAGCACTGAGATACAATAATTATAGGATGATGTCCCAAAAGTAGTAAATCAGATGCCTGTTGATAAAGAGTTGCTGTTGTGACTCTGGGGCTACACTTCAGCTCAGTTGGCATTTTGCTCACCCCAAGAATTTCCACTACAATATCTGTCAGGCCTCCTATCAGTCTCTGCAAAACCTATTTCTCAGCAGCCGCCTTCTGTCCTTGGGTCTTATCAGGACATGGATACCTAGGCAAAACTTCATCAGGCCAGATAGACTCCTGAAGAAGCCAGGGGTACTGTACCCAGCACTGTGGATATATTAGATTAGCTACTTGCACCTCTAGATACCTCTGAATTAAGGTACCAAGAGATAAGATGAAGAACTTTTGACATGTTTTCACATGTAGCCATCTCCACCATTAAATTAGCAGCAAAAGCAGATCCATGGCTTGCCAGCTAACTCTGTCTCTGTTCCTGGATCATTATTGCTGAAGTCTTGGGCAGGTTCAGATGCATCTGACAAGTAACTATCTACATGTCCTTTCGGGATTTGTTCAGAATCTTTTTCTTGGATTTTTGTTGGTTTCATTTCAAGTAGCCAGTATATCAGTATTCTAGCCAGTATGTCATCACTGCTATTTTCCTACCTAGTTGCAACCTATATTAATGACATAGTGGCTGTGTATCCAAAATACCCCAATATCTTTATGACTTTATATTGACAGTCAAAGCCCCAGTCTGGTGAATCTGCTTTGTCAAGCCAAGGATAATCACACAGTAGGATTACATTTTTAAAATTAAATTTATTAGGGTAACATTGGTTAATAAAATTACTTAGGTTCCAAGTATATAATTCAATAATACATCATATATATATTGCATTGTGTGTTCACTACCCAAAGTCAAATCTCCTTTTGTCACCATATATTTGATCCCATTTACCCTTATCTTCCACCCCACTACCCACTTTCCGCCTGTTATCTGTGTCTATGAGTTTTTGTTTATTTGTCTTGTTCATTTATTGTTTTCAGTTTTGTATTCCACATATAAGTGAAATTATATGGTTCTCAACTTTTCCCTTAAGATGATTATCCCAAGATCTATCCATGTTGTCCCAAATGTCAGTGTTTCATCTTTTCTTGTGGCTAAGTAATATTCCATTGCATGTGTTAACCACATCTTGTTGTGGGCAGTGGTTTCCACCAATACTATTCATAATAGGGAATGAGTGCTCAATTAGGAGGAGCAGCTAAATGATAGAAACCTGAACGAATAAAATGCATTCATTCATTCATTTATTCATTTACTATACAGTGTTGACATACAAATGACTATGTCTCGCCTGTGCTTAATAAGATTCATAATAAAGTTAAACTCTGCTGCTTGGCTTTTAATACTCTTCTTGCTATATTCACTGCTTATCTCTCCATTCTATGTTTCCCCACATACCTTCAAATTCCATATTCGAGAACAAATTCTAATTTTAGGATTTAATTCTCATAGGTAGTCTTTCTTCTAAGCTTTGTAGGGACACATTTCACTTCTGTTCCCATGCACCGATTTAAAGACAGATGTCTGGGAACCTCTGTCCTATAGTTATGTTAATTTATTTATCAAGATGAATATTTCTCAAAACACTCTCTCTAGGTCATGTAACCAAAATAAACAAATTTTGTTTTCAAATAATTTTAAACTTCTAACTACAGTTTAAACTTCATTTCACATTGAAAATGTTTTTAAGTTCATTAGACTATGAAATTGATTATTTTATAATGATATATAAAGAAAATTATTGGACAGTAATATATTTTTCAGCTTTAGGTCATATCTTTAATATTTTATTATTCATATACTTAACTTTCCTTTTAAGAATATAAGTTAAATCTTTATTTGTGAAAAAATTGTATATACTAATAAACATGAACTCAAAAATTAATGGAGATTCTTTCAAAACAAAAAAATTGGTACTGGCAAATTAATATTTCTTACTTGGCAGAAAATCAAGAGAGGCTTAAGCATGATGAGGTGAAAGTGAAAGTGAACACTTCATTAATTTAGAAAAAAGATCTGAAGGCCAAAGCAGACATGTTAGAGAGCATAAGGAGTAACATCCAATTCTCAATTGACTCTCAGTAAGATTAATTCAAAGATGTTTACTAGATAGAATAAGCCATGACTGTATAGAATGCTATTTTTAGTTCCAAGGAAGAATTCAAAGTTTGGAGCTGAATGAGCAAAGATATTCAGGATAAGAATCAATTTCCTAATTCTTATTACCTTGATTTATTCTGAGCTATTTTATTTCCAACCTCAAGTAAGGGACTTTTGAAAGTTCTAGCGTTTGCAACCTGGACTTTCCTAGATTCACTAATTGCACATTCATCTTTCATCTTATAAAACTCTGTCTACCTGTATTATTTCACTTTTTTTTCAGCTTTGTAACATAGATGTTAACATTCTGTCCCAACCATATATTTTAGTAATTTTTTCTCTACATGTAGATAGCAATACTGACTTAATAGAGTTTTGGCGAAATCAATTTTGATGCTCTATGTAAAGCACTCAGCATGCTGTCTTGCACAATTAGAAGCTCATGATTCTACTTCTATCAATTTACCTCCTATTTTGTTCTTTTATGAAGGTAACGCCTCAGTTGAAGACACAAAGTCATATGAAGTCCTTTATTCATTGAGGGAATATAAACAATGTTTTGCTGATTGAAGGAATTTTAATACATACCAATGTCCAGATTTTATAAATAAAGAATTTGAGGCCCAAATTCATAAACTGACAAGTCTAAAATGACTCAACAAGCCAATGGCAGAATCAAGCCCATGATGTCTTTTTTTGACATATAAGTAAATATTTTAATTAATAAATTAATTTATCAAAAATATTAATGAATACAATGAGTATTTTTTTCTTGTAGTCTCAGTAATATTTTTGTAAACATAGAGGTATTCTAGTTTCCTATTAAGAACTAAAAGTGATCTTAGTAATATGCATAGGTCCTAGCAAGTGATGAAGCCCTGTATTCTGCCCTTCATTGCTTTACTAGTTTGGATTGTTATTTTTACCATTCATACCTAGGTCGCCATAATATTATCAGAAATTAAAGAGTCATTGTTGGTATTTAGTAGAGGTGTAAAAAATTACCTTGTACTGACAATGTTGTGAAGTTAAATATCAATGTTTTTTTTGATACTTTTCAACTAATAACCAAGGCCATTTTCATATTACTTTTACCTTGAACAAGATTATTTAAACATCTTGAAGTTTCTATGTCTTCATCTACACCTGCAAAATAGACTTATCATAATTGCATCAGAAGGTTGTGAAGAAAATTTTTAAATAATGTATTTTATTTTTTAATGTTTTTTCTTTTTTATTATTAAATATTATTGGGATGACATTAATCAACAAAATCCAATAAGTTTCAAGTTTCAAGTGTACAATTCAACTATATGTCATATATATATATATATAGTATTATGTGTACAATTCAACTATATGTCATATATATATGTGTGTCATATATATGTGTATATATATGTGTGTGTATATATATATATATACAACATATAGTTGAATTGTACACATAATACTATATGTGTGTGTGTGTGTGTGTGTTCACTGCTGTGGGTCTCAGGTCTGGCTGTGATCTAGGCTTGCGGTTAGGGGTAGAACTCTGGATTTAAAATGTTGCATTAATATAGTAAGGTGCCTGCACCTAACTTTTACAAGTATGACTCAGCTTATTGTTTATTATACATGTGTGGCAGAATGTCATTATTGTTCTCCAATGTATATAAAGCCCATGAGGTCCAGAAGCATGTACTCCCACAATAAAGTTGGCGCCTGCCATTTCATTCTCATGTCAGCTCCTCGTGCATTCTTTCAACTGGGCATCTCACAAACCAAGCCTTCTCTTATTGATCATCTCAGCGCTGACAACTGGCCATAGTTAGATTTCTTTTCCTTACTACATTTTTGACTCCTGCCCATATCTGCTTTCCTCCTCCTCCCCTTCCCTCTGGTAACCACGAGTCCACTGTTCATGTCCATGAGTCACTGTTTGTTTGTGCTGTTTTTTGGCTTCAATTTGATATCCCATATATGTGTGATATCATGTGGTTTTCAACTTTTTCTGTCAGACTTATAAGCATGATTATACCAAGATCAATCCATTTTGTTGCAAAGGGCAGTATTTCAGCAATTCGTATAACTGAGTGATGTTCCTTTGTATATATGTACCACAGCTTCTTTATCCAATCATCTATTGTAGGACACTTTGGTTGTTTCCATATCCTGGTGACCATGAATAATGCTGCTATGAACATCAGTGTGCATATATCTTATTGGATAAATGTTTTCGAGTTTTTTAGGTAAACACACAGTAGAAGAATTTCTGGATCATATGACAATTCAATTCTTAGTATTTTGGGATATTCCATACTGTTTTCCATAGTGACTGTATCAATTTGCATTCTCACAGCAGAATATGAGTATTTCTTTTTGTCCAAACCTCTCCAACATTTGTTATTACTTGTCCTGTTGATGACAGCCATTCTAATAGGTGTGGTGTGATATCTCATTGTGGTTTTTATTTGCATTTCCCTGATAGCTAGTGAAGTTGAGCATCTTTTCATATGTCTGTTGGCCACTTGTATGTCTTCTTGAGAGAAGTGTCTGCTCAGGTCCTCTACCATTTTTTAATTGGCCTTAAAGACTCCATTAAAACACTACTAGAAATAATAAACAAATACAGTAAAGTTTTAGGATACAAAATCAATGTTCATAAATCTGTAGCACTCTATACTCTAAGAATGAATTGTCAGGAAAGAAATGAAAAAAAAATTTTCCTTGCAAACACAACAAAAATATTAAAATACCTAGGAATAAACCTAACAAAATGTGTGAAGAATGTATACAATGAAGACTATAAATATAGTCTGTGTTTTTGGACTAGAATCTACATAGTTAAAATGACCTTATTATTAAAACATTATACAGATTTAATGCAATCCCCACCAAAATTCCATTGGCCTTTTTTAAAGAAATAGAACAACAACAAAAAATAATCATCAGATTTGTATGGAAGCACAAAAGAAACCAAATAGCCAAAGCAATCCTGAGAAAAAATAATGAAGATGTAGGTATCACTCCACCCAACTTCAAAGTATATTACAAAGGGACAATATCAAAACGGTATGGTATTGACACGAATACAGACACACAGACCAGCAGAACAGAATCGAGAGTCCAGAAGTAAACACTTGAATTGGTAATAGCAATGGAAAGACTTTAAATATGTATTTCTTTTCTCATAGTTTTTATTAGTATTTTATAAATATGTTTATAAGTTTTGTTAAATTAAAACTGAGAACTGATAGCTTTTATCCAAAAGATAGAAAACACACTTCTAAATTTGTAAGGAAAATCTATAATTTATTTTTCTTATAACATACTTCACTCTATTCTTGAGGTCAAATTTCCTTTATTTTTGAACAATGTTTTTGTGTTCGTCATGTTTGTTTTTTGTTTAGTTTGTTTTTTGTTCCTTTTTTTCATCCAATAATTTTTTGTTTTGTTTTGTTTTGTTTTTTGAGATAGGTGTATGTAATTAATAATCACTGACTTTTCTTCTAAGCAAGTGTTTTAAGTTGCTTTTAGACATATTTAGATGTAAAACAAAACTTTACTTTTGAGCTCAATATTAAAATTTCAGTTCTTCTATGACAAACAACTATTTGTTCTACTAAATTCCCTTACAAAGACCAATAGTATCAGAATTAAAAACCTGACATATTGCTCAACTCTGTTTTTTCTCTCTCATTTTTCGTTTCATCCAGGTTTCATTTATCATTAAGATTTGACAATACAGAGATGAAGAAAAAATAATAACGTTAATAATACAACAGCTAACATTTTTTGATCAATCTCTCTGTCCAGGCATAATTTCAAGATCCTTGTGTGTATTATCTAATTTATTTTATGTTATTCTGTTTATTTTAAGGGAGCAAAACTGAGATTCAGGAGTGTAATTTTGACTCAAGGATTCATACCTTCAGCCTCTATACAAATTGAGTTGGGTTTTAGTTTTGTTTTTTGAAATTATAAAATATAAATTCACTTTCACATTACCTCACAAGTAGGTACGCTCAAGATCTTGAGTTGGCTATCTATCTCAAATCCTTATAAAGAGCAAAATCAGTTCGCTTTGATACTGCTCATAATTGGAATTTATGTGCAAAAGAATAAATAAATAAAATAAATAAATAAAACAAAGCAAAGCCACTTCAATGGGCCTGATGAAAAGAAAATTGTTTGCTTTCAGCCTATCAAACGGCCTTCAAAGGAGCTCAATTCCACCTTGTAAGCAGGAAATCAAGACATTTACTTCTGTTACAGCACATAGCACCAGTCTGTTTGCCTCTCAGTATTGTTTTTGAAAGCAAAGAATTTTGCACTAAAATCATCTCTAGTATAACCATGACTTGACAAAGCAATGGCACAGAATGTGTGAAAACTATGAGTCCAGAAAGCAATGGTATACGATATGTGGAGTGTTTTTGAAATGTACTGAAGTACACAAAGGTCTCTTTTTTAGATTCTGATGACTGGGGCATTCCATGTAAAGTGATGAATAAAGAATCACTGAGAGCTCCTTATTTAATAAGGTGCCCCATACTATTTTAAGTGGTGTTTGCTTTCAGGTCTAGCCAAAGTGGTAGCAGAGGCCTTGCACTTAGCAGGACTGCAGTATAAAGGTAGACAATTCTGTGGGTAGAGGCTTATTTCTCAATTTAATGATTATGTATGAGGGAAAATGGGTGCCTTCTTTCTCAAGCTGAGAAGTTATTCAAAATGTTATTATCATAATATATGTGAAAAGTAAAATAAATATTTTTTTATGGTGAAAGTGATTAAATGACCTTACCACCAAATTTCCATTGTGGATGTAATGCATATACAACTACAAAGTGCAAAATGAGCTTCTGATAGCAGTAGTGATTGCCCAAAGACTGTCCTGTAAAATATCTTTCCTAGGTCCTGAGAATCTGTGCCTTGAGTGGGACTTTAATTCACAGCACAGAGACCACATACTGAATTAGGCCCCCAGGGTGTGCATATCACTAAAATGATTCTGTTTTCAGTAATGCCACCTCCATCTCATCACTCTTTTTCTTCTGATATCTCATAACAAGGCGTCTCATTTTTTTTTTTTTTTAATTTCCAGAAAGTGACCCACCATCTAACATACTAAAGTGAGGGCTCCTTTAAGATAAGAAAAAAAAAATTGTTTTTAATCTCTGTAATTCCAAATTAAGGACATAGCTGGGGCTTGTTATCTGCCCATGTAATGATGAAATGAAGTGATTCCTTTTTTTTCTCAATATTTATTGCTTCATCAATTTGTACAAAAGCAGCTGGGAAGAACATTTCATAGTAAGCAAAGTTTAGGATTACAGTACCTACCACAGCTTCATCTCCATTTTTCTTACTTTGAACAAGTTACGTAACTTATCGAAGTTTCAGGTTAATAACCTATATAAATAAAATAATAATTCTACTTTATAGTTTTAATTTGAGAACTCAAGAATGTAAAAAAAAACCTAAAAAATATTATTTAATGTTCATTATTTTATTTTTGTGTTTTTAATAATAACCCTCTGTATTGATTATAATTACCCCTTTTTAAATACAAAGGGGATGAGGTCCTTAGAATTAAGTAATTTTTTTCAGAGTCATCACCATAAAGGACAAAATTGAGCTTTGATTCCAAATTCTTTTTTCTTTGCCTCTGGAAGTATGCCTTATTTTCTGAGTATTTTGGGGTGACTACTCAAGAAATGTTATTTGATTAAGGACAATAAGGAATACAGATGAGATATATTTATCTAAAGTTTGACCTGTGGCATCCTCTGGGTTTTCTTCTTTTGATCTTTAGCTGCCTTCAACTTTTCTCATTGGACAATTAAGAATTCAGGATGGTTGATTCAAGACGGTTCACTTCCAGAGGTATTACAGATTACTAGAGTACTAAACATACTTGGAATGCTTATAGCAAGTGTTTGATTAAAGTTTTAATGAACCTTGAAGAACTTACCATCTGGTTAGTGGAGGTAAATAATCAGGCATTCACTAATTCAATTCAATTACATTTAATAAAAATTTAGTCAGATTTATTTGTGCAAGGAACTATGCTAGGGAGTAAAGATACAAAATTAATGAAAAACTACATATCCTGCTCTTGAGAAGCTCAATATTATAGGAGAAAGTTTAAAAAAAGAGATATCTAGTGGTTCCTAAAGCAGTCTTCTTAAATACACATGACTTCTAAGGCTAATATTAGTTGCCACTGGAAGCAGAGGAAGTCCAGAAAAAATCTTATTTAATCATGGAACTTATGAATAGAATTAAGAAGGTTCTGCTTAGATATTTTTAACCTATCTTCTCCCTCTTACTTCATCTTAGAAAGTAATGTCACCTTCGCTTTTGCACGCAACCACTTAATAAGAATAGTAAAGAGATGTTAACAATTTGTCAAAAGTTCTCTCAAAGAAGACAGTGAAAACAAGGATCCAAGAAAATACCTATGGAAATCCCAAAATTACAATCAAGTATACATGTATTGATGTTACCTAAACCTCTTCTGACTATGATTGTGAAATGTGTTTGATGGAGGCCATTTCTCAATTGTAACTCTTCATTAGAAAAAAAATAAAGGACCAATTAGATTATTTCTGTAAAAGTGCTCTTAGAGAAATACGAATATAAATGATATATATATGTATTATATATATTTAGAGTTTATTATTTGAATTAATAAAAATTAATATTAAAAAGAGATAAATATTATAAAATGAATGAGTTAATAAACATTTTTAATTTAAAGACCTTTGAAGGTGAGTTATATATTTTGATCTAAAAAAATACTTTCAAATGTGATATATTTTTATAAACATGTCCCTAATAAGGTACAAAATGTTAAATTAATACTATTTATCATCATTACATTGAGATGCTACTATTAATTAGAAAATGTGTTTGATCACAAAAATAAAAACCTGACAAATTTCTCCCTGTTTTCTTTAATGAAGTTAAATATGAATTTAATAGGGTACAGCAAAACCAAAGGAAAAATTATGCATGCTATTTTTTGAAATTATTCTAAAGATAAGTATAATAAACTGCAAATTTATCAAGAAATTCTTTATATTTTCTTATTTCTTCTGTAATATCAATATTGCTTTGTGTTTATAAAATAAAATTCTTGTTAATATTACATAATTAAAATAGAATATGTAGTTCTATTTATTAAATTAAACAGAAGAGTTTATTTACCTTTTGATATTTACTTGGATCTGAGTTCCACAAGGTCATTTACTTTGGGCTGGGGAAAAATGAGGTCGGTGAGAAAAGTGGATAAGTATTTATATTCATTATAAAGTTGATCAGACAGCTATCATCGCTGTGGAACTATTTAATCATTACCTCATCTGCTCTGGTAGCTTCTTAGTGTAGAATAATATCCTAATAGTTCATAATAATGGAGATTGCCATGGCACAGTGACTGCTATTAAGTTTTATTGCTTAAAAATAACATGACTCTTTAAAAACACACTCAATCCTTTATCGATATTTAAGAATCATGAAACAATAGAATGCCAGGAAAGGAGAATGTGTTCTGACTTAATAGAGTAGTAGATCTACTTGATTAACTTCTTCGAAGAATTAAGAACTTGCTGTAAAACATGAGATGGTTACTGTCAATGATGTTGATCATGCATTCAAATTTCTTCCTTTTAAATTTGCCTAGAGAGGATGTCTTTTCCTAGCTCATCTTTATGGAAGAGCTCACTGTCTTTTCTATTCAAAACTACACATAAAATTAGTCTTTGTGAACAAGTGAAAACTGACAAAAACACAACACCTTTACATTAGCATCCAAAACATATAATGTTTATGTACAAATATAATAAAGTATACACAATATCTGTTGAAGAACCATAAAACTCCAATAAAAATATTACAGAACTAAGTAAAGCAATTATTTTACATTATTGGATATGAAGACAAAATATTCTCAAGATGTCAGTTTTTCCCAATTTAGTTTATAAATTCTATGCAATCATAATCAAAATCGTGATGAGTTATCTTATGGATATCGATAAACTCGTCCTAAAGATTATACAAAAAGCAAATGCCCAAACTCGCTAACGATATTGAAATAGAAGAACAGAGTTGGAGGACTGACTCTACTCTATTCAAGACTTTCTTTAAAGCCACAGTATCAAGACAGTGTGGTATTGAAAAAAAAGACAAATACCTCAATGGCATAGAATAGACAGACCAAAATAGACTAGACACTCAAAATGTAATCAATTAGTTTTGACAAAGAGGCAAAGGCAATACAATAAAGAAAATGTATTTTTTTCAGCAAACGATCTTGAAACAACTAAATATTACATGCAAAAAAAGAAAAAAAGAAATCTAGACACAGACCTAACACTGTTCACAAAAATTAACTCAAAATAGAGCACTCAAAATTTTAAATGTAAAATTTGAAACTGTAAAATACCAAGAAAATAACGTAGAAGAAAATCTAGATGTCTTTGGTTTTAGTTATAACTTTCTAAATACAACACCAGTGACACAAAATCCATTTAAAAAATAAAAGATAAGTTGGACTCTATTAAAATTAAAAATTTCTACTTTGCAAAAGGGTTGGTCAAGAAAATAAAAGAATAAGCCACAGACTGGTAAAAAATATTTGCAAAAGACATATGAAATAGAAAGCTTTTTTCAAAATATAAAAAAAAATTATAAATCTCAATATAAGAAAATGAAAAACGTATTAGCAAATGAAATTCAGCAATACTTTAAAGGATCATACACCATGAATAAGTGGAATTTATTCCAGGGATGGTTCAACATCCCCAAATCAATTAATGTGATACGCCAAATTAACAAAATAAAAGATAAAAATCATATGCTCATCTCAACACGTATAAAAAAGCATTTGACAAAATTCAACATTGATTTATGATACTCTCAACAAAATGAGTACAGAAGAAACATACCTCAACATAATCAAGGCCATCTGTGATAAGCTCACAACTAATATTATACTCAGTGGTGAAAAGTTGAAAGATTTTCCTCTAAGATCAGGGAAAAGACAAGGATTCCCACTTATTCAACATAGTATTGGAGGTCCCAGATAGAGTAATTAGGCAAGAAAAAGAAATAAATGGCATCTAAATTGGAAAGAAAAATGTAGAACTGTCACTATTTGTAGATTATTATACGTAGAAGACATTAAATGCTCCACCAAAAAACTATTAGAACTAAGGAATAAATTCAGTAAAGCTGCAGAACACAAAATCAATATTAAAAATATTTTCATTTCTATACAATAATAAGAAACTATCAGAAATATAAATTAATAAAATAATTTCATATATGATTGTATTAAAAATATTGAAATAGGTAGGAATAAAGTTAACCATGGAGGTGAATGTTTTTTTACATTGAGAACTATAAGACATTGATGAAAGAAACTGATGAAGTCACAGATAAATGGAAAGATATTTCATACTTATGAATAGAGAGCATTAATATTGCCAGAATACCTATACTACCCAAAACAATCTACAGATTTAATATAATTATAGATTTAATGCAATTTCCATTAAAATTTAAATGGCATTTACAAAGAAATAGACCGATTATAAAATTTTTATAAAACCACTAAAGTCGTCGAATAGCCAAAGTAGTCTTGATTAAAAAAAAAAAAAAGCTGGAGTCATCACTCTCTTTGATTTTAAACTGTATAACAAAGCTATAGCAAGCAAAACAGTATGGTGTTAGCTTAAAAACAAACTGATAAGTGAAACAAAATAAAGAGCTAAGAAATAAACCCAAGTATGTATGGACAGTTAAATTACAACAAAAGTACCAAGAATATACAATGAGAAAAGGATTCCAGTAGACTGAGTAGTTCCCCCTCACTCAGGAATGCAAAATAACTCATCCATTTTAATGAGACAACTCATTGCAAATTCTGGTAGATAACACCTTCCCCAGGCATGATAGGGCTTGGTATTCTCAGCAGCATAATACAATGATCCACAGTAAGAATCAGGGCAATGGCTATTTCTTGTGATGTCTATACCTTTACATGGTTGAGTGTCTCAGCAGGGGTCCCAAGTCTGGCTTATGAGATAACAGGCCCTACTGGTTAATCATTCAAATGTGTTAAAGCCTGAGACAGTATTATTCCATCTAGTCAAGGTAGATTTACAGTTAGAAATTTAATCTGCTGGTTTAACATTCTATGTTTTCTTTCTATCAGCATTGCTTCTTGAGTGTTCATGGGGAGACAGAACCTCCATTCAATGGCATGTTCTTTTGTCAAGAATTGCATATTATGACCTTTGAAATGTGACCTCTGATCATTGTCTTTTTGACAAGACTTTCTGTACATGATACTCAGCTTCCCTAATTCGCTTCTCTAATCCTCTGATGGTGACAACCTGGTTTGTGTAGCAACAGGGGAAAGCTTGAGTTAGGCCAGATGCAATGTCCACACCAAGGCATATTTAGAAACTTCACTTGGAGAGAAAGGGCCAATATATTTAATTTACCACTTTTCACCACTTGGGAACTCCCATGGATAGCCCCAGACTCCTCTGGCAGTTGAGTTGGTCATTATTTAGAACATATAAGATACTCTGTTACTGCATTAACCAAGCCACTACATTTCAAGGGCAGTCAGCATCCCTGTACATGCCATCCCATCCAGGTGTTATGGTGGCTTCTCTTTCTATGCACCCAATCTGCTGCATCCACTAGTCGGTTGCTAGAGTTTATACATGAGCTAGGGCATCACCTTTGTTATTGGCAGGAGGTGTCAGTGCCTTATGAGTTAAGACATGATATTCAGTGAGGACTGCCTCAGGCTCTTGCAGGCAAACACAAATGCTTTTTCGTGTATCGACCTTACAAGTCCTTATCCATGTTTATCTATGCATTAGCTTCTCATTGTTCAAATTGTAGGGATAAGCCCTTTAGAACAGCCTAACTGTTAGTGCAAAGGGTTAAGGGTCAGGGCTCATGAGTGATCACCAGGCACTGGCTGCTGCAGTTTCCTCCTGTTTTCAGGAATCTATATATCAGACATTAGTGGGAATTTCCCTGACTCTCTCTCTCTACAGGCTACAAGGGGCACCACAGGAATAGGGGCAGAATATTTGGAGGCTCTATGTACTCTACAGGGCCTACTAGCACTGCATTTCTGAGAAAAAGGGCCAATGAACAGTGTGTTCCTCTGCTACAGGTGAGCATATCACTTAATCAAAGTGGGATTTGAGCCATTGCAGAGCTGAATTGATGGGACATATTCTCAATCCAGTTCTTGATAGCACACGAATTTCCTATCATATGCTCTGTTCCTTCATGAGAACCTCTACCTGGAGAAATATTGTATACACTGCAAAAACTCTTGCTCTATGGAGTATATCAGGTTTATTCCCCCTTCCAGAACTGGAACCAAAATCCTAGAGGTACTATCCCCTACTATTGTTTTTGTCACAGCATCCAACTCACACTTTCCAGAGTCACAGACACATCCAACTCAAATGACAGTCCTATGTGGGAATGCCCAGAGATTTATTCTGCTTCATTAGTACTTTTGTCTTTGCCAAGGCAGTTTATCTCTAAACCCCAGTCCTGCATGTGTCCTTTCTTAATCAGGTGGTATAAGGAATGAAATAATAGTCCTCCAATACCTCCAAATTGCTATAAAGTATTTCACCTCTATCACATTCATAGGAATTGGACAGACTTACACCTTATTGTTCATAGCTGCTGGGAGAAAATCTATCTCACACAACCAAATGACTCCCCAAAATATGGTAGTGCCTGGGCCTTGAATTTTCTGTGAGGTCATTGCTTATCTTCTCCCTTGCAGATGTTCCAGCAAAGTCTACATAGTGTCCTACAGCAGAAGCACATCTTCACATGTTAACATTATATCATCAGTGTGATTGGCTCATTTTACTTATATGAGAAGGAGAACAGAGACAGAGCTCAGGCTACTATCCCATGACATATTGTGGAACTATGCAGATAGTCTTGGGGAAGCACTTGAAAATTCATTTTGCCCCTCTCACATAAAGAAAAATAGATCTTAGTTTTCAGAAACCTGTACTTGTCACAGTCATTATATAATGCCCTTAAAGATAAAACACTTATGCAGGAACATTTTTGCAAAAACATCAGAATAAATCAATAACTTTCTGAAAATGACAAAAGACTTAAAAATGTTCATAATTAAAATCTGACGAGAATTCATTATAATATAATTGACAAGGGAATTTGGTTGATTCTGTGGCATACATACATGTTAAAATAATAACTAGAATTATGACCAAAAACATTATACCAGGATACATCAGATTTTGAGAATCTCATACAAATATACCCTAAAAAACATTTATTTGACATTTCTTATTTGACAATATGTCCCATAAATTTAACATAAAACAAGCTTAATTAGTTCAATATTTCTCTTTTATATGGAGAAAAAACAAATATTTTGAGATGTTCCAGGGACTCTCTGGAAAATCCCAGAGTTAATTCAGATCAGCAAGATTTTATTTAGAACTTGCTTTTGTGGAAATATGTCAAAATATCAAAAAGTTTTAAGACACTTGATTAAATAGTATCCTAGTTCATTTTGAAACGATACTTAATTATTTAATCAAAGTGACAATTAAAGATTTCGGTGGTAAATACAAAAAGTTGCATGGTTGGAAAGTAAAAAATAGAACACAACTTATTTAAAAGAGAAGACTCAGTTTTCTCTCATAATCAAAGGCTTGACAATGACAACATAAAGCATGGGAAATTATTCTGACGAAATACAGCATATTCATATTCTAGGCATACCACTTGAAAAGTAAAGAAAAAAACCTTTCACAATCTTATTAGGAACAGACCATGAAAACTTTGTCCTCTTAGTAGATAAAATAAAATTAAGTTTGTTTTACATAAGTACAGTATGGATATTATAACATATTTATCTATAAGCCAATTAAGCAAAGCTCTTTGAGAAATTAATTTTGACAATACTCTACAAAAGTAGAGAAATATCACACATATATTTTATATATTATATACATGTATAAACACACACACACACACACACACACACACACAAACCTACAGACACAGTCTCCATAGTTTACATTTCAAAATTTTAGCCCTTGACTAGTAACCTTCTAGAGTCTATGAACTAGATTTTGAAAAAGGAATGTTTATAGCAATCTGTATTTTAAAAATCCTCTTTCTCACCCTTTATTTTTTCCTTTATTCTCAAATAGTCTTAAGCACCATTTGTATTATACAGTCATAATAAAATCACAACTTCAAGATACAGAGAAAGAATGCAAGTTTTCTCCTAGGAGATTCTTTTTGTTCAGTCATGAAAAAATATCTAAATATGTGTGTAAATTAGAAGAAACATTAGAATAAACAGGATTATAAGCAGTAATTTTCATCCAAGTATTCTTTAATAAAATTCTAATCCAAAACTCAACAGGATTTAATCACAGAACTTGATATTGTGTTCCTAAAATTCACATGGATGTTTAAAGTTTTAAAAACTGTTAAGACACTTTGAGAAGGGAAGAAAAAGAGCTGAATCTTATTATGAGATATTAGGACTTCTTTAGAAGCCATAGGTATTAAGACAATAAGCTAGTTTCAGCAGGGGTTGGGGAGAAGTTAGAATACAGTATCAGAATAAAGAATTCAAAACCAGACACACCAATATATATAAGAATCTGATATATTACTGAGATGCCAGTATAGATCAAATAGTTGCAGAAAGAAATAACTATTTAATAAATGGTGTTTAAAGAGTTCATTCTAAACATGTGAAAACTATGAATTAAAACTTTTATCTCATATTACACTAAACAATCAGTTTCATGTACATTAGATAGCTACATAGCTACATAATTAAGTATTTAATTTCGAATAACATATATCTATATTGTGGTCATAGTAAAGCAAGAAAAACATGCATCTGAAAGAAGAGGAGTTGAACTTAATGACATTCCATTTTAAAACTTCTTTGATATAAACTACAGCATAAAACATCTAAAGATGACTGGGAAAAAAATGTGTATAATCAAATTACATAAAGTAATATATATATAACAAAATAATACATGTAGTTAATATTATATTAATATAGTAAAATTTAAAAATCAATAGGAAAATATAGATATAAAATATTGTAAATAGTTCACAAAAATTGAATTCTAAAAGAACATAAGAAAAAATGAACTCTATCAACAGCAATCAGGGAAATGTAAGTTAAAACCATAATAAGGTACCATTTGGCACTTTCCATAATGACGAAATTAAGTCTAACTATACTATGTGTTGGTAAAGTTGCAGAACAATGAAAATTCACATTTTGAATGCTGTTTTGACATTCTCGATAATCACTTTCACAATATCTCTCATAGTTGAAGATAAATCAAGTCTAGACATATCAATTCTACTCCTAAGAGAAATTTTTGTATGTATCAAAGGGGATGTGTACAAAAAAATTTTATCTCATTATTTTTAACGGTAACAAATATTTTGCTGGGATATTATTTGGCTCTTCAATATATTTCTTGAAGAACAATCATAACAGTTTACTACACAATTTAAAAAATTTCTTTAGTGAAATATTATAGCCCTCTTGCCTCAGTTTCTATGGAATGATATTTCTCTTTTGTCATCTTGCCTTCAAAATGGAAAACTAAAATCACCCATGACTCGCTCTGTAAGAACTGCTCTCTGTCACAGTGATACCTAACCATGCCTGAATTTAGGATCTCCTGCAGCCTTTGATAAAAAGTCAAATTTCCTCTCCATTATTAATACAGTGTGAGTGACTTCTGGTTGGAACTTAAACAGTTCAGATATTTCTTTTGACTGTTTTCTTTGATTACTTCGTACCTTGTCTTTCTTCAATGGGTATCAACCCTAAATAGTGAATGTAATCTAAAAGCCAGTCAGTTAACTTTCTGGATCACAAGTCACACCTCCCCCTAATTTCAGACCTGCTTACAGAGTTGTAGTGATGATGATAGAGTGAAAGCATCACACACCTACAAATACAAAAGAGGTGTCAACACTGTATTAGAACCCCACTCCCTGCTTTTAACTGAGACAGAGAAAAAGAAACAACTCAAATAAATTAATGAGGGCAGAGAGAATGGTACTGAAAAAAACAGGGCTTGGAAATTATGGAATACTGAAAAAAACGTTGAGAAGACTACTTCCATCATGATTTTAAAGCCGAGTGGTCTATTTTTTTTTCCTTCAAAGGCAATTCAGTAGTTTATTTTTTTATATGCAAGTCGCAGCCCATTTGCTACCCATCTCATTCTCTCCTTTAAACTATTCCCCTAAAAGACAAAACTGTTCATTATCTTTGCAAATTGGGTGATTACTATGATTTTTATTAATATTTTAAATATGCCTAAAGCCAACGGAATTCAAGTGTAGTTTATTGAACAGGTGGTCAGTGAAAGAACTACAAGAAAATGACCTCCTTAATTTCATGAAGAGGAGGACTCAGGAATCCACAAAACAAAAACAAACACAAAATAATATGCACCCCAGAGCTGAGCATTATTTGAGGGTTTATGTTAAGACTGGCAACACACACACAC